>NC_051181.1:42395222-42735221 GCF_013339695.2 Rhipicephalus sanguineus | reverse complement strand
ATCGCTCGAAATAAGAAAAGAAAACTAAATCAGAAAAAAATTCCAGGATGGAACGAGGTTCGACCTGGGCCCTCTGCGTGGGAGCCCAGTATTCAACCTCTGAGCCATGCCGGTGCTTGAACTGCTTTGCAAAAAGGTCCTATACAGGCTTCATGTCGGAAGGATCCACATTAGCATATGCAATATAGCGTGGTAGAAGATTAAAATAAGCACCAAGCGTCGCACAACGCGAATTCTGTAACCAGGCGTCAAACAATTGCGAATTGCGCAACTAGTAGGTTGTTGAATGCTTCCAACCCATTACACAAGGGCTCTGCCATAATTCTTCATCGTCATCAGGCGCAGAATCAACAAAGTGCGCATAATTTCTTACATGCGTTTAGCAGGTACCAACGCTGTCTGTAGAATGACGAAAAATGGCACAGTTCCTGCTGCCCTACTTCTAAAAAATTGCAATTATTTATAGCGTAGTGGGTTCCTCGCAAGTGCACTTGTATTGGTTGCCAAGGAGGCCCATAAGCGCATGATCCACTTCCTCTGGGTCCTCAGTAAGATTACAATGATTTATAGCGTAGTGGGTTCCTCGCAAGTGCACTTGTATTGGCTGCCAAGGAAGCCCATAAGCGCATGATCCATTACCTCGGGGTCTCAATAAAGTTCTTCGCCCCACCCCCCCGTCTCTCTTCCACGTCAACGTATACAGCATGACGGGAGAGGGAAATAGCGAGCGGGCGTCACCCAATGCAAATTACATAACTGGTGGGCCGTTTAAAGATTCCAACCCATTACAAAGGGCTCAGCCATAATTCTTAATCTTCATCAGTCGTCACGTCAACAAAGCGCACATAATGCCTTACAGACGTGTAGCTGGTGCCTCGCTTCTCCATAGAATGACGAATAATGGCTTAGTGGGTGCTTCCCAACTTCACAAAATTTTGATTTGTGGCGTAGCGCGTACCCTTCCAGTGTACTTGTATTGTAGCCCCAAGAGAGCTTAACGGGCTCTAGAAACGCCGCTCTTCCAGCTTTCGCTGTGACTGTGCTGCGGTTTCAGCGCAGGCCTGGCGTTTTTCTGGGTACTCCAGAAAAAATGCAGATATTATTGGCGGTCAGTTGGTCTTTAATATAGGGGAGTGAAGATACTGGTGCCACTGACCAATACAGTACGCAGCGAGGCTATGTATTATACAGTGGAGGTAGCGAACGATGTCTTCCTCAGGGGGCGTGGCTTAGCTACTGCGCATGCGCGGCTTGACCAGGTGGAGCGGCACCTGGCCGCTAGACGACGCGATGCTTGCATCCGCTTATTTGTATCTTTTTTTCTTCATTTCTTCGATGTTTTCTTTGTCTCTCTTTATTTAGAGCGCAGCTTTGGCGCCCATTCCTGTGTTGAGCGGCGTCGCTGTCGCCGTCCGTGGCGTAACCGATAAACATGAAAAAATAAAATGAGAAATAAACAGCTCAAATGGTGCACCTATACAATACTGTGGTATGCATCAACAAACACTGTAATATACACACGGCTTCCTAGCTAGAAGGGGCCGTGTAGCGCGCTACTGCATCCCACAATAATCCGTTCTTCTTCGCATCTGCTTAATGGTTTCTGATAAAATATATAATTTGTGGTCTCACGGCATCGACGTCTGTCTGCCTGTTTCCATAACGAGATAGGTGGAAGAAGTGACGTTACCTGAAACGTGAGAGTTTTCATTTTTACTTTGTTAAGACGAAGAAATGTTAAGTACTTAAACTGTACGGGTTCTCGGGAAGAGAGAAGAAGTGTTAGAGAAGGAAAGATAGCGATGTTAACCAGTTTAGGAAAACCGGTTTGCTACCCTACACGTGGGAACAGGGTGGGGGAGATTTAGAGATGCGTTCTCGGGAAGCCTCGAACGGAACAAGTGGAGTCGACGCGCCATGCTGTGCGTCATTTCAGCATCTCCTTGTACTCGGCTGATTGTGAACTTAGTTACTCAAGTTTAGCGCAAGCGTGTGCCTTGCTCTGCATGGCAGAGAGCCGTACCGCAAGAGTAAATTCATACCATAAGATCTAGGTATCAGGGGTAATTAGAGTACTATCGCAAACTTTTTTCCTTGACTTTCCTTTCGCGAGAGGCTGTACACTGATAGTGATGTGTGCGTGTGTGTGTTTGCGCGTATGATACCGGTCTCTATTTCTCTCTCTCTTTCGTACGATTCTAACTTTCAAACTCCCCCATCGCTTTCGCCTTTGCAGCGTAGCATACCGGTTATGCTACACTGCCTGCCATCCCTGTCTTTCCATATCCCCTGTTTTCCTTCCTTCTCGACTATGCTTACTCACTAACTTGATGCAACAAAAGTCTCATATTTGATTCAGGAAGTCTGCTTATAAGACTTAAGTGAAATAGAACAAATAAAATCGTTTCCGATTTATATATGTTGTACCACAGGCCGTTTCCTTATGGAGAGAATTTCGCGCATTGTGGTGGCATCGCCTCTCTGTTACGGGACGCAAAAGGCCAGGACAGCATGCCCTGTGAATGCGGCCTATACGCATTAAAGATTCCTTTAAGACACCAAAAAAACGAAGATTTCTCAGAATAATCGGATGGACCCCCATTCCTAAAAAAAATATAGCTGCATGGTATCGTCCCAGCGCAGGCAATCTGCGAGCGAGAACGAATTCATATTCGTAGAACATTCCTCTTGTAAGAAAGCTTACCGCTTTATATTTTTCGGCAGCTTTATTACACCACTCTGCGTAGTCTTCTTGGCTTATAAGAGTCATATTTATCGCCTCCTCACATTAGGAAAAAACCTGCTGTTAAAATGCTGCCAACCACTTTTCCGTTGTCGGAAAACATCAGACCTATGATGACGTAGAATACACAGCACGAAAAGCCCGTTCATATTGTTAGGAAGAGCTCCGCAATAAATAAATGAAACAGCCGCTGCTACGGAACATAAGCTGTCACGTAGGACCATTTCTCACACGTTGTTCGTAATCGTAATGCTACACCGACGTAAAAAAGAAACGCGTTTCTGTAAGTTCAACATTATGTATACGTAAAAAACACATGTATCTTCTTGAGGTACGGGGGAAGTCAAAATTTCGCAGGCCGCTATCCGAAGTAATCCTATGCCAGCGTGGCCTAAGAAATTTTGACCACCCATGTACATGTAAAAAACCAACATGAAGAATGTATAAAGTTAATTCACATGCTTAAAAACCGACAACGCAAGTTCCATCTTCACTGAAATCAAACTTTATTTTCCAAGAATGATAAAGCAAAATACAATCCAGAGCTTCGACAGAGTGTAGAAAAATTGTCAGAGAAGGTTTATTTCATTTGTGCATCTGTACATCTAGAATTTATATTACAAGGAAGGAATATCCAACATCTAAACACCCATTTTACCTGTAATATTTCCACACTGCAAGAATACTGCACACATTTGTTCAATTAAATAGAAAAGAGAAAAAAGATGTCATGTAATCACACTAAGCGAGTACAGAAGCAAAAATAGTGCGAGCTCTTTAATAGTCTTACGAGCACATTACGTTGCCATTACACAGCGCAAATGTATGGCACATTACACAGTGAAGCTCACTGTAATAATCTGCAGCTAAGGTGCAGAATTTCACATGAAAATACAGCAGATCTCAAGTATTGTGGCAATCGATGCAATGCGAAGCAGTCAGAGTGGAGCTGCACGCACCGCATTGTTTGTTGTCAGGCAAATGAAGGCATTCATGACACGAGCGCACCACGCGGTGGCATGTGAATCATGCCGTACATGACTTACATGTAATAAAATTCATGTTCTACTTGTAATTTTACTTCGTCATGCAGTCGTTCCATGCCATACCAATTTTGGTACATATCCATTTAATGAAACGGCCCAATAGTGCAAAGACCGTGTAATGCGAATCAAGCCGTACATGGCATACATGTTACGATTTGCGATTTACGCCCAGCTACTTAACTTCGTCATGCGCTCTTGTCCCGCCACAACCATTTTCGTATATTGGTCATTCCACGCCAACCCTCCCAGCCTTGCCGCTCGTCCATCCGCGATCCTATTGCTCTCTATGCAACGCAAGAAGTGTACCGCTGAAATATTTTTGGCGAAAAAATTTTCAGTGCCGCAAACCGCATTTGAAGTTTTTCGGAAAGGTCCAAACTGTCCCTCGAAAAAGGCATTTTCAAAGAAACCTCTTCTTTCTAAGTTGGGCCAGGACAGAAGTTTCCCTAAAGAACGACCGCAGGCTTTTGACCTAAAATAAGTTTCACGAGCGTTTACGATTCCGTGAGTTTTTATGCTGCCTTAACTATAGACAATATGGCCATATTGGGGATTTTTTCATAGAAAGGCAACATTCAGTGAAATGTAATAGTTTAAATTTACTGACTGATAGGAAGCTTTACTGTAGCCAAAAATAGTTTGAGTCGTGTATGACGTGATATGGTGCGTACAGCTGGCGACAAAGTTGGAAAAAGTTAATTTTCGCGCATGTTAAGTAGCAAAATTAACATTGAGGTTGTCGTAGTAAAATTATGCTAAATAACGTGTTTAGTAACCTTAGCTGTCTAATGACTCAAAAAGTTTGGTGAAATTACTTTTTATTTTAAGGAAAAAATATATTTTTGAAGTTGTGTTATGCCGGTGTGTGTTCTTGCTCGTGTTTTGTGTTAGCAGTAACGCGTCCAGCGGTAAGTACAGCCTTCGTGGGCGCGAGGTTCGGAACTGCTGGTTGAGGAAGAGACGGCTAACCAGCGTCTGCAACAAAGTATACGGTACAGATCAACCTACCTGAGAGTTCCCTGCAAAACTAGGCCCCACGCAAAAAGACTCGCCATATATTTGCGACACTGCTCGGCTTCTTAGCTCTTGGGACGTATGAATGTTTCCCTGTCATCAGTATGCCAGCTGTTTTTAACTTTTGAATATTTGTAATAGTTAGCCGCTGTCAAGCGTGTGCTTTTTTAAATGCGAATCATTTCTTAGCGAACCTTTGGCACTTTGAGCGTTTCTATCTACGTATCTATCTATCTATCTATCTAGCCGCTTACGTCTGGGTGCTCTCATGATCGCCTCCTTAACTTGGTGTAGACCAAAATTGGCATGGGAGGATTCGACGAATATGATTATCAGGTCATGACATGAATAACGTGAAAATCCTCTCACGTATGTCGGCAAACCCTTTCCACTAGTCACGTGTGGCACATACCCGTTTACCACGGGCCGCGGTGTATGGGTATGCGCCACAGCTCATTGACAGTTTATATCTACCCAGGAACGGCGAGAACAGACATTGGTAACTTAAATGAGAAAGAATGAATATTAGGATCCCAGTTGTATTCGAACCCAAGCATTCTGCGTGGCAATCAGGTATTCTACCACTGAGCCACGCCAGGTCTATGAACTGGTTTGGAAAACAGCCTACTCAGGCGTAATATCGGTGCAACGTCAACTATGGTTGTGGTGTTTGCTATCTTATTTTACAATAAAGCAATAAACACTACATGATACTCCTACGATGTGTACTCCTACGATACAGGCGTCATATCAGATTGACGTCTGTGGTTCCAGTGTTGGCTCCGCTTTTATATAAGTCTAATAAACATTACATTTCTATTCCCATGATTCCGCAAGCTATATTGAAGCATTGCTCGACCCCGGAGGCATATATTAACGAATGTTACGTATGATATCCACATCACCGCACCGTAATGTGCACTTCGTCCGCCAGAACGACGCAGTGTCCTCTTCATTTCTTACGAGGCTGGGCGATGGCCTCATGCTGACCGAGGATGATGCCAGATTGATTGACAGCCGCTTTGTAGACTAGGCTACGTAGGCCACATACGCCCAGGTAGTCTACGAATACGGCAAGCGCCATCCACTGATGTTTGTCTATACGTAGCACTATCCAGGCCTACCAGACTCGACGGCCTATACTTCACCAAAGCGAAGGGTGGCTTCAGGTTCCGACATGTCGCCGGCTCTATCGGCAGACAATTTGTCGACGAAATAACCCAGGCATCCATGAATTCCAACAGCTCTACTATGCCACATACTTCACTACGCATAGACCCCTCGTCACCGCGATCATGACCGGCTCCTATAAGAAGTCATGACCAGCTGCTGGTGCTCACTGATCACGGTGATGATGACGTTGTTCAAGAAATGTCAAGAACTTCTTCCACACATGCACACGGGTTCGTGAAACGTGCGTGCGTTCTCCATCATAAGGCACAAGTATAAGCACTACATATCAGCTCACCACTTCTGGTGTTGGTAATACCCACGTTGCCGTTGGCAGCGTTACCCAAACATAAACAACTGGTTATATAACACATATGCGACTCTTCAACATATATGTGGGCGTATAAAATTTATACAAATCTTTAGCGTCATTTTGTAACGTGTCGCTCAGTAAAAACAATTACGCCACAGTCACCTTCCCGCCGCATGCTTCGCATTTATTTTTATTTTATTTATTTTGTTACCCTCAATCGCCGAAGCTTTACAGAGGGGAGCGGGTTACAGCATGAAAAATACAAAACAACGGAAAAAAACGTGCTATTTTATACATGAACAAGACTAAAGCAAAAAAACAGCTCTACTCAATGAAACGCAACAAAAGTAAAACGTAAAAATAAGGAAATCACAAAGAGCAAATAGTGAATGTGGTAAAATTATACAATACTAGCTAGAAATTGTAAAAGTAAGAGAAATGACACGCACACAAAAAATCAAGAATCCACTGGAAAACGCTGGCATCTTGACACGTGGAGACAGAAATTCGTAGGGAGGGGGAATAGATCGGATGACTAAGGAGAGCTATCGCGAAGTAGGTGAGCTGATAAAGAATGACGAAACCGGGGGTGATCAGAGATGGAAACGATGTCAGCTGGTAGCTGATACCAATCGTTTGATGTGACCGGTATCAAGGAGCAAGAAAGTACCTTTAACCTTGTGTTCGTGGCCTATCCGAGAGCAGTGACATGTGGAAGGCGTAATGAGCTCATTACGCAGTGATGCAAAAAAAAAGAAAAAAGGAAGGTTGACCTTATTTTTAGGTCTGGCGGTCCCATGCCGCCAATTTTCCACAGGGTGGGTGCCGTCCCAAGCGACTTTGAACTTCGTTCTGCCGAGCACCAGGCCCGAAGTGCGCCTGCCCCTATTTTACCGGTAGGTACCCGGCGGCAGCAATTCTCTGCCTCCCACAGCAGAGGCGGATGCTCAACTATTTCACCAAGGCTGTGGTGGGTGAAGGTGCGCCCAGGGGTCTTTTCAGAACCTTATGGGCAACCTTTCGAGATGAGTACCCAGAAACAACCGAGCTCCAGGTCGGTGTACTCCTCTACCCATTAGGAAAAACCGGTGGGTTCCCGGTCGGCACTCGGATTCGAACCCGGCACCTTCCGCATTGGAAGCGGACGCTCATCCATGTAGCCACCGCTTCGGTGGCTACTCCCATGGTACGTGGGACCTGCCGAATTTTTTCTCTTCCCGAATTGATATACACACTGTTCTGACTTTTATATCTATTATTAATTTCTCGCTACTTGTATTGGGCAGTAACCACTGATCTTTCCATATATATTTCTGCTAGTTGCTTTTTTCTTCGATATTTTTTTTTATTCTGTGTATCGCTGTGCAACATGTAAACATCTTGTTTTTTTTTTTAACGACTCCTACTTATTTATTCTGTCTGCGTGCGTAGCGAGTGAACGAGTGTCTATGCAACGCTCAAAACGAAGAAATGCGTTAGAGGTTCATTCGGAAATCTTCACGTCGCGCAAGTAGCACCAGGTAGCATCCTATAGTCCAACAGAAATTTTACACTTCGCTCATTGTTCTTGTCACTGTCTTGCGTTCAAGACAACACCTCATAATTTGCCTCGCCAGCAGTACATCCTAGCATTATTTACATTGATCACGTATCATTAGGTTCAGCAACCCGAGTACACAATAGTTTTCCTTGCAAATAAATCTGATAAGTAGTCGTTTAAGGCGTAACAATGCCTTTTTAGTGGAACGTCTGGTGGAAAGCTGGACAAAGCTACCTGACGGGTAAAGACAATTACGTAGTCTTCGCTACAGCGCGCACTAACAGAAGGTAAACTTGATTACTTTGTCTATGACACAGCTGTAAATCAGCTGGGCGTAACACGATTCTTTTTGATTTGTTTCTGAAATAGTAAGTGGGTACACTTAGCGGGCGAGGATGTTGCAAGTATGAGAAGTATAGCACGTAAGAAAATTGAACGTACGCGTTCTAAATTTTATTGTATCGGCGTTTTCAACATATTTTGATCAATTAGTGTGTCATGGGAATACGAAAATTATAACGTTTGGAGTGGATTTTACTCGACCGATTATGTCGATGGAGCTCCGGACACGGGAGGAAAAATAGGAGTACAAGTGCGTGATGTAAAATCTAACCACTTTCAAATTTGCTGCAGTGTTTTATATATTTTATATCTACAGTAATGAATAATATTTTCTAAATGACTTCCTGATGTCATGGAGCTGAAGTGATGAAGTGATGTTACCGTAAATATGCGAGATTTTTACAAGAAACTTTCGTACCCGAAATTCGTAGTAAGACTTAATTCCAGTAATTGTATAAAACATTCATAGCGATTGTGGCCGCGTAATAGATCCTGATGGAAATAATCTTCTAGGTGATCTGCTGGAGAGGACAATTATGGGAGCCT
The DNA here is from genome assembly GCF_013339695.2 of Rhipicephalus sanguineus. Classification (NCBI taxonomy): domain Eukaryota; kingdom Metazoa; phylum Arthropoda; class Arachnida; order Ixodida; family Ixodidae; genus Rhipicephalus; species Rhipicephalus sanguineus. Next base: position 42,726,507 of record NC_051181.1, on the reverse strand, counting down.
TCTTCTCAGGCAACGTGTTACGCAGCAACGCGTTTCACAATAATTAAGAGCGAAATGCAAAAATATTCTGCATGACTGAATTGCTACTTAGCCAACGTGCACTTTTGCAAATTAGTCCCAACGATTGTGATTTGTTTCTTGAGTTGCATAGGCATTCGTTCACTCAGTTGTGCTGCATTAAGTAAAAGTCTCTTATTTAACCATGCAATGATAAGCGGGCACAGTTCACCGGAGAAGGGTGGCCTGGTCGAAAAACAAAAAGTAGCCAGAAAATCGGGATAACTAGCGAAAAAGAGCCAAATTGAGCGAATAGCATTAAATTTAGCGAAAAGCAGCGGCGCGTCCCTACAAATTACGACGTTTTCATGAATTTAGTGGCCTTTTGCAAAAAAATCTTAATGGGTATGGTATGAATAGAGGTAAAACACCATCTAACAAAACCCGCTTTTACAAAGTTCCCGATGTAACGAAGAAACTTCTATTCCCCGGCAGGTGTGAATAAGGTTCAATGTTGTCATACCAGAATTAGGAGCCCGATTTAATGAAGTTTTCCTTAAAGGGCCCATGACACCCAATTTTCGATCATAATTTGTGTTGTTTGTTAATCCTTGTGCATTCACAAGTAAGCTGGCAAAATTTTAGCGCATTTGGTCGAGCACGTATTTTACAACTGAATATTTTTGTAAACACGCGAGTGGCCTGAGAGTCGGGCAACACTGTATCTCTCGCGAGCCGTGACGTAAGAAGCAGCTAGCTGTGCGAGCGTCTGCATTCCGGCGAACGATATTGTTCCGTGGCCAGCTGCGCCTGAAATCGAGATATCTTAGATTTCTACAGCTTGGCGCTGAAATTGAACGATTTGCAGCGGCTGGAACTTTGGTAGACGACGACGGCTCCGTTCCTTGCTGCGCATGACGTCATACGCGCCATGGCAAAATGGTGGTTACAAGCGGTGGGCGGGGTTTGCAACCGGCGACTTCTAGGGCTTCTTTTGCACTGAAATATTTTTTGCGGCCCACTTTTTATATTTGTATAGGCATGACAGACCCCCTACTTCACGTTTTCTCGTAAAACCACAAATTGTTGGGTGACCGTATCATGGCCCCTTTGAATAAATGAGTAAAACCGGGTTGATTTCTTTCTAATTTTGACACAGGTGGGTTTTTCTTCCAGTGTACGCTCTAATCCTGTGAGTTAAAATCTGTAGCCTGCCACCCTAGCCTGGCTGCAGGTTTATTTTTATGAGGCTGTATGACGCGCCCATGTAGGAAACAGTGGAATCAACAGTCAGCAGTGCTCTTATACCTAGGATATTGCGATAGGGGCGGCGGTGCTTTACTGACCCTGTAAATACTGCCGAACTAATACGAGCGCGGTCATCACTTCAAGAAATCGAGTTTAAGCCGCACTTCAAGAATAGAACTGACGAAATTTAAATGAACATCACTTGCCCGTTTTAGATATATTGCGTGGAGGGACGAAGCTCCTCGCGCTGCCACAAAAATGACACACGTCGCGCATCTTGTGTGACTTTTCCCGAGAGAACCACAAAAAATCGCCTTTTGGAAGACGATAAAAATGAATACGTTGTTAGGACACATATAGTCACGATTGCCGGAATACGAGCACAAATTGTAGCGATTTCCATTGGAATCATTTCTTGTGAGATGACGAAATGCGAATAGTTAGTATTGGTTTGTCGCAGTCCACACTTAATCATAAGAATTGACAGAAGCAGTTTCTTGGACATCCGTTATCGTCATGTTGAGTAGAGAGCACCCTCAACACGAAGGGCGGAGCTCCCCGGATTCTGTTGTTTTCTTCGGAGTGTAGTTCACGAGTGTAGTTCACCAAGAGGTGGTGGGAAAAGTCAGGTTTCCTTACGTTTCATTTTTATTTTTCACGATTTGTTTAAAAAAACAATTTTCAGATATTTTTACTCATTCCTTTAGTTTTATTTGCATTAAGCCCGATATAGCTACGTGGAACCGGCAACTCCCCTTTTATTTTTGTTTCTTCAATAAGGGAGAGGAGGTAGGGCAAGCTACAGCTACAGCGTTTCCTAGTCCTCTCTTCTGAGCGCTTGTTTGTGAACTGCATGCTGGAAGCTCCAAACACGCAATGACTGTCAAGCTTTGACGCCACATACTCGGACACCGGTGTCTGCAATGTTATCATATATCTAAAATTTGGCAAAAATTAAAGGGCCGCAATCAAGAGGACGCAGCACCGGCGTGAAGAAGTAACCAAAGTGGCGCAAAGTATTTATATCTGGCAACCATGCATTATATATATATATATATATATATATATATATATATATATATATATATATATATATATATATATATATATATATAATTAGTTCACTTTTAACGTTCCTGGTGCTAATAACTAATGCGAATTGCAAGCACACAAAAAAAACATAAAGATACACTTCAACGATGTTTCGCTGAATAAATGAATTGCTTTTACTTGTTCCTGTACGTCATGCTATCTACATATTCTATGTTGCGAAAGTAGGCCGCAGCAGATGTTGTTTTGTAGTCTTACAGTTTTTATGAATTTCAACAATGGGTATTTTGCTCATATCAGCCACCCGTTTCCACCGTTTCCACCAGCCACCCGTTTCCACCTATCTGAAATTTTGTTCTCGTATGTTTCCAAAATGTACTTGGAGGCACAAAATTGCGTGGTTATTTTTTGAACGGCATTGGTCTGAATACTTTGCCCATATGTGGGAACTACACTTTAAGAAAACAAGCAACCTTTCAAACTTTTTCTGTAAATCATTACTTGCAACGTGTATAATTGTCTTTAAAAAGACATATGAACTCTCCATCGAGATCATTGTAATCTCGTCGCAGAGTCGTGGAACCCGAATTAATAGGTAAAATACCTCCTTAAAGAGACTCACATACATGGCAAGCAGAACGCAGCGAGAAAAGAAACTCGCCGCGGTATTCTTGTAGTTATGGTGCTCGCTTGCTGACCTGCAGGTTGCGAGGTCCAATCCCTGCCACGGCGCCAACATTTCGATGTACGTGAAACGCTAGAGACCAGTGTATTTATATATCGGCGTGCGTTAAAGAACCACAGACGGTCAATGTCTTCGGAGCTCTACACTACAGCGTTCCTCATAAACATATCGTGGTTTTAGGACGTAAATCGCTGACAGTTACTATGCTTATCACCTTGAAAATTAACGCATACTCTTTCTTTTTTCATCCAGTGTATTATAACGTATCATCACGGTTTTCCCAGAATATTTGGATCGCTTCGACTCATCATTTGTAAATGGTAGAATAAGAGAGAACAAAAATTCATCTCGGATTATCAAAGACCTACCTCTTCCGGCTGGAAAGTACTTACGCGAGCTATTACGGCATCCGCAGCATAAATGCGGCGGTTGTATTATGCTTACTCAATGAAACGTTCTTTTTGGCATTCCTGTAATTCTTTACGCTTACACATGTTCATATAGCAATATACGACAAGTTTATGAGAAACATACGAATTCTTACGAATTGCACGCATTCCTCAAAAGGAGCTACGGAATTTTCGCAATGGCGTACGGAACGTATCAGTAGGAATTGTAGATGTACCCTGACATGCAGAAATCTTATAGCGCCTACAAGTGCCTTTCAACGTGCTGCCAGACGTCGGGAGCTTTCCGCAGTTTACATGTCCATGCAATGAGGGCTTTGGCAGCACAGTGCAGAATGGTCACACTATAATTTGCTGAGAAATGCTAGGAAATTGTTCAAAGAATTGTGTTACGAAGTCCTGCCATCATAAGAATGCGCACAGCTCGCATCGCGATCGCAAATCGCCACGTCTGTTTTGCGTGCTGTTCTTCAACAGCGCCGTAATGACGACATTCTCAGATAACATTTCTTGTCAGATACCGCCCTCATTGACTGTGCAACCGCCGTTCTTCAAGTTGAACTCCCTCGGCCTGCTGATGTACCAGCTTCACCGTCACACCGTTTGTCGTCTGTAGATTATGTTCGGCTGTTACCACAAGCTGCCACGTGTGTGGCCTTGACGACATCATCATGTCTTCCCAACCGCGGCCACTATTGCTGCGCCGCATACCATCATGCCGCAATGCCCGAGAGACAATCGTCACCATGATGCAGCCCGCCGGATTTGTAGATTACGACGAAGGAATACTCCTGGAGCCGTAGAGCCCAGCGACCTAGGCAACCAGTTGGGTCCTTGAGTGATGAAATCCAACAGAGAGCATAATGGTCAGTAATAACTGAGAATTCGCGGCCATAGAAGTAAAGGCTAAAATTTGCGATGGCGTTGGCCAACGCACGACACTTGCGCTTCATGATCCACTAGTTCCGATCAGATGTGGAGCGAGGCGGCTGGTGTACGCAATAACACGTGTCTGCCTCCCCCCCGTGGTGTTGGGCGAGGACGGCGCCGGTTCGATGTTCACTGGCATCGATGCGAACTTCAGTAGTCGCGGATAGGGTGAAGTGGGTGTGGCGAAGCCTTGGTACTGCTTAACGGTTGCGCTCTCTAGCGGCTTCTAGTAGGTCGTCTTCTTCTGAACGCCGCTCCCGCTATGTGGCCGTGTTTTTGCCTTGAGTGTCGCCATTGCGCATCGTCGCTGAGTGCCGTCCAATAAACAGCTTAACATATAGGTGGAGAGTGCTGTGCTCCCATTCGATGCCCCTGGCGCTTCGTTCTCGTACCCTGCCATCCACCATGCCTCACGACGCCGCTCAGCAAACGCCGCATCCCACACCTTCCAGATGTCCCGGTGTCCCACGCATCCGCGATCCACCTATCTTCATTGGCGCGGATGGCACCGACGTGGAGGACTGGCTCGCAATTTACGAGCGCGTGAGCGTACCCCACAAATGGGACGAAGCAGGCAAGTTGAGCAACTTGGTATTCTACCTCACGGGAGTAGCAAGCTTGTGGGACAACAACCACGCGTCCGATTTGGCGACTTGGTCAGATTTCAAGACCACCGTCGTCCACGTTTTTGGCCGCTGTGCAGTTGGTCAGCTGCAAGAAGAAGAGCGCCTACGCGAACGAGCTCAGCAGGCCGGTGAATCTTTCACTAGTTATATCGAAGAGGTCCTCTGCTTGTGTAAGAAAGCCAATGGCACATTGTCCGAGTCTGACAAGACCCAGAACATTATGAAGGGCATTGACGACGATGCCTTCACCATGTTGCTCGCCAAAAAATTGGCCGCGTATCTGCGTGCATCACTGCAAATGTCGTCTAAAGACGATAGAACAGTCGCTGCGTGAGATATGGACGCCATCTGGCAATACGTCGGGAAACATGAGTGCTGTGTACCGGTGGGGGCGCCAGCCAGCCCGAACACGCCGCTTGGCGCGAAGCGTTGAAGCAGAAGAAACGTCCGCACTCAACGAGTACTCTCCACACTCTCTTTTATTTACACTTCGCCTGGGTAAAACAGGAATGCCAGAGCGGCGCCCCATGGCATTCGTACAGTGCAATACTGAACCGAAACTGAAACACAACAGTGAGCTCGTGCAGAGGGCACGGAGTAAGGCAAGTTTCAGCGCAGCTTAAGAAACTAGGGTCACTAGAATTACGTATCAATGTATTTTCTATTATAGGAACACACCACCTAATACTTACCTAGTGATGTTGCGCCTCAGACATGCGTAATGTTTGCTTTTTGATCAACAGTGTACACAAGTATCAACCTAGTCAGCCATTCAAGATCGCTGGCCCTTGGGCTAGTGGTTCAGCTTTGGCCGGGTGGCTGAATCTAGTGACGTGCCGACAAACAGAAAGAGAGACAGACAGAAAGACAGACCAATATTTCTGCGTTTAAGTTCCCCAAGAAAGACTCTCGTCTTTAAAGCCCTTCCACAGTGGCCGAGGTCATAACGCTGTGCCTGAGGCTACGAGGAGCAGCGCCGGCAACGTTCGATGACCCGTCGCTCTCCATCACGCGACGCAGAGCTTGCTGGCTTGGCGGCCATACCTGGCCAGGCCGCGTTGGTGGCAGAAGCGATGTCCTTCGTGCGCGAGGAAATTGCACGCCAGTTCTCTCTCCTGGCCTTCTCCCACCCGCCGCACGTTAAACAGTCATCGACGACCCTTCTTCCTCTCCTCCGCCAAGCGATTGAGCAGGAAATTGGGGAGGAGATGCCTGAGTACTACCAGGAACCTCCGGCTACTGCGCCACAGAGTTACGCTGAAGTTGTCGCCAGGGTGCCCCAGGCAATCCCTGCAGCCGCAGGGATTGCCTGCGCCGAAGCCACCGCTAGACTTCCCTCCTTCGAAGCGGGCGTGCCAGATACGTATGCTGCCGTCATCCCTTGGCCCCGACTGCAACCCACCATGCAGTCATTTCAGCAGCCGCCCCCCTCCCCCGTCAATCGCATCCTTCGACATGGGTGCGACCTGCCCCAGCGAACCGATGGCGCACACCGGAAAATCCGCCCATCTGCTTTGCATGCGGTTATGTCGGTCACATGGTATGTTACTGCCATCGCGTTCAGCCGCCTCGAGTCGCGTCACTAGAACCCGCCTACGTCACCGACGTCACGCCCAGCTCCACCCACTCGCCGCTCTCCGTCTCCACCACATCACCCAGTGTCACCAATGCCGCCAAGTTCTGTCGCGCGAGAGCAGGAAAACTAGTCGTCGCAGTCTACGAGGCATGGGCTGCAACGCTATCGTATAAAAACCCTAAGCGAAGTCCATCCAATGTCATAGACGTGTTTTTGGACGGTGTTCGCGCATCTGCCCTTATCGACATTGGAGCCGCCGTATCCGTCATGGACGCAGAACTTAGCCGGTTACTCCGAAAAGTGACGACGCCACTTTCTGGGATCTCCCTCCGTACCGCCAGCTCCCAGAATATTAGGATTAAAGCAGTATGTGCCACTCGCGTCATCACTTAGGACGTCAAGTACGACGTCGAATTCATCATAATTGCTGTATGCTCCCACGACGTCCTTCTGGGATGGGAATTTCTTGCCCGCCACGACGCCATAATTCACTGCGCACCAGCCGCCATCGAACTGTCACCGTTCTCGCATTTGACACTGGCAGACAGTGCATCGGCATTGACCAAGATCCTCGTCAAAAACGATACCACAGTGCCTCCAAACTCGTCGATGGCCGCGCCAGTTTACTGCGGCGGTCTCTGCCACACCATTGCACTGCTTTCGCCATCTGACCGCGTTTGCACTGGGAAAGGGTTCCTGGTACCTTTCGCGACCGTGCAAGTAAATCAGGGTAGCACCGCTATTATTGTTACCACCCTATCCCCGCACATTGTTACGTTGGTGCGAGCGCAATGTCTCGGCAGAGTGGAGACCCTCGACGATGCACAAGTTCTGGATGCACCCGATGACTCGCACTGCACCAGTTCCCGTACCGGGTTGTTGCCGGGTTGTTTCCCGTACCATCACTGCTGTTTCCACGTCTCAATCATCACCCGCTGATGTATTTGGTATCTCCATTGCTGACAAGCTTACGTCGGTCCAGCATTCTCAGCTTCTGTGCCTGTTCGAAGAATATCGTTCTTCTTTCGATGTCGGGCTAACTTCTCTCAGCCGCACATCCACTGTTACGCATCGCATCAACACTGGCGCCAAACCACCACTGGGGCAACGTCCATATCGCGTGTCTCCCACAGAACGTCGTGTAATTAATGAGGAAGTCGACGATATGCTTCCACGCGACTTTATTCGACCCTCGTACAGCCCATGTGCGTCTCCTGTTGTTCTCGTTGCCAAGAAGGACGGTTCTGTGCGGTTCTGTCTGTACTACCGACGGCTCAACAAGATCACTCGGAAGGATGTTTATCCACTGCCGCGAGTCGACGGCGCGATTGACAGCCTCCAAGGAGCAGAATACTTTTCATCTCTCGATTTGCGTTCGGGGTACAGACGCATGACTGATGGCGCTCGACCGAAGACAGATTTTGTCGCGCCCGACGGCTTGTACGAGTTCAACGTCATGCCGTTTGGTCTGAGTAATGCGCGCGCAACCTTCGAGCGCATCATGGACACCGTTCTGCGCAACTTGAAATGGCACACGTGCTTGTGTTACCTGGACGACGTCGTCGTTTACGCTCCGGACTTCTCCACGCATCTTCAACGTCTGCGGCGTGTTTTGGGGCGTTTGAGTAACGCCGGCCTCAAAATGAATCTGAAGAAGTGCCGATTTGCAGCACGGAATCTGACAATACTAGGCTACGTCTTGTCCAAGGGCGGCATCCTTCCCAATGCGGCCAAGCTTCGGGCCGTGGCCGAATTTCACAAACCGACGTCCGTCAAAGAACTGCGCTGTTTCGTGGGATTGTGCTCGTATTTTAGACGCTTCACACACAACTTTGCCACCATCATATCGCCGCCGACGAAGCTTTTTTGAAAGTAACGGGCCCCTACATTCGTGGTCGTCCGAGTGCGACGACGCGTTCGCGAAGCTCCGTCGTTTGTTGACGTCTCCTATACTACGCCACTGCGACCCTACGGCCCCAACGGAGGTACACACGGCGCCAGCGGTGTAGGCCTCGGCGCTGTTCTTGCGCAGCGCAAACCAGGGTTCCTTGAATATTTTGTAGCATACGCAAGTCGTACGCTTACTAGAGCCGAGACCAATTACACCGTCACGGAAAAAAACGCCAGGCCTGCGCTGAAACCGCAGCACAGTCACAGCGAAAGCTGGAAGAGCGGCATTTCTAGAGCCCGTTAAGCCCTCTTGGGGCTACAATACAAGTACACTAGAAAGGTACCCACTACGCCACAAATCAAAATTTTTGTGAAGTTGGGAAGCACCCACTAAGCCATTATTCGTCATTCTATGGAGCAGCGAGGCACCAGCTACACATCTGTAAGGCATTATGTGCACTTTGTTGATGTGACGACTGATGACGATGAAGAATTATGGCTCAGCCCTTTGTAATGGGTTGGAATCTTTAAACGGCCCACCAGTGATGTAATTTGCATTGGGTGACGCCCGGTCGCTATTTCCCTCTCCCGTCATGCTGTATAGGTTGACGTGGAAGAGAGACGGGGGGGGGGGGGGAGGGCGAAGAACTTTATTGAGACCCCGAGGTAATGGATCATGTGCTTATGGGCTTCCTTGGCAACCAATACAAGTGCACTTGCGAGGAACCCACTACGCTATAAATCATTGTAATCTTACTGAGACCCCGAGGAAGTGGATCATGCGCTTATGGGCTTTCTTGGCAACCAATACAAGTGCACTTGCGAGGAGCCCACTACGCTATAAATAATTGTATTTTTTTAGAAGTAGGGCAGCAGGCACTGTGCCATTTTTCGTCATTCTACAGAGAGCGTTGGTACCTGCTAAACGCATGTAAGGGATTATGCGCCTGATGATGATGAAGAATTATGGCAGAGCCATTTTGTAATGGGTTGGAAGCATTCAACAACCTACTCGTTGCGCAATTCGCAATTGTTTGACGCCTGGTTACAGAATTCGCGTTGTGCGACGCTTGGTGCTTATTTTAATCTTCTACCACGCTATATTGCATACGCTAATGTGGTTCCTTCCCGACATGAAGCCTGTATAGGACCTTTTTGCAAAGCAGTTTCAAGCACCGGCATGGCTCAGAGGTTGAATACTGGGCTCCCACGCAGAGGGCCCAGGTTCGAACCTCGTTCCATCCTGGAGTTTTTTCTTATTTAGTTTTTTTTTTCTTATTTTGAGCGATACTGGTTACGGACACCGGCGGCGGCGACGGACAACTACGGCGCCAAAAACGGCTGGAGAAATGATCTCATATCAGCTTTCGCTGTAAAAAGTGCCTGGCGATCATCTGGGCCCTTACGAAATTCCGACCTTATTTGTATGGTCGGCCATTTTATATCGTCACGGACCATCATGCATAATGCTGGCTGTCGTCATTGCAGGATCCCTCGGGCCGTCTCTCGCGTTGGTCACTTCGCCTGCAAGACTACGACATCCGCGTGCTGTACCGCAACGGGCGCCAGCATGCTGACGCCGACGCCCTCTCGCGCTTCTCTTGCCTGACGACAATTCCTCCTGCTCAGTATCTCACATTGCTGTTTCTTCGATCGACGTTCACACCATCGCTACCGAGTAGCGCAAGAATAAATGGAACGCCTCGCTGATAGACTTGCTCACTGATCCGTGAACCAACCACTCGCACGTTGCGTCATCAAGCCCGCCATTTATCCATTGGTGACGACCTACTGCACCGGTGCAATTACAACGCCGACGGCCGCCAGTGACTACTTGTGGTACCCCGAAGTCTGCGGTCTGAAGTATGCGAGTCCTTCCAACCTGATCCGCAATGCGCGTTATCTGGCGTATCCAAAAGTTACCACCACATTCCGCAACGATACTTCCGTTTGTCCGCTCCTGCTTCGATTGCCAACGCCGAAAACCTCCAACGCACATGTCACCAGTCGGTCTACAACCATTACCTTGCCCTAACCGTCCGTGTGGGCGCGTGGGCGTCGATTTGTATGGACCACTTCCTCTGACGTCGACTGGTAACCGCTGGGCCATCGTCGCTGTTTACCATCTAACGCGATTCGCCGAAACCACCGCTCTCCCAGCGGCTACAGCGCGCGATATTGCCTCCTTCCTCCTACACCGATTCATGCGGCGTCAAGGTCCACCCCAGGAACTTCTCAGCGATCGAGGCCATGTATTCTTGTGGGAAGTCGTCGAAGCCATTTTCAAAGAGTGACATGCTGTTCACCGCAAAACTACTGCTTGCCACCCGCAGACGAATGGCGTAACCGAGCGCTTTACCGCACGCTCGGTGACATGCTCTCAATGTACGTCGCCGCCGATCACACAAATCGGGATGCCATTCTGCCCTTTGCCACTTATGCCTATAATACCGCCTCTGGGAGCACTACTGGTTTTTCACCCTTCTTCCTACTGCACGGAAGGCACCCGTGGCACACCATTGACCCGATACTACCCTACAAGCCGGATCCATCTGAATGTGCGCCTGTTTCAGACACAGCCAGGCTCCCTGAAGAGTGTCGCGAGCTTGCAAAGACATTTACAACGCACGAACTAGAGCGGCAGAAGAGCATTCGCGGTGGCACCACCACTTCCGAGTCCACGTTCTTCCCTGGAGCGCTGGTATGTCTCTCGGTCCATATCACTGCAACTGGCCTCTCGTCAAAACTACTGCCGAAATACAAAGGCCCCTACCGCGTCGTCGAGCACATATCCCCAGTCAACTACCTGATCGAACCCATCGAACCATCTTCGGATATGCGCCGTCGAGGGCGCGACATAGTCAACGTGGAGCGCCTCATGGCCTACTATGACCCACTCATAGTGGCGAGCTGTTAGGTCGCAGGACGGCTCCCCTTTCGTACTCCGGGTAATTGTGGCGAAGCCTTGGTACTGTTTATCGGTTGCGCTCACCAGCGGCTTCTAGTGGGTCGTCCTCTACTGAACGTCGCTCGCGCTTAGAGACAGTGCTTTTGCCTTGAGTGTCGCCATTGCGCATCGTCGCTGAGTGCCGCCTAATAAACAGCTTTTCATGGGCAGTATAGGGGATGAAGTGAGAAAGGTGATCATCGCCGCGAACGAAGCCGCTTGGAGCTTTCCCCACCACAAGTGCACGTCCTTGTTAAGAAGGTCGGTGAGCGGTCGGTCAATGGTAGCGAAATTTCATTTAAAACGTCGGAAGGACGAGCACAAGCCAACAAATCTCTTTAACATATTTAGTAGAAGAGGGCACAGGGAAATTTCTGACATCTCTAATCTTGGCAGGGTCCGGTTGTACAACAGCAGCACTTACAAGATGACCAAGAACAGAGATTTGTTGCCAGCCTAAATTCAACTTTTCGGAGTTTACATAGACTCATGCTCGATGAAAAACAGCTAAAATGGTCGATAAACGAGTTAGACCACTTCAGAACGTTGCGGTAGAGAGGATGACATCGTACGATACAGATGAGCAGTTTATAGCCACGAAGGAGACAGTCCATGATACGTTCGAATGTTGCCGGATTGTTGCAGAGCCTGAAAAGCATAACCTTGAACTAATAGAGGCCGTCCGGTATGACAAAGGCACTCTTTTGTCATCCTAAGTTGTCAAAATAAAATCTGCCAGGAACCCGACCGCACGTCTATGGATGAGAAGAATCTTGCTCCATGAAGACAGTCAAGTGTGTCGCCGATTCGTGGCAGCGGATATAATCCTTGGCGTGTTATCTTGTTCAAAGCTAGATAGTCGACGCAAGATCTCCAGCTGCTATTCTTCAGCACCTGCTGGAGTTCTCGTTGTATGAGCTGGCGTTCTGAACGGGGCACATGATTCTTTCGCCGTCTGATAGGACTAGGATTGCAGGTATGTATTCGATAACTTATGAATCACGTTTCACATAAAGGGCGGCCATCGAAGTCGAAGATGTCCATATAGGTCGTTAGAACGTAGGGGAGTTGCGCAGCTTGACATGGCAGAAGATCAGCGACAAATATTATCGCGACTTCGATGGGGGATATGCTTGCTGAGATGCCTTCAACTAAGGACGAGCAATCCTCGGCGTCTAATGCCACGATGTCACAGGCATGAAGCGCTGATACTTCCACCAATTAAATGCCTTGCAAGAGAACTTGGGTCGAGCTACTCAAGTTGAGGAGCGGGAGCTGTACGCAGTTGTTGACAACTGTCACTATGGTATGCGGTGCAGAAACATTTTGGGCCAACAATACGTCAACTACTGGTGACACTATGTAGTCGCTGTCGGGAAGAGGGGTTAATATCGTCAAGTCCACACACGTGACGGCTTGCGGTGACTGCCCAGCATAATCTACAGAGCACAAACGGTGTGACGGTGAAGCTGGGACATCAACAACATGAGGCAGTTGGAGTTGAAGAACGCCATTTTTACAGCATGTGGGCGGCATTAGACAAGGAATCCAATCTAAGAACTGAGAACGACGTCATTTGAACACTGCGCAAGAACAGCAAACAAAGAATATATTTGGTGATTGGTGATGGTCATGCGTGCTGTGCACATTCTTATGACGGCAGGGCTTCGTAACAGGATTCCTCGCAACAACCCAGGCCCATTGGACCGATCTCGGCCCAACGTCGGCATTTGACGGCAGCAATATTGGGCCCACATCGGCAAATCACGTTCGCGCTACTTTCGCCCTCATCGGCCCGATGTCGGCTTGCCGACTTTGGGCCTATGTGGGCCAGCCAGCGTCGGTCCGAGACGGGCCTGCCGTTATTCAGCCGATGACGGCAAGCCGTCGTTGGACCTATGTGACCGAGCCGATGATGGCTTGGTGTCGGCCCCGCCGACGTTGAGTAGCCGCCGGCGTGACCGTTTGCACCCGTTATTATGGTGTTATAGCGGTGGTGGTTTATCGTGCGTTAAATACGGTAATACTGTACCGTCGTGGCCTGCACGTAGCTAGTTTATATAGGGACACCGGGGGCGGTAGCTCCATGTGTACAGTAACTTGATCAGAAAGGCTCATACACGTGTTATAAAGTAAGAGGGCTGCCTGCTGACCGCGGTAGTTCAGTATTGCTGTAGTTACTTTACTGTAAGGAAGCAGTGCTAAAATAGTCTATTCGCGGCCCAACGGCATTCATCGACTACCATTGGCGCCGTATTGAAAAAATACTTCTTTGTAACAACGACCGCTCCACTGGGGTCTTAGTGTGCCATAGAGACCCAGAATTCTGTGGAACCGTGCAAGGACGAGAAGGAAAGTCAATATTGTGTCCAACACAACGAAAAATGAAAGGCCTGCTCCACCAACTACGCATGCGTCAGGGTAATGAAGGAGCAACACATTTAGAAGGTGATAAACACAAATTTATTCACAGAAATGAACACACTCCAGCAGTTCCTGAATAATTAAGCCATAAAGGAATAACTAAACATCTGTAGATACCATAGCCAACCTCTAGAACCACAGCGACCGTATTCCTCAAGAAAAGCAGGAAAATCCTGATTGAGAATGGGGTGAGGCGAAGAGTTACAATCTCATCAATGTTGCTCACAGCACATTCACCATAAATATTTAAAGAACTTGAACGGGAAAAAATAGGAATAAGGATTAACGTAGAATATTTTGCTACGTGCGTTCTGCGGACGATATCGCGCTTTTCGGCGATAAATGTGAAGATCGACAAAAAAATTCTGGAGATGTAAAGGAAAGAGCATTACAGTAGGATTAAAGACGGACCAGAAGAAAACAAAGATAATGTTAGGTGGCCCGGCGAAAAAGCAAGAGTAAGAGTGGCAACCACACTAGAAGAGTAGCACCCCCCTCCTTCTGATGTTTATCAAATTCACCAAAGAATAAGGTTGCTTTGGTTCGCAAACGTTAGGCATTCGCAACACATGACTGGCAATTAAAATACAGCTATCCTTTAAGCGAACATTACATTTTTTGAGTGATAACTTATGGACCAAAAACATGAATAAACTGCTGCACGCGACACAAAAAAAATTGCGAGCGGTCCCACAACATCCCATGAACTCTATATCTAAACAAGGTAGACACGCACGCACACACTCCTAATCTCAAAGTAAGATTGTAACGGAAAGGAATCGTGCATGAAAACCACTCACGTGTGCTCATTGGATCACTAAAAACATGAGCGAACAAAAAATGCAAGCGCACCATAGTAACAGAATACACAAAAACAATGGTCAATAACAAATGCGTGATAAGAAGAGAATGAAAATCTGATGACACGTAACAGCAGTCAACACGTGGCCTTATATGATGCGAGCGAGTCCAATATGAAGCACGGGGCCACTCATTGCTCGCGGCGATCATCTCTGTTAAAAGAGTGCCGGGATCCTGCAGTGTATTCATCTCGCGCACGATTTTGACTTTCCAACACACTTGTCCACGCAACGACACTTGTTGAAAAATTCTGCTGGCAGGAGCGAAAAACCCTGCTCCCCCAGCAACGATTATCCTTCCGTCGGGACAGCTATACCCTACCCTGCCTGGTCAAGCGAGTTTCGTGACAATGACGCTGAACGAGCGGAAGCGGGGGGAGGTAAATGTTGAAGAAGAAAAGGCAAATTCTCCTTTCTTGAAAGCACAGCTCAGCCTCCAACAATGGTGTGCGTTCCCCCCCAGCATGTCGTCGCTGGGCATGCCGTTTCAGATATGCGTTCCTCGAATTTTCAATGCATCGCTTCTTGCTACGTGTCGCTATATGAAATCCTAGCCTACACCACGCTGGAGCAGCATTTTTTTATCATATTTCACGTGCGAAAATAATTTTAATGCGACTGTTTTTAAAAGCACGTGGGAAGCAATCGTTGAACGAGATTTCAACTAAAGAAAGATAGGTATGGCACAGAAAGGACGGCGACGAAGTGCCATTACGAACTGACAAGCACGCGTTTGTCATTTCGTTAAAGATTGTCAGTGGGCTAGTTGATTCGGAAGCATTCAAACGAAAAAACGTGTCTTCACTTCGCCCGGTCTTTTTTCCGCCATACCTATTTTTTTCAAGTAATGAACCAACTAGCTCAGCCTTGTCGCTTTTTTTACTACTTTCACAAAGTAAAATTATGTTTTGTAAGCGCCTGTGGTGTTCACTTTCTTGTCCTCGTCTTTTTTTGCGCTAAGCGCCTGTGGTGTTCACTTTCTTGTCCTCGTCTTTTTTTGCGCTACTATTACACCATTATGAATGTATGTTACATAACTGACAGAAATGTTCTTGCTACGCTTGACCACAAAAAGCGCGCGTGCAAATAAGTGTACACGCACAGATAGGAGACTCGTCGTGTTGTTTATGAGCACTCGCACCACAGTCAGCGGTTAAAAGGATTTAAAGGATATAGCGCTATAAATGTGATGTCAGGTTCGATTTGTGCACAGAATCAGCATTCACACAAAACTTCTCCCGCTAAAAGCATTCGTGCAGGCATTTTTGATTAAATTCTGATGCTGGATACATTAGTAAAGTTGGCCGACCAGTGGCCAAATCATTTACGACAGCGAAGTACTTTGATTTCGGCTAATGAAGTTAATGGTATGTGTTATAAAGTTTCAACATTTCGATAGCGTTGAACAACTGGTCAACGAAGTGGCCATATAATGTGAGTCAGTCATTCTTCTGAAGAAAACCTTTTTCGGTGGAAAAGCGACTGTGCTAGTGATTACTGTTAGTCATTGTCATAGCTGAAACTAACAAGAGAATCCCAGCTATTCGGTCGGCGATACTTCGCGCCCCGAATCGTACATGCGGCAATAATACGATACATGCACGATACGATACATGCACTTTCTTATCTGTGCTAGTACACCGATCCATGTAGCGGCTTTCTGCAGCTTAGGCGACAAACATTCAAGCGCCTGATGCACTATTGCATTACTGGTGTATCCTGTGTTTAGGGAAAAAAAACACATAAACGAAACTACACAGAAGCGCGCACGCGTGATGTTCTAGCAATGAAAAGCGTACGTAGCACGCTCAACGTTTGATTAATACATAGAATAAATTAATGTAATTTCGGTAATGCTTATCTCGATCGGATCTTAATCATCAGGTCGAGCGCAAACGAGCGGCAAAAAGGGTCGACTATTCCCGACAAAAGACAGTCCCTTAGCACTGCACTGTCTTAAGGACGGCAAAATGGGTCCAATATTAGCCGCTGAAAGCGAACGTGGGTGAATGACGGCAAAAGTAGCCCAATGTTAGCCGGTGAAAGCCAACGGCTCAGCCGACATAGGCTGAACACCGGCAAAACAGGCCCTTATTTTGCCGATGAAAGCCATCGGCTCAGCCAATCCCGGCGGGACGGCGGCAAACCAGGCCCAATATTGCCGGTGAAAACCCAATAATCGATGAAGGGTGACAAAACCGGCCCCGCATTGCAGGCCAAATTCAACAGCTCAGCCAATATTGGCTCAATGCCGGCAACACTGGGCCGAGATTCGGCCTCGCATAGCCGCCGTAAAACCCATATCGGCGGCTATGCGAGGCCGCCGATATCGCCGAAAAATATAGTGTGACAAGACGATATCGCCGAAAATTATAGTGTGACAAGACGCCAGCGTTAACGCAACCAGTCTCCACTTAGTGGGCTCAGAATACGGCAGTGTGCGGTCAAAGCCCTCATTGCAAGGACATGTAAACTGCGGAACATCCCGAATGCCTCGCAATGCGTTCAAATGCACTGGTACGAGTGATAACAGTTCTGCCTGTAAAGCTACATATACGATTCTCACTGAGACGTTCTGTACGCCTTTCTAAAATTTCCGTAACTTGTTTTGCGGAATGCGTAGAATACGTAAAAATTGATGTTTTTTAATATACTTGTGTATTTGCATATGAACATATGGAAGCGTACAGAATTGCAGGAATAGCAAGAAGAACGTTTCATTCAGTAGGCATAATACAACCGCAGCATTTATGCTGCGGATGCCGTAATAGCTCGCCTAATTACTTTTCAGCATGGAGACCTAGGACTTTCATGAGGCGCAATGGAATTTTTTTCTCTCATATTCTACCAATAATAAATTATGAGTCGAAGCGAGCCAATTATGCAGGGAAAACCGTTATGATGCGTTATATACACTCGATGAAAAAAGAAATAGTATGGTTTGTTTTTCAAGGTGATAACGATATGTATAATAATTGTTGGGTTTTACGTCCCAAAACTGCTATATCTTTGTGAGGGACGCCATAGCAGAGGTCCGAAATATCTGACCATCTGTGGTTCGTTAACGAGCGCTAACGAGTTAATGGCCTCACCGAGCGGGTAAATGAAACCCTCGCCGACATGCTGGCAATGTACTGCACGTCGAACACATGGCATGGGACGCCATAATATCTTCCGCACATAACCTGAAGTTAACACAGCAGTGTAAGAAACGGCGCACATATGACGCCGTTCAAACTAGTTCACGGAAGCCCCTCAACGACGCTGGACGCCGTGTTTCCGGCCGTCAGTGACGAGAATAACCTGCACGTTGAGCTGTACCTTTAGCCCGCCGAAGAAGCCCGGCAGCTCGCCCGCCTAGGCTACAATCGTAATGCAATAGAGCATTAGGCGCTTCAATATTTGTAGCTTAAGCTGTAGAATACCGCTACATGGATTGCTGCACTAGCACAAATAACAAAGTTCAAATATTGTACCGTGCTAATGCCGCACGTATGACTTGGGGCGCGAAGTATCGCCGACTGAATAGCTTGCATTCTCTTATTCGTTTCTGCTATGACAATGACTAACAACTATCACTAGCACAGTCACTTTTCTACCAAAAAAAGGTGGTCTTTAGAAGAATAACTGACTGAAATTAGATGGCCACTTCGTTGACCAGTTGTTCAACGCTATCAAAAATGTTGAAACGTTATAACACATACCATTAACTTCATGGGCCAAATTCGAAGTACTTCTGTTTCGTAAATGTTTTTGCCACTGGTCGGCCGACTTCGCTATTGTATCCAGCATCAAAATTCACCCAAAGATTCCCGCACGAATGCTTTTAGCGGAAGAAGTTTTATGTGAATACTAACTCTGTGCATAAATCGAGCCTGTCATCATATTTATAGCTCTATATCCTTTCAGCCGCTGAATGTGTGCCGCCAGCGCTCATATACTACACGGACAGTTTCCGATCTCTGTGTTTACACATATTTACTGACGCGCGTGTTTGAGTGAAGCGTAACTAGCGCATTTGCTTCAGTGATGTCACATAATTTTACTTTATGAAAATAGTAAAAGCTCAGCAAGGCGTGTTGCTGAGCTAGTTGGTTCATTACTTGAGAAAAATAGATATGGTGCAAAAAAGACCGGGCGAAGTGAAGACACGTTTTGTCGTTTGAATGTTTACAAATCAACTAGCCCGCTGACCATTTTTAACGAACTGACAAACACGTGTTTGCCACGTGTTTGTCTGTTCGCATTTGCACTTCGTTGCCGTCCATTTTGCGACATACATATCTTTTTCAAGTAAAAATCTCGCTCAACGATTGCTTCCCACGTGCTTTCAGAAACAGTCGCATAAAATTATTATTATGGCACGTGAAATACGATAAAAAATGCGGCTCCAACGTGGTGTACGCAAAGTTTTCATGCAGCGACATGTGGCAACAAGTGATGCATTGAAAATTCGACGAACGCCTTTCTCAAACGGCATGCCCATAGACATGCTGGGGGGATCGCACATCATTGTGGTAGGCTGAGCCGTGCTTTCAAGAAGGGAGAATTCGCATTTTTTGTTCGTGTTCTTCAACCTCTACCCCCCCCCCTCCCTCCCTTCCCCTCGTTCAGCGTCATTGTCGCGAAACTCGCTTGACCAGGCAGGGTAGGGCAGCATTCCGGCATTGTTTTCGGCAGAGATCACCGCAGCGAGAAACCAGTGGCCCCCTGCTTCCATGTTGAACTCGCTCACCTCATATAAGGCCGCGTGCTCACTGCTGTTACGTGTCATCAGATTTTTGTTCTCTTCTTATCGCGTATTCTCTATTGACCATCGTGTTTTGTATATTCTGATATGGTGCGCTTGCATTTTTTATTCGCTCGTGTTTTTAGCGATCCAACGGGCACACGTGAGTGGTTTTTATGCACGATTCCTTTCTATTACAATCTCACCTTTAGATTAGGAATGCGTGCGTGTCTATCTTGTATAGATGTAGAGTTCATGGGATCTTGTGGTAGCGCTCGCAATGTTTCTCGCGTCGCGTGCAGCAGTTTATCCATCTTTTTGGCCCTTAATATATCCTTAAAGGATAACGCTAATTTAATTGCCAGTCATGTGTTGCGAATGACTACCGTTCCTTGGTGAACTTAATAAACGTGGAGGGGGGGGTGCTCCTCTGCTCGTAATTAGCTCACGCGTATACACAATCTTCTAGTCTAGTTGCCACTCTTAATCTCGCTTTTTCGGCAAGCGGCCTAACATTATCTTTCTTTTCTTCGGGTCCGTCTTTAATCCTACTTTAATGCTGCCTTCGTTTACATCTCCAAAATTTTTTTCGTGATTCGGCACCGTCGTTACTGAAAAGCGTGATATCGTCCGCAAAACGCAAGTAGCTAAGATATTCTTCGTTAATCCTTATTCCTTTTTTTGCCCGTTCTAGTTCTTTCAATATTTATAGTGAATGTGCCGCGCATAACGTTGAAGAGATTGTAACTCTTCGCATAGCCGTGCGCACAGCGGGGCAGGGGGCGGCCGGCCCCCGTAGTCACTTAAGAAAAGGTGGGCGCAAGGTCTGCCAAACACATTGACTTAATAGGGAGGGGGGGCATCCCTGCTCACGCCTATGATTTTGCGCCTGATCCCATTCTTGATTAGGATTGTCCTGCTTTTTTTTCGTGGAATACGGTGGCGGTGGGGTTTTAGATCTTGGCTACTGTATCTATAGATGTTTAGATATTCCTTTATGGCATAATTATTCCGGAACTGCTGGCGTGTGTTCATATCTGTGAATAAATTTGTGTTTATCACCTTGCAAATGTGTTGCTCCTTAATTTCTCAGACGCATGCGTAGTTGGTGCAGCAGGCCTTTCATCAATTTAGTTGTGTTAGAGGCAATATTGACTTTCGTTCTCGGCCTTGCACGGTTCGACAGAATTGTGGGTCTTAATCGCACACTAAGACATCAGTGGAGCAGTCGTTCTAATTAGGCAGCATTTTTCGAATATGGCACCAATGGCAGTCGATGAATGCCGTTGGGCCGCGAATAGTCTATTTTAGCGCTGCTGACTTACAGTACAGTAACCACAGTAATACCGAACTGCCGTGGTCGGCACACAGCCATTTTTCTTTAAAACACGTGTATCAGCCTGCCTGATCAAGTTACCTTACGCATCGAGCAACTACCGCCAGTGTCCCCAACAAACTGGCTACGTGCAGACCACGACGGTACAGTACTACCGTACTTAACGCACGGTAAGCCACCACTGCTAAAAATAATAACGGGTGTAAACGGTCACGCCGGCGGCTACCCGACGTCGCCGGGGCCGACACCACGCCAGCATCGGCTAGCATACATGGGCCCAATGACGGCTTGCCATCATCGGCTGAATAGCGGCAGGCCCGTCTCGAACCGACGCTGGCTAGCCCACGTCGGCCCGAGGCCGGCAAGCCCGCATCGGCCCAAAGGCGGCTAGCCGACGTCGGGCCGATGCGGGTGAAAGTAGCGCGAGCGTGATTTGCTGACGTGGAGCCAATATTGCTGCCGTCATTTGCCGACGTTGGGCCGAGATCGGTCCAATGGCGGCGTGCTGCCTGGGAAGACCCCCGCGGCGAGTTTCTTTTATCGGTGCGTTCTCAATTGCCGCGTGTGTGACTCTCTAAGAGATGTTTAACTCTTGATTCGGTTACCTCGACTCTCCGACGAGAGTATAATGATCTCGAAGCACAGTTCATGTGTATTTTAAGGAGACTCGTATACGGTGCAAATCATGGCTTACAAAAAAAGTGTGAAGGCTCCTTTTGTTTCTTAAAGTTCTGACCTACGGGAAAAATGTTCCGAGCATTAGCATTTACAAATTTAGGACGCGATTTTGTGCCGCCAAGTTCATGTTGAAAACATACGGGCAAGGAACCTATCATAACGAAAAAAAAACAAATGTGCTTTATTTTATTCTCTGCCCTATATCTGAGCTGCCCTATATCTGAGCTCCCCTATATCGGAGCCTGCGTTTTACGGAGCCTGCGGCATAGGCAACCAAACTACGCAAAAGTCCGTGCCTTCCTTTCGGAAACGAAGTTGTGAATGGCTTGACAGTTATCTCATGTGTTTCTCTACGTGCAGAAGCGACGTGATCTCTTTTAAGATCAGGATGCGCTCGCTGTTGAACCAAGATGTCAGTGAAAGTTTTAACGAAAGGCCTACTGCAACGACATTAACGTTAGTTTTTGCCACCCCACCCTAAACAAGTTGCCTCATTGGCCTTTGTCGAGTTTTAGATATTCGCCCTGTCAAATTATTCGAAACTTCCAATACTAGATATTCAAAAGTCGATTCAAATTATTCGATTGGGTACTATTCGATCCGAATTCAAAACTCGAATATTCGCACACCCCTAATTATTTTATTGTCTATAGGCGTTCAACGCGCCTGCTGTACGTTATTGTTTCCGAGCTGCCCTATATCGGGTTTACGAAGGATACCACCTCCTGGTACCTAGTCTATGGCAATGATTGCCAGTGTGTGAGGCAGAGAGGCGCGGCAACGCTTGGCGTTCAACGCCTCAGTGTTGGGGGATGCGAACACCTCCGCCACCTTGAGTCCTTGGCGCAGTGCGTTTTTGTAAAGCGGTATTTTTCCCTTGTTTTAAGTTCTATGTAATAGCGCTAGAAATAGACCTGGCTCCAGCAGGTATTAGCTCTTCCGTAAACAAATCCTTAAAAAGAGTAAAAAATTTTAAATGAAAGGCGACATGCATAATATTCTATAGCAGGAAGCTTCAGCCTCCATTATTTATGGTATTTCCTAGAAGGTGGAGACGGGTTATCCATATGAACAAATAACTCATGTGTGATATTCAAGTGGGAGGCAATATAACAATATCTGCTGCGGCCCACTTTCGCAGCATGGAATATATAGATATATAAAACACACGTATAAACAATACATTTATTCAAGTAAATGTCGTGCAAATATATTTTTACTTTTTCGTGCCTGCACTTCTATTGCTTACGAACCGCCAGAAACAGTAAAAGTGAGCATATATATATATATATATATATATATATATATATATATATATATATATATATATATATATATATATATATATATATATGTATATATATATATATATATATATATATATATATATATATATATATATATATATATATATTTATATATATATATATACATATCGTGTACGTGTTTTGCGCGAGTGCGATGTCGCAAAAGTACGCCATTATTCCTCTTCTATCTTAGAGGCCTAGGAAATGCCGGAAATATAGTTGTTTTGATTCACAAGGTTGCCTATTGTCTCCACAGAAGCAGACACATTTTTTGAGGGGCTCGTTTTTTTTTTTTTTTTTGTTCGACAGTAGTCAGTTAATAAAGCAGACCATTATACCAGGGAGGGCATAGGGGCCATTATTATTGTTTTTAACTGTAGTGTAGTAACAATGCCATAAATTAACATCAATGCAATTAAAGTGGACGACAAAACACCTTATTTGCCGGTGGGATTCGAACCCCCAATCTTCGAATTCCAAGGCTCTGGATTCGCGAAAAATCTTTTGTAACTTTTGCGTTATCAGCATTTCTCCATCGAGGCGTACGCGTACCGGAACTGTATATTGCGGGAAAACACGCGCCCTATCCATCCAACGCTTCGAGATGAACGCCCAACGCAACTATATGTTCTGGGAAACACGCACCCTTTGCATTCAACGCTTCGAGGTGAACGCCCCCTGCGACTATATGTTCTGGGAAAACAGGCGCCCTTTTCATTATACACTTCCAGGCGAGCGCCCACCGTAACAACATGTTGCGGAAAAAGGCGCGCCCTTTGCATCCTGTGCTTCGAGCTGAACGCCCACCGTAATTTTATGTTAATATAAACCACGCGTTCTTTGCATCCCATGCTTCGGTGTGAGCGCTGGCGCGACTATATGTTGTGGAAAAACACGTGTCCTGTGAATCCTAGACTCCAAGGTTAACGCCCACCGCTAGTATATATTGTGAGAAAACATCCGCTCTTTGCATCCTAGGCTTCCAGGTGAAGACCCACCACCACTAGTTGTGGTAAAATTCGCGCCTTTTGCATACTACGCTTCGATGCGAACGCCCATCGCAACATGTTGTGGGAAAAGTGCCCTTCGCATTCTACGCTTCGAGGCGAACAGCCCCTAAAACTATTCGCCGCGTGCCCCACCGATGTCGGCGCTGCGAATGGCACTCCGATAGTCCCTGAATGAAGGAAAATAACGCGATCTATTGTTTACTGCTCCTGTCCTCATCTCCTGTGCTTTCCCTTCACGCTCGGTGCCCTCATTGCACACAAAGCCATCACGCGCCTTTTCTCTTGTTTGTTGCTCGTCTGCCATCACGGTCCCAAACAGCGAGCGGCACACATTTGCGCCACGTTTCGCGCCTCTTTTTTTTTCCGCTTTTACGGCGCGGTTTTAGTATTCTTGTGTTTGCGATGTCTAGTGCAGGACACGTGCACGTGTTAGCGGGGTACTTTTCCGGATTCCGTATGAGAAGCGAGATGCGCCGCGAAGGAAGTGGTGACGTTATAGAATCAGCCGGGCTGACTTGAAACCGATGCGATGGTCTCGGTTCTGTGAGGCAAGCGAGCGATTCTTTGGAAATCGCTAATTTCTTTATCTTGTCGTCCTTCTGAGGGCTGCATATTCGCTTTCCTTTTATTTGTAACGTTCGTACCCGACTTCAGTGAAGTAATCTTCGAAGACTCCTGCTTTCTGTCGACCCACTGATGCATTTCAAGTCGTCGTTCTTCTTTAAGTTGAATTTACATACGTAGGAACACCACGTTTGTTTGTTTGTGTCTGTTTGTGTGTATGTATGAGAGAGGCGAGTCCAGCACCGCGATTTCATGAGATAGAGGGAGTTAAAACAGATATAATAGGGCTTTGTGAATTAGAAATTCAGATGACGCCTAACACAGCTAAAGAACGAGCACGTCCTATACTATCGTGGCCTTCTTTACAGAAGAGAACTCGAGGTTGGATTCCTTATCCATAAAAATAAAGCTGGCAACATAGAGGAACATAGAGGAAGGCATTAGTCAGAGGGCGGCAAGTATTGCAATTAAACTTCGTAAGAGGTACAATATTAAAGTGGTACAGGCCTGCACGCCTACATCGAGCCATGATGACCATTTAGTCGAACGCTTCTATGAAGATGTAGAATGAGCAATGAACAAGATAAACACAGCATACTCTACTGACGGGTGACTTTAATGTAAGGTAGGCAAGAAGGAGGCTGGAGACCCGACAGTGGGGGACGTCTACCCTGTGGTTGTTGAAACTTAAACAGAACTCGGCTTCAGTCTGTCCAATATCTTCCTGCTTGCACACTTCACAGCGAATTTTGCATACCACAACGGCCGAGTCAAAATTAAGGTCGTCTTTAATTTTATACTCAAAGTCCGAATAGGAAGCTTCGGCCGTGTTTGTGGTCACCATGTGTTTGCACACCCTGCAACCAGGTTTCACGCATGGCCTACACCGCGATAATGGTCGCGATTGCGTGTTTTCGCCCGGACCAGCAAGCCTCTCAGGTCTTTATTTCTTCGGTAAACCACCTTGGGCGGGGTTTAAAATACGGTCGAGTACTCTGTTTAAGAATGTTGAAGTGGCAGCTTAATACAGAGTTGACCCGAGGGGCTGCGGCGGAGTACGTGAGGCTTAAATTTGGCCCTTTGTTTCTACCTTTATCTCCGTATTTTATAGGCGAATCACCTTTGGGTCTAGGCTTGTCCTTTGTGTGGTGCTCGTGCTCACGGCACATACCCGATGTTTATACCCGACGAAACATATGTGACACGTGTGTGTATGTTGCGTTACGATTACGATTATAAAGTCTCAGATAAGAGCCATATGCAACACTCAAACACCTAAGAAATATCTTAATAATATGAAATGGAATAATAATTAAAGGCACTACGTTCTCGAAATCAACAAATCTGTTTATCACAGTTCTGAAGGATAGACAGTTTGACCATAGGCTCTCGACTTCGCACACCGCAAAGCAGTTGTAATGAATAGAAAATGGAATGTAGAACTCAGGACGGTGTACGAAATATATCAAAATGATTAAAATTGAAGACCATTAAAGAGGAACCTAATAAACACATTTGGGTATATATACACTTTACGTCACTCAATTTACTTTCGCTGTGGCAACGCGCGTGTGACGTACGGTGACATAGCGGTACAATACCCAGTGCTTCACCACTCGTCATGATCCACATTAGTGGAGATGCGGTGATTCGTTTGTTCTATTTTGAACCCTCGGTCCAAAGAGCGAGCGCGCTCAATTGCATTGTCAATTATTTTTTCTGGGTACTTTTGACGCAAGAATGCTGCTGCATATTCCTGTGCGTGGGTGTCAAATTGTGTAATTTCAGAGAAGATTCTTCTGTAGCTGTGGAATTGAGAGTAGATGACACCCGTTTTGCAGTGGCGGTGGTGACTACTGTGGAAATGCAGATATTATTGGCGGTCAGTTGGTCTTTAATATAGGGAAGTGAAGATACTGGTGCCACTGACCAATACAGTACGCAGCGAGGCTATGTATTACAGAGTGGAGGTCGCGCACGATGTCTTCGTCAGGGAGAGTGGTTCAGCTACTGCGCATGCGCGGCTTGACCCGGTGGTGCGGTATCTGGCCGCTAGACCACGCGATGCTTGCATTCGCTTATTTGTATCTTTTTTTCTTCATTTCTTCGATGTTTTCTTTGTCTCTCATTATTGTAGAGCGCAGCTTTGGCGCCCATTCCTGTGTTGAGCGGCGTCGCTGTCGCCGTCCGTGGCGTAACCGATAAACATGAAAAAATAAAATGAGAAATAAACAGCTCAAATGGTGCGCCTATACAATACTGTGGTATTCATCAACAAACACTGTAATATACACGCGGCTTCCTCGCTAGAAGGGGGCCGTGTAGTGCCCTAGTGCATCACACGAGAATCCGACCAGGCTGCGCCTGTTCTTCTTCGCGTCTGCTTAACGGCTTATGACAAAATATACAATTTGTGGTCTCACGGCATCGACGTCTGTCTGCCTGTTGCCACAACGAGATAGTCGGCAACAGAAGAAGTCATGTTACCTTAAACGTGACAATTTTCATTTTTACTTTGTAAGGACGAAGAAATGTTAAGTACTTAACTGTACGTGTTCTCGGGAAGAGAGGAGAAGTATTAGAGAAGGAAAGAGAGCGAGGTTAACCAGTTTAGGAAAACCGGTTTGCTACCCTACACATGGGAACAGGGTGGGGGAGATTTAAAGATGCATTCTCGGGAAGCCTTGAACGGAACAAATGGAGACGACGCGCCATGCAGTTCGTCACTTCAGGATTTCCTTGTACTCGGCTGATTGTGAACTTAGTTACTCAAGTTTAGCGAAAACGTGTCCCTTGCTCTGCATGGCAAATGCAGAGCGCGTGTTTTTCAGCAGAGTGCCGTACCACAAGAGCAAATTTATACCATAAGATCTAGGTATCAGGGGTAATTAGAGTACTATCGCAAACTTTCTTCCTTGTTTTTCCTTTCGCGAGCGGCTGTACACTGATAGTGATGTGTGCGTGTGTGTGTTTGCGCGTATGATACCCATCTCTATATCTCGCTCTCTTTCGTACGATTTTAACTTTCAAACTCCCCCATCGCTTTCGCCTTTGCAGCGTAGCATACCGCTTATGCTACACTGCCTACCATCCCTGTCTTTCCATCTCCCCTGTTTTCCTTCTTTCTCGACTATGCTTACTCACTAACTTGTATGTGATGCAAAAAAAACTGCTAAAATCGCCTAATCTCATATTTTGACTCATGAAGTCTTCTTATAAGCACTTAAGTGAAATAGAACAAATAAAATCGTTTCCGATTTATATATGTTGTACCACAGGCCGTTTCCTTATGGAGAGAATTTCGCGCATTGTGGTGGCATCGCCTCTCTGTTACGGGACGGCAAAAGGCCAGGACAGCATGCCCTGTGAATGCGGCCAATACGCAATAAAGATTCCTTTACGACACCAAAAAAACGAAGCTTTCTCAGAATAATCGGATGGGCCCCCATTCCTAAAAAAGATATAGCTGCATGATATCGTCCCAGCGCAGGCAATCTGCGAGCGAGAATGAATTTATATTCGAACAACATTTCTCTTGTCAGGAAGTATAACGCTTTATATTTTTCGGCAGCTTTATTAAACCGCTCTGCGTAGTGTTCTTGGCTTATAAGAGTCATATTTATCGCCTCCTCACATTAGAAAAAAACCTGCACGTAAAATGCTGCCAACCACTTTTCCGCAGTCGGAAAACATCAGACCTATAATGAGGTAGAAGACACAGCACGAAAAGACCGTTCATATTGTTAGGAAGAGCTCCGCAATAAAGAAATGAAACAGCAGCTGCTACGGAACATAAGGTGTCACGTAGGACCATTTCTCACATATTATTCATAATCGTAATGCTACACCGACGTAAAAAAGAAACGTGTTTTCTGTAAGTTCTACATTACGTATACGTAAAAAACAAATTATCTTCTTGAGGTACGGGGGAAGTCAAAATTTCGGAGGCCGCCATCCGAAGTAATACTATGCCAGCGTGGCCTGAGAAATTTTGACCACCACTGTACATGTAAAAAAAACAAGCATGAAGAATGTATAAAGTTAATTCACATGCTTAAAAACGACAGCGCAAGTTCCATCTTCACTGAAATCAAACTTTATTTTCCAAGAATTATAAAGTAAAATACACCCCAGAGCTTCGACAGTGTGTAGAAAAATTGTCAGAGAAGCTTTGTTTCATTTCAGTATCTTTACATCTAGAATTTATAATACAACGAAGGAATATCCAACATCTAAACACCCATGTTACCTGTAATATTTCCACAATGCAAGATTATTGCACAGATTTGTTCAGTGAAATAGAAAAGAGAAAAAAGATGTCATGTAATCACAATAAGCGAGTACAGAAGCAAAAATAGTGCGAGCTCATTTAATAGTCTTACGAGCACGTTACGTTGCCATTACATAGCGCAAATGTATTGCACATTACACAGTGAAGCTCCCTCTAATAATCTGCAGCTAAAGTGCAGAACTTCACATGAAAATACAGCAGATCTCAGGCATTGTGGCAATCGATGTAATGCGAAGTAGTCAGCGTGGAGCTGCACGCACCGCATTGTTTGTTGTCAAGCAAATCAAGGCATTCATGACACGAGCGCACCACGCGGTGGCATGTGATTCATCCGTACATGACTTACATGTAATAAAATTCTTGTTCCACCTGTAATTTTAGTTCATCATGCAGTCATTCCATACCATACCAAAATTGGTATATATTCATTTAATGTAACGGCCCCGAGAGTCCCAAGACCGTGCATTGTGAATCAAGCCGTACATGACACACATGTTACGATTTGCGCCTTACGCCCTGCCACTTCCTCATGCGGTCTTGTCCTGCCATAATCATTTTGGTATATTGGTCATTCCACGCCAAATATCCCAGCCTTGTCGCTCGACCATCTGCGATCCGAATGCTCTCTATGCAAAGCAAGAAGTGTACCGTAGAAATATTTTGGTGAAAAAAAAATGGTTCAGTGCCGCAAACCGCATGTGAAGATTTTCGGAAAGCTCCAAACTATCGCTCGTAAAACACATTTTCAAAAAACCTCTTTTTTCTAAGTTGGGCCAGGACAGAAGTTTCCCTACAGAAAGATGGCAGGCTTTCCACCTAAAATGAGTTTCACGAACGTTTACGCTTCCGTGGGTTTCTTATGCGGCCTTCAATATAGAAAATATGGCCCATATTGGGGATTTTTTCATAGAAAGGCAACATTCAGTGAAATGTAATAGTTTGAATTAACTGACCGCTAGGAAGCTTTACTCTTGCCAAAAACTAGTCTGAGACGTATATGATGTCAAATGGTGTATACAGCTGGCGACAAAGTTGAAAAAAGTTCATTTTCGCATATGTTAAGTCGTAAACTTAACATTGAGCTTGTCCTAGTAAAATTATGCTAAATAACGTGTTTAGTAACAACATTCGCTGTCTAATGACTGAGAAAGCTTTATAAAAAAATATTTTTGAAGTTGTGTTATGCCGGTGTCTGTTCTTGCTCGTCTTTTGTCTGAGCAGTAACGCGTCCAGCGGTAAGTACAGCCTTCGTGCTCGCGAGGTTCGGAACTGCTAGTTGAGGAAGAGACGTCTAACCAGCGTCTGCAACAAAGTATCCGGTACAGATCAACCTACTTCAGAGTTCCCTGCAAAACTAGGCCCCTGGGAAAAACCAATCTTCAGTCCCATCAGACGCAAATAGACTCGCCAGAAATCTGCGAGACTGCTCGGTTCCTTGGCTCTTGGGACCTATGAACGTTTCCCTGTCATCTGTATGCTAGCTGTTGTTAACTTTTGAACATTTGTTATAGTTAGCCACTGTCAAGCGTGTGCTTTTTTGCTGTTAGCGAATTGGAATGCGCACTGTTCTAAGTTGTATATCTATTATTAATTTCTCGCTGCTTGTATTGTGCAGTAACCACTGACCGTTCCACACACACGCACACACACACACACACAGATATATATATATATATATATATATATATATATATATATATATATATATATATATATATATATATATATATATATTATATATAGAAGCTGAAGTGAAGTGGACGAACGAACGAAAAACGATGCTTTATTGCCAACGTTCGGCCGGGGACCGGCCTTCGCCAGGGCACACATGACGAGCACAAAATGACGACTTGCGTCGTCATTTTTTGAACGGCATTGCTGTGAGTACTTTGCCCATAGGTGGGAACTACAATTTAAGAAAAACAAGCAACCTTTCAAACTTTTCGTTCGTTCGTCCACTTCACTTCAGCATCTATAATAAGTCCACCGAATCCAGGAAGACCTTCTACATATATATTTATATATATATATATATATATATATATATATATTATAATATATATTATATATAT
This sequence comes from Rhipicephalus sanguineus, assembly GCF_013339695.2. Taxonomy (NCBI): domain Eukaryota; kingdom Metazoa; phylum Arthropoda; class Arachnida; order Ixodida; family Ixodidae; genus Rhipicephalus; species Rhipicephalus sanguineus. Next base: position 42,695,880 of record NC_051181.1, on the reverse strand, counting down.
ATATATATATATATATATATATATATATATATAGTTCGGTTTTAATGTTCCTGGTGTTAACATGTAATGTGAATAGCAGGCACACCCAAAAAACATAAAGATACACTTCAACGATGTTTCGTTTTTACTTCTGCTTTTACTTTTACTTTTACTTTTAATTGCTTTTACTTGTGCCTGTACCTCCTGCTATCTACATGTTCTATGTTGCGAAAGTAGGCCGCAGCAGATATCGTTTTGTAGTCTTACAGTTTTTATGAATTTCAACAATGGGTACTTTGCTCATATCAGCCACCCGTTTCCACCTTTTAGGATATAACATAAACAGTGGAGGTAAAAGCTTCTTGCTCCTGAACAATATGCACCTCCCCTTTCATGCAAACCTTTCTAAGTCTTCCTAAAGTTGTGTTTACGAAATCGTTTATACCTTCCGTAGCCAGGTCTATTTCTAGCGCTATTCCATAGAACTTAAAGCAACGGTAAAAATACCGGTTTACGTAGACGGACTGCGCCAAGCACGCGAGGTGGCGGAGGCCTTCTCATCCCCCGCCAGGTGTTGCCGCGCCTCTCTGTCTCATAAACTGACAAGCAGTGCCGTAGACGTGGTTCCAGAAAGCAGCATCCTTCGTAAACCCGATCTAGTGCTGCTAGGAAGCGATAACGTTGAGCAGACGCGTTGAACGCGCACAGATAATAAAACAAAGCACATTTGCTTTTATTCCTTATTTGAAATTTCATTTCCTTATGTTTCCAAAATGTACGTGGAGGCACAAAATTGCGTCGTTATTTTTTGAACAGCATTGCTGTGAATACTTTGCCCATAGGTGGGAACTACAATTTAAGAAAAACAAGCAACCTTTCAAACTTTTTTGTAAATCATGACTTGCAACGTGTATAATTGTCTTTAAAAAGACATATGAACTCTCCATCGAGATCATTGTAATCTCGTCGGAGAGTCGTGGCACCCGAATTAATAGTTACAATACCTTCTTAAAGAGAGGGATAGGTTTCAAACAAGAGAAAGTGCCTGAGAGCAGGCTGGCCGACGTTTCGATAGGTGGGCCGATTTTTGTCAAAGGCGCCTTGTCATCCCCGGCGTGTTAGTTTTAAAGGGTTTGTGTTGACGTCATATGCAGCAGTGGCGCTGTTGGTAATTCCTGCCTGGAAAGAAAAATGCGGAAGCGGCAGAATGTAGCTCTTGCCACATTATTTCAAGAATGTTTGCAACGGCGATCGGGGCTCTCATCTCAGAGGTAAGAGAAGCTGGGCAAAAAAAAAACAGAAAAAAAATAGAGGAAAAGGGGGGCAGGGAGTGGAGGGGTTGACGGTCTAACAAAGGTAGAGCCCCCTAAGGCAATACGAAGAAAAAAGGGCGGGAGCTTGAAGGAAACTGGAAAGGCGGCAGCAGGCCGGCGAGTCTAGCCATCACAAAGGGCTGCAGAACATGATGGGGAAGGCAACTACAGTCCGGGAAAGCGGGCAGTGTGCGTTTAAATGTCCACATGTCGACTTTAAGCGATGTTGAGGGGGGTGTCTGAAATACGCGTGCTTAATTGGTGAAGCCATTGGCAGACATGTGCACCACGTGTCATCGAAAGCCTCAGAAGTTGGGCCGTCGTTCAGTAAGAAAAAAAAGAGAAACAAAAAACGAATGGAAAGGAAAAGAGGGGAGTTGTAGGGGGGGGGGGGGGCTTGAGAATAGGACACTAGAGGATTTTAGTCTGTCCGGCACACCGCTATACGCAAAATGCTTTGCGCGTACTGGAATACCGGGTGTGAACAGCGCATGCGCACGCCCGGCAAACATGGCCGCACCGCCGAAAGCGATTTCCGTCCACTTCGAAGCTATCAAGGGGCCGTCGCGCGCTCTGTCGCTCGTTATTTCCGAACTGATGCTTTTATTTGCTTTAGATTCACGTCCTTAAGCTTCGACAGAAAAGTATTCGTGCCGATTCGGCACCGTTTTGGAGAGCCATACTCAAATAATCAATGTGTAGGCTTAGCGAGTGAGAATCCCGAAATCTCGAAGGACATACATACATACATACAGGACATCGGCAGCGGCGGTCACCCGGAGCAGACCGTGCTAAGGACTTCTTTTTCTACACGCAGTCCCCAGCAGCTGAACCGTGTCGCGGTTACGGGAGGATTTCCTACCTGCCAAAACCCTGGTCTGTCACGGCGTGCGGTGTTTCCGTCTACCGAACACTTCTGCGTTTCCCGGAGGATCATCTTTTTCAAGCCACTGCCGCGAGCACCACTGCGCAGCCATTTGGCGCAACTGATATCATCCGGCAAAAAACGCCCCCGTGCTCCTTTGCTTCACATCGGCAGCGGCGGTCACCCGGAGCAGACCGTGCTAAGGACTTCTTTTTCTACACGCAGTCCCCAGCAGCTGAACCGTGTCGCGGTTACGGGAGGATTTCCTACCTGCCAAAACCCTGGTCTGTCACGGCGTGCGGTGTTTCCGTCTACCGAACACTTCTGCGTTTCCCGGAGGATCATCTTTTTCAAGCCACTGCCGCGAGCACCACTGCGCAGCCATTTGGCGCAACTGATATCATCCGGCAAAAAACGCCCCCGTGCTCCTTTGCTTCACATCGGCAGCGGCGGTCACCCGGAGCAGACCGTGCTAAGGACTTCTTTTTCTACACGCAGGTTGGTGCCTTGTACCTTCCCCTTTAGTAGCGATTTTATCCCTTGCCGCTGCCGAATCAGTGTGTTTATGCATTTTTCTTGCCTGTCTTGTATTCTTTCGCTATCTTTTTGATTGCACTATGACTAGCTCTGAATTGTGTGCGTCGTGTGCAAAAGCACTTCCCACCCTCAGTCGCTTTTTAGCATGTTGTGAATGCAATAAGTCCTATCACTTAGGTAAGTGCTCAGGCCTTTCTGAAGCACAAGCTAAGAACAAATCTGAAACTTTTTTCGTCTCATGGAAATGCACAAATTGCTATTCGCAGCGCCTGAGGGGGCAGGGAGGTGGTAAAGAAGGTAACGACCAGGATGTACGTGCTCTGCTCAATACAATTCTAGAGCGGCTCGAAAAGCTTGATAACCTTCCGGCGCAAGTTGACAGCATTGATAAAGCCATCTCTCACCTGTCTGACAAGTACGATGAGATTCTAAAAACTATGAATCAGCAAGACGCAGAAATAAAACATCTATGCAAGCGTGTGGACGTGCTTGAAGTCCAGGACAACCCCGCGCAGATTCAAGAGCTTAAGTTTGCTGTGCATAATCTTGAATGGAGAAGCCGTAGACAGAACCTAATTTTCCATGGAATAGCTCAGTCTGACAAGGAAGATTTGCTCTCTAAGATTAACGCTGTTGGGCAATCCTTAAGTCTTCCTGTCCTTGCGAAAAGCGACGTGGAAGCCTTGCACAGGTTACCGTCAAAGGCTGGGAGGGTTCCAGGAGTCATTGTTCGCTTTGTAAAATTGGAAACAAAAAGTGAATGGCTGCAGGGGAATAAGAGGCTGAGAGAAGGGCGGTCCAAAGTGTCAATCACTGAGAACATGACACAACACAGCCGGATTTTGTTGCAGTCTGCGAAGCAATGGGCAGATCGCAATGACTTTAAATATGCGTGGCACCGCGATGGCAAAGTTTATGTGCGGAAAGGTGACGGGGAACGGGCTCATGTCATCCAACGTGCAGAGGATTTGACGCGACTGGCCGTGTAACGCCGCGACTAGCCGTGTAATGCTATAATTCCATTTGTACACTTCCTAATTCACGATGGATTCCCCGTATGTTTCCCCTAATAACATTGGAAAACTTGTTACTAAATCTACACTATCAGTGCTGCACATTAACATTCAATCGATCCGTGGTAAAGAAGATCTTTTAGAAATGTTTCTTTGCGAATTCAGTTTCAAATTTAATGCAATAATGTTGACCGAAACTTGGATGTTAGAGAATGACTCTTTCGCTCTCGAAAACTATGATTCTTTTTATTTGCATCGCGTTGGTAAACGTGGTGGAGGTACATGTTTGCTGTTGCTAAAGCACATGTACTCGGATAGGATTGAACATTTATGCGCTGTTACACCTGATTATGAAGTTCTATCTGTGCTTTCTGGAAAACTACTTTTCGTTGTTGTCTATCGCCCCCCGTGTGGTCGCATTGAAGATTTCTTTGCTTACATTGAAAGTGTTTTTGAATTTGCGTGTCAGTGCCAATATACTATTTTCCTTGGTGGTGATCTGAATATTAATATTCTTGAGAATTCTCCAGGACGCACACAGTTGTTGCTTCTGATTGAGTCTTATCTTCTCCGAAATGTTATCACTGTACCAACCCGTGTTACCTCGTCGTCTGCAACTGCACTTGACTTGATAATCACTAATGAATCTACTGAATGTGTTTCTGCAGGGGTTATTAACAGAGCATTGAGTGATCACCTCCCCGTATTTCTGTTGAGCAACGTCTCATTGGTTTCTAACAAAATTACTCACGACCTCATTATTTCGGACACAAAATATTAACGCCAGCTCATTAGAAGAATTTCGTTGCATGATATTAAATTTTGACTGGACGCCACTGTACAGACACACGACTGCAGACGAGGCATTTAACTTTTTTTTAAAACACTTCACAATGTTTTACAGCAAGGCATTCCCATACAGGGTTGCGAAAAAACCGAAGAAGGCCCGTAAGCCTTGGATGACGTCTCGCATCCTTAAAATGATTTCCAAGAAAAACAACTTATATCAGAAGTTTTTACAGAGTCGCGAACACCCCGATCTCGTAGCTTTTAAAAAATTTCGCAATAATTTGAATGGCACAATAAGAAAATCTAAAAAAGAGTATCACATTCGCTTATTTTCAGGCATTAGTGATCAAAAGGTTCTCTGGAATAGATTAAACATGTTGCTAAAATCTGAACGAACGTGCTCACCTGCTTCTCTTACAATTGATGGTATCAACTATGTTGGGAAAGATTTAAGTGACAAGTTCAATGACTACTTTGCATCCCTTGTTCAAAGTGAGCATGACCCTAGCACTCTCGATTACGTGAGAAACCGAGCACAGGACACCATGGCACTTATCGAGTGTGATAGCGATGAAGTATTAGCCGCTTTCAGACGTATGAAAATCAGTAAATGCGCGGATGCTTTTGGTCTGACAATGAGACCCGTGCTACATGTACTTGATGTCATTTGCCCCTTCCTAACTCATATTTATAACTTGTCCCTCAGCACTGGTATATTTCCATCAGAAATGAAAAAGGCGAAAGTGATTATTCTCCATAAGGGAGGTGCTAAAGAAACCCTCGGTAATTATAGGCCCATATCCATTCTACCAATTTTTTCCAAGGGATTAGAGCGAGTTATTTATGTGCGTATTTCAAAATTTTTCGAAAAATACGGGCTGATAACCAATACACAGTTTGGTTTCAGGGAAAGATCATCTACGGAAGTTGCGTTGCTCACACAAAAAGAACTTATTCTTCATAATATAGAAATGAAACTATTGACTTTAGGAATATTTATAGATTTTTCAAAAGCGTTCGATAGAATTAATCATAAAACCCTTCTTTTAAAACTTCCAGCTTATGGTGTCAGAGGTATTTCTTTGGATTTAATATCGAGTTATTTGCGTAATCGTACTCAGTATGTGGCTATCGACAACCACGACTCGTCCTGTAATAAAGTAGAACATGGTGTTCCTCAGGGTAGCCTGCTTGGTCCTTTGCTGTTCATTATTTATATTAATGATTTGATAGAAATAGACACTAGTGTTCAATATATTATATACGCAGATGACACGAGCTTATTCTTATCGGGTTCAAATGCAGATGATTTAGTCAATCGGGCCAATATCGTCCTAAATAAGTTACATACTTGGTCTCTTAAAAATTCCCTTCTTATTAATTCCAATAAAACTAAAGCAACATTTTTCAGAGCAAAAAATCAAGTTATTTCTGTCAGAGCCACACTTACCTTAGGAGGAAATGCCATAGAAATTACTGACACAGTTAGAACGCTTGGAGTCTACTTTAATGAATTCATGCTCTGGGATAGTCACATAGAACATCTTCAAAGTAAGCTTGCACGTGTAGTTGGCGTTTTGAGAAAATTCCAGCATCTATTGCCAGAAAAGGCAAAGCTTACGTTGTACCACGCCCTGTTTGAATCACAGTTAAAATATTGCGTATTGGTATGGGGAAGTTCAACAAAAACAAATATTAGTAAACTAGTCTCTATGCAGAAAAATGCGCTTAGAGCGATTGCTGGCGTACCTTACAGAACGCACTCTGAACCACTGTTTACCACCTACCATATCATGCACTTTACCAACATGTACCATCATCGTCTTTTACAGCTCTACAAATCACAGATTGAACGCGGCATATTGTTCTTATGTGAAGTCGCTAACCTCCACACCAACATTCTTTGCTACCTTACAAGACACCACGAGTACTGGTCTGTGCCTCACCCACGTACTAATTACGGCTTTCAAACCCTAAGCTATACATTACCTTCCTTGCTTAACAAGTTTGGCTTTACTCACACCTCGATACGCGAACTTTCCTTTAACTCTCTTCGAAACTTATTTCGTTAATGTGTACATTTTTGATGATGATTTGTGATTTTTGATTTTTAATGTGTGCACCTTAATTATATTTTGTGTACGCAACTTTATTTGAATATATCTGGAGATATAATGTGTTTGTAGTGTCACCCATTTTATTGTGCACCGTGTTCTTTTTTCTGCTTTGGAGTTCTTGTTTGTTATGCTACAATGTTATCCTGTGCTATTTCTGTTTCGTGCATACCGCAGTGCCGATGTATACGGGGGGAAGGGAGCAATGTCAAGCCGCGACTGTGCGGCTTTTTTTCCCTCCTCCTCAGCCATGTATATATATTTTTTTTGTATGCATGTCTGAAATAAAGACTCAGACTCAGACTCAGACTTATGTGTTTGTTAGTTGTTATTATCCTCCATCGCTGGCGCCACTTGAGGTGGCGGCAGCTACGGCACACGCTATCCGGTATTACGCTACGCTTTGGCGTTACCGGAATACCGGACAGACCAAAATCCTTTATTGCGGGGCAGGGGCGGTCGTAGAAGAGCGGAAAGGGGAAAGGGAACCGTGGTTCGAAGGTTCTAGAAAAAGAAAATCACTTAATAATGGCATGTATATACGCCAGATATATACCTTTATATACATAGATATATATAGTAAGATTGAAATATTTTTAAAAAGCACATTGTTAGTGTATTTTGGTGGTTAGTAGGGATTTTATGTTGCGAATAGAATATTGGTCAAGGTTATTTGAGGGCTGAGCGTACTTTACGTCTCCTAATATTAGAAAAATCATGCTATGGCTTTTAGTGATTCTAAATTGCCACGTGCTACATTATTCCTGATGGGTGCAGGGGTTGAAATTTGTGTATCAAATACGATTCCTTGTATGTTCTCTCACGTGGTGTCCAGAAATTTGTTTGCAGAATGTAAAGTTTGGCTTGATCGAACTTGTGGTCTTCTTGATTGAAGTGGCTAGCTACTGCTTTTGGTAAATTATGCTTTGTGTCAGCGCGGTGGCCGTTCAGTCTTACATGAATTGGTTGTCCAGTTTCGCCTATGTATTGTTTTTTACAGGTGGTACATTCAATGCAGTAGATAAGGTTGCTTGAGGTACACGCGAAGTTTGATGTTACCTTGTGAATGTAATCCGATGCTGTGCGTTTTACGTTGGCGTCTGGCTGTATATGTTTGCATGTAGAGCATCTGGTGCGCCCCACATAGACCAGATGTTGGTGTAGTTCTTGTTGCGAGTTTTGCGTGAACAAGAATGTCTTTAAAATTGGCGTTGCGTCTCTAGGCGACCTTAGGTGGTTCGGGGAAGATTTTTTTTAAGTTTCGTGTTGAAGAAGACAACTTTATTTTCAGCATCAACAGGGAAGAATACAACTCTGGTGAGGCTACAGGGTGCTAGCAAAAAGCCTCTAACGGCTTGACAAAGGCCAGCACCCCGTTTACAAAACTACAAAGCAAAAACAGCAGTGGACAGTCAATACGTGTACTTAAGGAAAAGCCTATAAATATAGTGACGGCTTATAGGTTCATTTGTCAGTTTACATTTAGATTTAGATGACGGGACTAAAAATGGTGGGGGCGGAAATTGAACTTATAGAATATAACTTCAGTAATTATGCTAGGCTACCTAATTGCTTAGTTTATCGTATTAACGGAGGAGTTAAGAGCCTGTGGCAGCAAGTACCTCAGCATTTGGCGGCCATAGTTTGAACGAGTGTAGGGAACGTTCCATGTGTGACTGCTTCTTGTGGCGTATGTTTTTGCAAGTGGAGTTAAGGTGGCGAGCTTTTCTAGAAAGAGTCGTTACTTCTGCAGTATGCATCATATCGTTTCAATAGAAGTGTGTTGAACAGGTCCGACAATGATGTTATTCCAAGATCTTCGAATATAGGCTTTGTATGGGCATCATATGGTTCATTGGAGATGATTCTTACGGCTTTTTTCTGCAGCCGATGGATTTTGGACAAGTTTTTGTCAGTCGTTGTGCCCCATACTAGATAGCCATATGTTAATGTAGTTGAGAAAAGGGAATTGTATCAAAGCAATTTGATGTGCTTTGGTAGGAAGTAACGAAAGCGTGTTAAAATACCCACTATTCGCGAAAGGTTGGAGTAGACGAGATTAATATGTGCATTCCATTGCATATTTTCTTCAAAAAGAACACCCAAGGTTTTTATTACTGGTACCAGTTCTATTACTGAAAGACCAAGGTGCGGGATAATATTTGAATTAATTGGCTTATTTCTAGGGCGAAAAAGAACCGCTTTTGTCTTTGAAACGTTTATAGTTAGGGAATTAATTTCACTCCAATTATTTAATATACTGAGCACCTCATTCGCTTTTTTTTGCAAGAAGAGGCAGACTGTGATGTGTCAAAAATAAGCTTGTGTCGTCTGCATAAATTACAAACGATGAATTTGTGTCTATAATAAAAAGGTCATTTGTATACAAATTGAAAAGCAATGGGCCAAGAATGCTTCCCTGAGGAACGCCATGTAGCAATGGTTTGAAACATGAATGAGAGTTGTTAATGTGCACGCTTTGCTGGCGGTACTGTGGGTACGACTTGATGAGAGAGAGGAAGCAACCTCTGAAACCGTAACATTCTAGTTTCTTTAAAAGTGTGGCGTGATTTATTCTATCGAATGCCTTTCAATAGTCAATGAAAATTCCAAGTGCATAAAGTTCGTGTTCAAAGGCATCAAGGATTATTTCTTTTTGCGTTAGTAAGGCGCTCTCTGTCGAACGTTTTTTTGTAGACCCAAATTGATAGGGTGTCATGATGTGGTGTTTGTTTAGGAATGAGGTCATTCGTATGTGTATTATTTTTCGACAACTTTGGAAAATATGGGGAGTATTGAAATAGGTCTGTAGTTAGACATGTTAGATTTATCACCACCTTTATAAATGGTAATAACTTTGGCGACTTGAAGCCGGCGAGGAAACTGGCCGCATGAAAAGATTAGGTTAATGATGTGCTCCAATACATGATCTATGGTAGCGGCAACATATTTAAGTGGCCGAATTTGCAAACCATCTACATCACAACAGGTAGTGTTGTTTAGAGATATGATTATAGACACGACCTCATCTGCAGTTACTGGGAATAGGAATGCTGTTTCCTCTATTCGTGGGCACATAAAGTTCAGACAGTTCGGGTCATGAAGGCTATTGTCACGTGGTCGTGACGTCGACGAAGACAACAGTCCGCACGTCCGAGGTGAAACTGTTTATTTCGCCGAACTTGTGGCCGAGAAACTGAGAACTAGAACTACAGCAATACACGCTGTACAATGATAGCGGCGAACAGGGCGTCGTCCGTCGATCAACTGACAAGCGGTCAAGCGCGTCGGCTTTTATACAGGCGCTATCGAACTTTCCAGCAATATCGCTGGTGGCGGCATTATCTCTCGACAAAGCTAGAACATTCACGGGCGGCGCGCAATCTTAACAAAACGATCTACTAATCTCGAGAAGCTTCTCGGACACTGCTTTGCGGACAGCGTCGATCGTTGATAAACGTCCTTGCTGGTCAAACCCGAATAATTCAAAATAAAACAAGAAGTGGGCGTGGCATTGCCCCCCTCTGAAAAAAGCATCGTCCCGATGCTTGTGAAAGAACATAGAAGAGAGAAAAAGAACAAGTGCATACATAAATAAATTACAATAACAAAGGAAGAAAAATAGAGTCCCCAGGTTCGCTAACGCGCAAAAAACGGCTTAAGGCGCACGACATGGACGACTTCAGGTCGTGCGCGGCGTCGCTGGGAGATCGTAATGCCGTCCGGGATGACCTCGTAGTCAAGAGCGCCGAGGCGTCGAAGAACCTTGTATGGCCCGAAATATCGCCAAAGGAGTTTTACAGCGAAAGCTGTTATGAGATCATTTCACCGGCCGTTTTTTGGCGCCGTAGTTGTCCGCCGCCGCCGCCGCCGCCGGTGTCCGTAACCAGTATCGCTCGAAATAAGAAAAAAAACGAAATAAGAAAAAAAATTCCAGGATGGCATGAGGTTCGAACCAGGGCCCTCTGCGTGGGAGCCCAGTATTCAACCTCTGAGCCATGCCGGTGCTTGAAACTGCTTTGCAAAAAGGTGCTATACAGGCTTCATGTCGGGAAGGAACCACATTAGCATATGCAATATAGCGTGGTCGAAGAGTAAAATAAACACCAAGTGTCGCACAATGCGAATTCTGTAACCAGGCGTCACACAATGCGAATTGCGCAACGAGTAGGTTGTTGAATGCTTCCAACCCATTACAAAGGGCTCTGCCATAATTCTTCGTCGTCATCAGGCACAGCATCAACAAAGTGCGCATAATGCCATACATGCGTTTAGCAGGTACCACGGCTCTCCGTAGAATGACGAAAAATGGCACAGTGCCTGCTGCCCTACTTCTAAAAGATTACAATGATTTATAGCGTAGTGGGTTCCTCGCAAGTTGACTTGTATTGGTTGCCAAGGAAGCCCATAAGCGCATGATTCATTTCCTCGGGATGGATGGGTGGATGGATGGATGGATGGATGGATGGATGGATGGATGGATGGATGGATGGATGGATGAATGAATGAATGAATGGATGGATGGATGGATGGATGGATGGATGGATGGATGGATGGATGGATGGATGGATGGATGGATGGATGAATAAACTTTATTTCGGTCTCAGTAAAATTGCAATGATTTACAGCGTAGTGGGTTCCTCGCAGGTGCACTTGTATGGGTTGCCAAGGAAGCCCGTAAGCGCATGATCTATTTCCTCGGGGTCTCAGTAACGTTGTTCGCCCCCCCTCCGTATCTCTCCCACGTCAAACTATGTTATACAGCATGACGGGAAAGGGAAATAGCGAGCGGGCGTCACCTAATGCAAATTACATAACTGGTGGGCCGTTTAAAGCTTCCAACCCATTAGAAAGGGCTGAGCCATAATTCTTCATCGTCATCAGTCGTCGCGTCAACAAAGTGCACATAATGCCTTACATACGTGTAGCTGGTGACTCGCTTCTCTGCAGAATGACGAATAATGGCTTAGTAAGTGCTCTCCAACTTCACAAAAATTGTGATTTATGGCTTAGTGGGTACCTTTCTAGTGTACGTGTATTGTAGCCCCAAGAGAGCTTACAACGGGCTCTAGAAACGCCGCTCTTCCAGCTTTCGCTGTGACTGTGCTGCGATTTCAGCGCAGGCCTGGCGTTTTTTCGCTTAGCCCACGTCAGCGTATAGGCGTCCAGACCCAAACACGGTCGCCGGGTTGGTATTCCACGAAGCGTCGTCGAAGATTGTAGCGACAGCTGTCGGTGTACTGCTGGGTCTTGATGCGCAGGCGGGCGAGCTGTCGAGCTTCTTCGACACGTTGTAAGTAGGTGGTCACGTCGATGTTTTTCTCGTCGGTCACCTTTGGTAACATGGCGTCGAGCGTCGTTGCCGGGCTCCGTCCGTAGACCAACTTGTACGGCGTCATCTGCGTCGTTTCTTGCACAGCGGTGTTGTATGCGAATGTCACGTACGGAAGGATGGCATCCCACGTCTTGTGCTCGACGTCAACGTACATGGCCAGCATGTCGGCGATGGTCTTATTTAGCCGCTCGGTGAGGCCATCGGTTTGAGGGTGGTAGGCAGTGGTCCGGCGGTGGCTTGTCTGGCTGTACCTCAAGATCGCCTGAGTTAGCTCCGCTGTAAACGCCGTACCTCTGTCGGTGATGAGGACCTCTGGGGCGCCATGACGCAGAACGATGTCTTCAACAAAGAACTTCGCTACCTCGGCAGCACTGCCTCTAGGTAGGGCCCTTATTTCGGCGTAGCCGATCAGGTAGTCGGAGGCTACGACGATCCACTTATTACCGCAAGACGACGTTGGGAACGGCCCCAGGAGGTCCATCCCGATCTGCTGGAATGGTCGCCGAGGTGGCTCGATCGGCTGAAGAAAGCCCGCTGGTCTTGTTGGCGGTGTCTTGCGTCGCTGACAGTCTCGGCATGTCCTTACGTAACCAGTGACGTCGGCGGCAAGGCGCGGCCAGTAGTACTTTTTCTGTACTCTTGCCAGCGTTCGGGAAACACCGAGGTGTCCTGCTGCGGGTCGTCGTGCAGGGCCTCGAGGACTTCTGGTCGCAATTCTGGAGGCACCACGAGAAGGTACTTGGCTCGATGTCGCGAGAAGTTCTTTTGGAGAACGCCGTTGCGTAAGAAAAACGACGCCAATGCTCGCTTGAACACTTTCGGAACGACGGCGTTCTTGCCCTCGAGGTATTCCATAAGGCCTCTGAGTTCCGGGTCGGATCGCTGTTGTTCAGCGAAGTCGTCGGCACTTATAGTTCCCAAGAAGTAGTCATCATCCTGGTCGTCTTGCGGCGACGGGCCCACGGGGGCACGAGACAGGCAGTCGGCGTCAGAGTGCTTTCTTCCGGACTTGTAAACGACGTGAATGTCGAATTCTTGCAGTCGTAGGCTCCACCGTGCGAGGCGACCGGAAGGGTCCTTCAAGTTAGCTAGCCAACACAAGGCGTGGCGGTCGCTCACAACTTTGAAGGGCCGGCCGTAGAGGCAGGGGCGAAACTTCGATGTAGCCCAGATGATGGCCAGGCACTCCTTTTCCGTTGTGGAATAGTTGATTTCTGCCTTTGATAGCGACTGGCTAGCATAACTGATGACCCTCTCCAGCCCGTCAGTCTTCTGGACGAGGACGGCGCCGAGTCCTAGGCTGCTTGCGTCGGTGTGGATTTCCGTATCGGCGTCTTCGTCGAAATGCGCTAGTATTGGAGGCATCTGAAGGCGTCGTTTAAGTTCTTGAAATGCCTCGATTTGCACCGTTTCCCACTTGAATGGCACGTCGGTTTTCGTCAGGTGCGTTAGTGGCTGGGCTATTCGTGAAAATTCCTTGACGAAGCGTCTGTAGTAGGCGCACAAGCCGAGAAAACGGCGTACGGGCTTCTTATCGGTGGGTGGCGGGAAGGCAGCGATGGCAGCTGTTTTCCGCGGGTCCGGGAGAACACCATTCTTGCTGATCACGTGACCCAAAAACAAGAGCTCCTCGTACGCGAAGCGGCGCTTTTCAGGCTTCAGGGTGAGTCCGGAGGTCTTGATTGCTTGAAGTACAGCTTCAAGGCGTCGAAGGTGTTCGTCGAAGTTTGAGGAAAACACAACGACGTCGTCCAAGTACACAAAGCACGTCTGCCACGTCAAGCCGGCCAGTACTGTATCCATAACGCGTTGGAAAGTCGCGGGCGCCGAGCAAAGACCAAAGGGCATGGCCTTGAACTCGAACAGGCCGTCTGGTGTTATGAAGGCAGTCCTTTCTCGGTCTCTCTCGTCGACTTCGATTTGCCAGTAGCCGGTCTTGAGGTCCATCGACGAAAAGTACTTGGCGTTGTGGAGTCGATCTAGGGCGTCGTCTATTCGGGGGAGAGGGTACACGTCCTTCTTCGTAACCTTGTTCAGGCGACGATAGTCGACGCAAAAACGTAGGGTTCCATCGTTCTTCCTCACTAACACCACAGGTGACGCCCACGGACTCTTGGACGGCTGGATGATGTCGTCGCGTAGCATTTTGTCGACCTGTTTCTTGACGGCCTCGCGTTCTCGCGTCGAAACTCGGTACAGGCTCTGACGGATTGGTCGGGCACTTTCTTCTGTTATGATGCGGTGTTTCGCGACTGGGGTCTGTCGAATTCTTGACGACGACGAGAAGCAGTCTTTGAATTGTAGGAGCAGGGTTTTTAGCTGGTCTTACTCGTGCTTCGGGAGGCTTGGGTTGACGCCGAAATTTGGTTGGTTTCGTCAATTCGTCGAAGCAGGTTCGGTAGCATCGAAGAGGGCGAGAGCATTGCTGGATTCCACGAATTCGTGGATGTAGGCGACCGTCGTACCAATGTTGAGGTACCTATATTCGTGGCTGAAATCTGTCAGCACTACCTTTGCTTTGCCATCACGCAGCTCGGCTATACCTCTTGCGACGCAAATCTGACGGTTGAGAAGTAGGTGCTGATCGCCCTCGATGACACCTTCAAGGTCTGCGTGTTCTTCGGTGCCGACGGAAATGATGATGCTGGAGTGAGGCGGAATGGTGACGTGCTCTTCTATCACATTCAATACGGGCTTTCCTAGCGTCGTGTGGGGCGGCAGCGCTTTTTCTGGGGTTAGTGTTATTGACTCAGATCTCAGGTCTATTACGGCACTGTGTTCACTTAGGTAGTCCATCCCAAGTATCACGTCCCTGGAACAGTGCTGCAGGATAAGAAAGCTCGCAGGATAGGTTCGGTCACTGATGCTGACTCTTGCTGTGCAGACTCCAGCCGGCGTTATCCAATGACCTCCAGCGGTGCGGATTTCAGGACCTTCCCAAGCAGTGCTAACTTCAACTTCGCGGCGAATGACCCACTGACGACGGAATAGTCGGCCCCAGTGTCGACGAGAGCGGTAACGTTGTGTCCGTCGAATAGTACGTCGAGGTCGCTAGCCCGCCGTCTTGCGTTGCGTGTACGTCGCGGCGTCGGGTCACGGCTACGTCGGTTTGCACCGCTGCTTCCGCGTTGCGTCGTCAGGTCTGCTTGCACGGGTCGCAAGGTTTCGTCTTCAGGACGTCGTTCGGCGTGCGGCGGGGGCTCGGAACTTCGTCGCGGCGTCGTCGTCGACGGCGGAGGATCTCCAACGTTTCGTCGTTCAGCAACCGCACCTCCATCGGTTGCTGCCCTTAGTTTTCCGGATACGGGCTAGGCGACCGACCCCGGTTTGGGCCAGTGTACTGCCGGCGGTTCGGTGACATGTAGCGGCCGGGCGACGGCGAGCGGGAAGGTCGTCGTTGTTGCCACTGTGTTCCAGTGAGGTAGTCGTCGATGTCGCGAGGCCGTTCGCCTAGCTGCGGGCGCGGTGCGTTCAAGGCGAATCCGCGTAGCTCCATCTGTCGGTACTGGCAGCGGTGGTACGTGTGGCCGGCCTCCCCGCAGTGGTAGCAGAGCGGGCGGTTGTCAGCGGCGCGCCAAACGCCGGTCTTCCTCGGGGTGTAGCGCTGGCCGCCAGGTGGGCGGTAAGGCGTCGATGATTGCGGCGGTGTGTGGCGACGGAACTGCGTCGATGCGGTGTCTTGACGCGGGCGCGGCGGGGGAGCGTAGCGTCGGGCTGCAGCAGCGTAGCTCAAGGCTTGCGGCTGAGGCTGTGGCGGTTCAAGGGTGCCCAGCGATTGCTGGATTTCTTCTCGAACGACGTCCGCGATGGAGTCCACTTGAGGCTGGGGTGAGGGCAACAGCTTGCGCAGTTCCTCTCGCACGATCGCTCGGATTGTTTCGCGCAGGTCGTCGGAGCCGAGCGCATGAACAGCGGGGCTGTGTTGGATTGATCGGCGATTATAGTGGCGGGTGCGCATTTCTAGCGTCTTCTCGATGGTCGTGGCTTCTGAGACGAATTCCTGGACGGTATTCGGTGGATTCCTCATAAGTCCAGCGAAGAGCTGTTCCTTTACTCCTCGCATGAGGAAACGAACCTTCTTCTCTTCAGGCATATTGGGGTCAGCGTGGCGGAACAGCCGGGCCATTTCTTCCGCGAAGAGCGCCACGTTTTCGTTCGGCATCTGCACGCAGGTCTCGAGCAGAGCCTCAGCCCTCTCTTTGCGAACGACGCTCGTGAACGTGGCGAGGAACCTGGCGCGAAATATGTCCCACGTTGTCAGGGTTCGCTCTTGGTTCTCGAACCAGGTACGAGCGGTGTCTTCCAAAGCGAAATAGACATGCCGTAGCTTCTCTTCGCTGGTCCAGGCATTAAAAACGGCGACTCGGTCGTAGGCTTCGAGCCAGCTTTCCGGGTCTTCGAACGACGATCCGCGGAAGGTTGGCGGCTCCTTGGGCGTCCGGAGAAGGATCGGTGCGGGCGGCACAGCGTCTGTCATCGTCGCTGTGGTCGAGGTCAGGATCTTTGTTTGCCGGGTCTTTTCAGGTAGAGGCCCGTGCTCTGGCGCTAGACCTTGTTGCCTGCGGCTTGCTCGACGATCCGGGTTTTCTTTGCCGTCGTCCTCCTCGCGGCTTGGGCTTGGGTCAGCGCTTCGCGGGGGTGTCCGGATCATGGAAGAAGCAGCACCTCCACCAGATGTCACGTGGTCGTGACGTCGACGAAAACAACAGTCCGCACGTCCGAGATCAAACTGTTTATTTGGCCGAACTTGTGGCCGAGAAACTGACCCCTGTATTCACAAACGCTCCTCGACTCGACCCTTCACTCGAAACGCTCCTTGAGGGCCGTTTTCCGATTCACAAATCGCCCTTCACTCGAAACGCACCTCGACTTGAGGAAATCTCGAGTGTTTCACTTGAGATTGTCAAGGTAGCGCAGGAGCTACCTTGAATCGTTCCTTGAGTGAAGTTTCGGCGTCAGCGCGTGGCCTCCGAGATAGCGGGCCGCGCGCTCGCCATTTCGGAAGCCACGGTCAGCGTGGCATCCATGCGGTGCGTCGCTCACTTGTTCTGCATTTCCCGATGGATCAAGCTGCCGCCCTGCCGCTGCCTTTTTGCTTTCGACAGTGAAGGTTCGCATTTACTATGGCGCTGTCTTCGAGTGGTTCGGCAACGGCTCAGGTATACTGTGGCTGCTGTGGCTCCGAGAGAAACGGACATGACCTCAAGAGGACCGCGCTCTTGTGCCGTGATGTGTTGCATTCCGTGCATGAGCCAATGGATTACCTGCTTTCGGATAGTCATCGTGCGAGTGTTCCAAGTTTACTATGGTCGCCAGTGCTTTCATGTGTATTTCGTTGAAGACCTTACTCCGCATCAGTTCAAGCCCGGTGCGAAAGACTGCGCGATAGCGAAAGGAAAGTGAAAGAGCGAATTTTTCTCCAATTAATGGGTGAAATATTCATGCTAGCTTCATGGGTGCGTACCTGACTATTCATGCGCCGGCATTCACCGCACACCTGAGCGGCTTTCGCTCATGTAAATCTTCACTACCGTAACCGAAATACGAAGAAGCATACCTCTGCAAGGAGATCTTCTGTGTCAACGTGAAGGTGCGTTCTTCTATTTTCTTTTTCACATTTTCCCTGTGTTTGACCAGATCCATATTTGGGATGGTTTATGGAAAACAAAAGACAATGTAATGGGGTACAACGAGTGTGCAGTTGCATACAGTATTTGCATACAATAGTTGCATACAGTGCATACAGTATTTATGTAGCCCAAAATATCTATGGACGTCCAAGCCTAGCTATATGAAATTAACCAGGTGGTGGTGCAGTATGAAACCCGCATGTATGCAAAACTGCGTGAAACGTATCAAAACACAAAAGATACAGCAGAGAAATGAATGAATGTTTTATTTTCAAGCTTAATAACACTGCTTCTAATTAAGCAATGACGGTAAATTTTAAGAAAACAATAGCACACGCAGTGCAATTGTAGACGTTTCAGCCATTATATAATGAAGCTAATGGGAGTTGGATAGCCATACGTCTGTTCAGATGCACAAGTGCCTGGTCCAAACATGTATCAAAGTAGTGAAAGCTCATTAAGTCAACAAAAGACATGCCTGTTCTTCAAGGCGAGAAGTACTGAAGAATGTGTGTAGAACGAGAAGTAAAGAAAAATGCAGCTTTGATGTACCACTATCTTCATTATTTATAACCCCTTTCTTTTGTGCAGGAACCTGGCTGCTGAGACTAGAAGATACACCAACACTCTTTACAAATGTGCGGTATTTGCAGCGTGTCCATGACTGTATACAAAGGAAGAAAGGCTGCAGTTAATAGCTGCACTGCATGGATTAGTCACACTAGTGCGGCTACCACCTGTATCTTCTTTATGATGTCCTACAAGCTCGAATGTCATGACAGTATGTAGGCTGCATATGATTTATTGACGGACACCTTGCAGCTTTACACACTTGTATTTTGTCACCTACGTTATTCTTCATCAAGCACATATAATAAAAATTCATTTACCCTTTGCAATTGATTTAGAGTTATCTCTGTTCTTTCGTGTTCGGACAGGATCGCAAAAACCTCATCTGCTCTGATTATATAGAAAAAGCAATTCTACAACAATCAAACACGTTCTATAGAATGCAGCACTGTTCCTCTTCCATGGAAGGGAGGTGGCGCGGTTTCAACAGGTAGGCAAGCTGATTTTGCTTGATAGCGTATATTTACAAGTATTTACAGGGTTCTTGTGACCAGAAGTAGCTGCGATGACTGCAAGGCCCTTGAGAATCTTTCACCATTTCGGTGCGGTCGTCTTCGTTGAATCAGCAGAGTAAACTACTCTGCTTCTTTGCAACACATCCGCCCAGGTTGAGTGCGTCCACACGGTCTTCGTTAAGGCAGAGCAGCAGTAAAAGGCAGAAACGGCTTCAGTCTCGTGATGTGCAGAATAACAAAAGATGCTCTGGAATGCCAAAGCGTCCCTATACAGCAACGACGCCGATGCCCTCCTCAGCAGGTATTCCCAGGGGTCACAAACTGCAAATGAATGCCAAAACATCAGTACACAGGGCAGTCGTGCACTAATTACAGGCTGCCTGCGCTTCCAAAATAAAAAATAGGACAAACATTTTAAAATATGGCCGTTGCGTCCATTAGAATTAGTCACGTTAGGTACATCGACCAATGCACGGCGAATAGAAAAACGTTTATGGAAGTAATAAACTGCTAACTTATGCATCATCCGTATATTAAAACTTTGCATAAAGTAAACCTGATGTCAAGAAACGCTGTTAAGAAGAAACCAAGCACATATCAGTCCAAGTTAACCGACAACATACGCTGCCAATTAAAAAAAACGACTTTAAAACACTGCTCCCGTCGATAGTGGAGAAAACACAAGCGAATGCTTTCCTCAACCTGCGTTACAGTCTAATTTGAACGCTCTACCACATGCATAGCATAAGTACTCCTTAACGCGACACTGGGATAACTATGAGTAGCAGCTGCGAGCAGTCTCTACCGCATTTGTAAAATAAACGAAGCGAAACCACTACCAGTGTCGCGTTAAATGTCTCAGGAAATGAAATGAGAAAATAACAATTGCACAGGGTCCTGTAATTATGACACCACACAGTGCGGTGGCGAATTCACCAAGCACATCAGTATAATGTGATCGTATGTAAAAATGACTCACCCGCATTATCCGTTCTGCAGCTGCATCAATGAGCAGAAGGCTCTCAGCAGCAGGAAGCTAAACAAAACGACAAATCGTCCGTGCGATGGGCCCTGCTTTTCGCTATCACTCAAGTAGTTCGTCAGTCACCATGGCGAAAGCTGGGTCACGAACTATACACAAGTAGACACTGCCGTAATCATATACAGCGATTAACAGACGCATGCGGCATAACAGAAGTTAAGCGCGTGGAAACGATCAGCAGCAGACACATCTGAATCAGCTGTTCTTTCAGCAGCCGGGATGCGACTGCTGCCAGATTTCAAGCGGGGGTTTCGCTTACTCTATCGGCTCAAGGCTTACGGAAGCTACACTACAGATTTAAAGGCGTGTATTTTGCCGTAACGTCGACCGATAAGGAAGATCAACTAATAAAAGCATATAAATATTGAGCAGAAACAGCTATTTCCTTACCACATTAGGAATATTCTCGTTATCAGACGCCACTCGAGTCAAGGGAGCGTTGGCAAAGTGTCCCTTGGCGAAGGAAAGGCCGAGGAGCGTTCTTGAAACCCAGCGGCTCCTTGAGTGGAGGAGGGCGCTTCGCCTAGACTTGGTCAAGTCGAGGCGAAGCCTCGAGTGAAGGTGCGTTTAAGAATACGGGGGTCAGAACTAGAACTACAGCAATACACGCTGTACAATAATAGCGGCGAACAGGGCGTCGTCCGTCGATCAACTGACAAGCGGTCAAGCGCGTCGGCTTTTATACAGGTGCTATCGAACTTTCCAGCAATATCGCTGGTGGCAGCATTATCTCTCGACAAAGCTAGAACATTCACCGGCGGCGCGCAATCTTAACAAAACGATCTACTAATCTCCAGAAGCTTCTCAAACACTGCTTTGCGGACAGCGTCGATCGTTGATAAACGTCCTTGCTGGTCAAACCCGAGTAATTCAAAATAAAACAAGAAGTGGGCGTGGCACTATTTCCTACTGATGTGAAAAAATCATTAAAAGCTATAGCTACATCATCTTCTGTGTGAGTTGTACCATTCACACTAATTTCACTGGGGTTATTATTTGCGCCGGTGTGTCTATTCAGAAGTGTATTTTTTCCAAATGATTTCTGGTGTTAGTTTCGCATCTCGCGAGAACAGGTTTTCAAAGTACTCTTTCTTGGTTTTTCTTAAGAGACTATTTGTTTTGTTCCTGTGTTTTCTGAATGTATCTAGATCATCCTTGTTCCTTGATTTCAAAAAGTTTTGATAAAGAACGGTTTTTAGCTTTATAGCTTTCAGACACTCCGCTGTAATCCATGGTTTGCGTGCTCTACGTGGTTGATTTTTGGTTTTGTAGGGAAAACAGTCGTTATAAAGAGTTATAAATTTATCTATGAAGATGTTGTTAGAATTGAATAGTATTTTGTGAGGATGTTGTGTATGTTCGGAAGCGCGTTTGAAAATTTTGTAGTGAGAAGAGGCATTGTTGTTGTTGTGGTTTTAAGGCGTGGTTTCAGAGTCTCAGTGCGGTCTAGTTTTAGTGCGTCCGTGTAAGCCTTTTGAAGGAACGCGTTTGGATGGCTTCTGTTTGCAAGTGTTTCTTTTAGGGTAGTAAGTCTGTTTAAGTAATCCTCATCTTCTACGCATATGCGACGTAACCTGGTTGCCTGGCTCCTGGAAATGCCCTGTTTACAATGTTTCGGGTGATGGCTAGTATAATCTAGGTACTGTTGCTTGTCAAATGGTTTTTTATACAGCGTTGTTTTTAATATGCCATTCTCAAGATATATAGTTGCGTCCAGAAAGTTGATGCACTCTGCTGAGGTCTCGGGCGTTAACTTTATCGTTGGATGAAAGGAGTTTAGGAATGATGTAAATTTAGCTAGATTGCCCCTGCCATGACCCCATATTATAAGTATGTCATCAACGTACCGAAGGTATTTTGTGGGGTTTGTCTGCGCAGCGGGCCAAGAAGTCTGCTTCCAGAATTCCCATGAATATGTTTGCATAAGTGGGTGCGAAAGGGGTACCCATGCTTGTTCCTTGTATTTGAAGGTACTGATTTTCTTCAAATTCAAAATAGTTGTGTGATAGTAATACTTCGAGTAATGATAAATATACTTCAGTAGAATGTTGTACCTTATGTTGATTTAAGGTTTGCTTTATTGAAGTTAGGCCTTCTGGGATGGGAATATTCGTTCATAAAGCGGTAACGTCTAGTGTAACGAGAATGGCCTTTTGTAGTAGTGTGCCTTTGCTAATAATCTCTTCTATTATTCGCAGTTGGTGTGGGGTGTCTTGTACAAATGACGGAAATGTCTTCGGAATGTCGCCGAGAAAGTGGTTAAAGGGGCCCTGCAACACTTTTCGAGCATGCTCAAAAAGCGCTGCCGATCGGTAGTCGAGGCTCCCGAGAACACGCGAGCCAAATAATATAGCGATGCGCACGGCCTGGAATTTACAATAAATTCTCAAAGTCAGCTGAAAATCGCTCCCTCTTCTCTCGACAAATGATGTATTAGTCCGCAAAATATGACGCGATTGTCGGCAGTTCCACCATTGGCTGATGTTATAATCACGATAACACCCTCATTATTACTTTCGTTGTTAATTTTGAGTTCAATAAGTAGATAATATGTATGCTTATATTCTGTTATCGCGTTAAAAACACCGAACAAACATTAATATTAGCACTTCCGGTCTCACCGACAGCTCGTCTGCTCGTAGTTGCGTGGTTCCGTTTTCTTCGCCATGCGCAGTGCCGAAAACGTGAATATTTCTGTGCTTTTGACCATCGCCGGTTGCCGTTGAGAGTGCCAGCCGTTCGAGTGTTGCCTCGTCAGCTGGGAACTGCATCGTCGGCACGTTCTCACGACCGACCGAGGCAGCCGTGCAGCATGTCTCCGATAACAGTGCTGGCGTCCGGTCATGGCGGCGCTTTGGGGTCGTCTGCCAGTGCCGTCTTACAAGGCGGTGTATCGGAGTATGGGCCGAAACCGATCTCAGCTGTCATTCGTTCCAAACGAGTGCGCAGGTTTGCTTCCATGGTTGGCAAAGCGATGAAAACACTACGGCGTTCGAGGTGCACACCCAACATTACCAAACCGACGCGCAGTTTTCAAGCACGCGCGATACACAGTGCGATCGGCTCCGCCGTTCGCTGTCTGTTCAGTATGTCATCGAGCCGTACCTCGGCGTATCGTCCCCATAGTCTCAGGTTCCCTAGAAACCGCGACACAGCAACCAAGCAGACTCGCATTTTCACGGTAGCTGCAGACAGCCGGGGGATGGGTCCGCGCCGGCCCGATGCCCCACGATCCTTTCTTCTAGTCTTTAGTTCTTTGTTGTCAGCCCGCACTCGCTGTGCGCCCGCATTCGAAGAGCAAACAGCATCGAAGTACCGCCACTGGGAGAAGGATGCACGCAGCTTTGCCGTGTTGGATACGATTCAAGCGCGAGCAGTGCGACGAGGCGGTGTATCGGAGTGTGGGTCGAAACCCATCTCAGCTGTCATTCGTTCCAAACGCGCACGCAAGTTTGCATCCATGGTTGGCAGAGCGATGAAAACACTACGGCAGTTCGAGGTGCACACCCAACATTACCAAACCGACTCGCAGTTTTCAAGCACGCGCGATACACTGTGCGATGGTCTCCGCCGCTCGACGACGACCGCGCGAGCCGACCGGAAGTGGCGCCACAGACCACGTGGTTGCGCCGAGACGCCAGAGAGAAAAAAATGCCGCCGGCGCTGACGTCGCCTCCTCGCACCTCCGCCCTCCCTCCCTCCCTTCACGCCGCGCGCAGCTTTCCGCGAGCTCGCTACGTTGAGTTGAGGGAGAAAGCTGCGGAACGTGATCTCTATAATTTGGTAACACCACTTAGACTTGATGGATTCGAAAAATTTTTGCGGCATATGACTCGTGAAGAGTCATACGTCAATAATGAGACTATTCCAATATAACTAAGAAAGGTGTTGCAGGGCCCCTGTAAGGAATTCGGAGAGGCTCTCGGTTGGGGTGTTGTTGTTTGATACAATTGGGCGCCCTGGAATATTGGCAGTGTATAATTCGGTGGATGGCCCTGCTGCTTTGTTGTTTGGTTTCAGAAACTTGAATTCTGATAGAGTTATTATTTCATCAGCACGGAGGGATGTAAGTGTGTTAGTGACAACGATCCAACCGAACAATACACACTCACAATCACTAACACACTTAGGTGCGATTTAGCGACATGGTCGCATATCAAGACCGCAGTCACCAACGTTTTTGGCCGCTCTGCAGTTCGTAAGCTGCAAGCAGAACAGAGCCCACGCGAACGAGCTCAGGAAGTCGGTGAATCTTTCACCAGTTATATCGAAGACGTCCTCTACTTGTGTAAGAAAGCCAATGGCACCATGTCCGAGTCTGACAAGATCCGGAACATTACGAAGGGCATTGACGACGGTGCCTTCACCATGTTGCTCGCCAAAAACCCTTCCTCAGTGGCCGAGGTCATAACACTGCGCCAGAGCTACGAGGAGCTCCGCCGGCAACGTACGACGGCTCGTCGCTCTCCATCACGCGACGCAGAGCTTGCTGGCTTGGCGGCCATACCTGACCAGGCCGCGTTGCTGTCAGAAGTGAAGTCCGTCTTGCGCGAGGAAATTGCACACCAGTTCTCTCTCCTGGCCTTCGCCCACCCGCCACACGTTAGACAGTGTCGACGACCTTTCTTCCTCTCCCCCGCCGAGTGATTGAGCAGGAAATTGCGGAGGTGATCCCTGAGTACTACCAGGAATCTCCGGCTCCTGCGCCACAGTGTTACGCTCAAGGTGTCGCCAGGACGCCCCAGCAATATCTGCGGCTGCACCTTTGAGTTACGCCGAAGTCGCCACTAGACCTCCCTCCTTCAAAGCGGGCGTGCCGGCTACGTATGCTGCCGCCATCCCTAGGCCCCAACTGCAACCCACCATGCAGTCATTTCAGCACCCCCCCCCCCCCCAGTCAATGGCATCCTGCGACATGGGTGCGACCTTCCCCTGCAAACCGATGGGGCACAACCGAAAACCGGCCCATCTGGTTTACATGCGGTTACGCCGGTAACGTGGGATGTTACTGCCATCGCGTGCAGCCGCCTCGAGTCGCGTCACCCGTCACCAGCCAGTCCAGCCGTGCATTCTACGACCCGGCTATGTCACCGACGTCACGCCGAGCTCCATCCACGCGCCGCTCTCCGTCTCCACGACGTCGCTCAGTGTCACCAATGCCTCCACGTTCTGCGCAGGAGAGCCGGAAAACTAGTCGTCGCAGTCTACGAGGCAAGGGTTGCGACGCTATTGAACTGTAAAAGCCCTGAGCGAAGTCCATCGAATGTCATAGGCGTGTTTGTGGACGGTGTTCGCGCATCGGCCCTTATCGACACTGGAACCGCCGTATCCGTTATGGACGAAAAACTAAGCCGCCTACTCCAAAAATTGAGGACGCCACTTTCTGGGATGTCCCTCCGTACCGCCTGCTCCCAGAATATTAGGCCTAAAGCAGCATGCGCCGCTCGCGTCATCATTTAGGACGTTAAGTACGACGTCGACTTCATCATAATTGCTGTATGCTCCCACGACGTCATACTGGGATGGGAATTTCTCGACCGCCACGACGCCATTTTTCACTGCGCACCAGCCGCCATCGAACTCTCACTGTTCTCGCATTTGACACCGGCAGACAGTGCATCGGCATTGAACAATACTTTCGTAAAAGCGATACCAAAGTGCCTCCAAACTTGTCAACGGCCGTGCCAGTTTACTGCGCCGGTCTCTGCCACACCATTGCACTGCTTTCGCCATCTGACCGCGTTTGCACTAGGAAAGGGTTGCTGGTACCTTTCGCGACCGTGCAAGTCAATCAGGGTAGCACCGCTATTTTTCTTACCACCCCATCCCCGTAGATTGTTACGTTGGTGCGAGGGGAATGTCTCGGCAGAGTGGAGGCCCTCGAAGGAGCACAAGTTTTGGACGCACCCGATGACTCGCACTGCACCAGTTCTCGAAGTATCAATGCTGTTTCCACATCTGAATCACCACCAGCTGATGCATTTGGTCCCTCCACTGCTGACAACCTTACGTCGGTCCAGCGTTCTCAGCTTCTGTGCCTGTTGGGCGAATTTCGTTCTTCTTTCAATGTCGGGCTAACTTCTCTCTGCCACACGTCCGCTGTTACGCATCGCATCGACACTGGCGCCCAACCACCACTGCGGCCACGTCCATATCCCGTGTCTACCCCAGAACATCTGGTAATTAATGAGAAACTCGACGACATGCTTCGACGAGACGTTATTCGACCCTCGGACTGCCCATGGGCATCTCCTGTTGTTCTCGTTGCCAAGAAGGACAGTTCTGTGCGGTTCTGTGTGGACTACCGACGGCTCAACAAGATCACTCGGAAGGATGTTTATCCACTGCCGCGAACCGACGGCGCGATTGACAGCCTCCAAGGAGCAGAATACTTTTCATCTCTCGATTTGCGTTCGGGGTGCTGGCAAGTACCCATGGCTGATGGCGCTCCACCGAAGACAGCCTTTTTCGCGCCCGGCGGCTTGTACGAGTTTGGTCTGTGTAGTGCTCCCGCGACCTTCGAGCACATAATGGACGCCATTCTGCGAAACTTGAAATGGCACACCTGCTTGTATTACCTGGACGACGTCGTCGTTTTCGCTCCGGACTTCTCCACGCATCTTCAACGTCTGCGGCATGTTTGGACGCGATTGAACAAGCCGGCCTCCAAATGAATCGGAAGAAGTGGCGATTTGCTGCACGGCAGTTGGCAATACTAGGCTACGTCGTGTCCAAGGACGGCATCCTTCCCAATGCGGCCAAGCTTCGTGCCGTTGCCGAATTTCACAAACCTACGTCCGTCAAAGAACAGCGCAGTTTCGTAGGACTGTGCTCGTATTTTCGACGCTTCACACACAACATTGCCACCATGATATCGCCGCTGACGAAGCTCTTTGAAAGTAACGGGCCCCTACATTCGTGGTCGTCCGAGTGCGACGAGGCGTTCGCAAAGCTCCGTCGTTTGTTGACGTCTCCTCCCATACTACGCCACTACGACCCTACGGCCCCAACGGAGGCACACCCGGACGCCAGCGGTGTAGGCTTCGGCGCTGTTCTTGCGTAGAGCAAACCAGGGTTCCCCGAATATCTCGTAGCATACACAAGTCGTACGCTTACTAGAGCCGAGACCAATTACACCGTCACGGAAAAAGAATGCCTGGCGATCAGCTGGGTCATTACAAAATTCCGACCTCATTTGTATGGTCGCGCTTTTTCATATTGTCACGGACCATCATGCACTATGTTGGCTGTCCTCATTGAAGGATCCCTCGGGCCGTCTCGTCCGCTGGTCACTTCGCCTGCAAGACTACGATATCCGCGTGCTGTACCGCAACGGGCGCCAGCTTGCTGACGCCGACGTCCTCTCGCCCTCCCCCTTGCCTGACGACAATGCCTCCTGCTCAGTATCTCACATTGCTGTTTCTTCCATGAACGTTCACACCGTCGCTACCGAGTAGCGCGAGATTAAATGGAAAGCCTTGCTGATAGACTTGCTCACTGATCCGTCGGCAACACCAACCACTCGCGCGTTGCGTCGTCAAGCCCGCCATTTCGCCACTCGTGACGACCTACTGCACCGGCGCAATTACAACACCGGCGGCCGACAGGGGTTATTGTGATACCCCGATGTCTGCGGTCTCAAGTATGCGAGCCCTTCCACTCTCAACCGCAATGCGCGCACTCTGAAGTATCCAAAATTTACCACCGCATTCCACAACGATACTACCGTTCGTCCGCTCCTACCTCGATTGCCAACGCCGAAAACCTCCAACGCACATGTCACCAGTCGGTCTACAACCAATACCTCGCCCTAACCGTCCGTTTGGGCGCGTGGGCGTCGATTTGTGGGGACCACTTCCTCTGACGTCGACTGGTAACCGTTGGTCAATCGTCGCTGTTGACCATCTAATGCGATAAGCTGAAACCGCCGCCCTCCCAGCGGCTACAGCGCGCGATATTGCCTCCTTCCTGCTACACATATTCGTGTTGCGTCAAAAGTGCCATGCTGTTCACCGCAAAACTACTGCTTGCCACCCGCAGACGAATAGCCTTACCGAACGCTTTAACCGCACGCACGGTGATATGCTCTCCATCACGGTGTAAGATATATACTCTTTAGGTGAGGACACTCGCGAGACGCCATCGACCACATAAAGTAACAACGCTGAGCAGCCGTTGGTCCGCTGACGGCAGCGGGTACCTATCGGCGGGATGACGCAACTTCAACACAAAAACGCGTTCCTGTAGCAACTGGCGCTTCGCGGGAAATCTGAATTTCCTAGTCAGCGCACGTGGCCATGCCACGCCAGCAAGTAAAGTTGGAAACGCATACCGCGTTTATCGCGAGCGAAAAACGAGACATGCGGCGCACGCCGGCGTTGCCGCTGACCACGTTGGTTGCTATAGCAACGGTGCAGGAAACATTTTTTTTTCTCTAAGTTGCGTCTTCCCGCCGATAGGTACTCGCTGCTGTCACCGAATAACAGACGCGCGCCGTTGTTACTTTATCTGGTCGAACGCGCTCAGCATGCAAGCCGAGGAGTGTCCCCACCTAAAGAGTGTATATCTTACATCATGCTCTCAATGTACGTCGCCGCCGATCACACAAATTGGGATGCCATTCTGCCCTTCGTCACTTATGCCTATAATACTGCCCCTTGGAGCACTACTGGTTTTTCACCCTTCTTCCTATTGTACGGAAGCCACCCGTCGCGCACCATTGACCCGATACTACCTACAAGCCGGATTCATCAGAATGTGCACCTATTTCTGACGCAGCCAGACTTCCTGAACAGTGTCTCGAGCTTGCAAAGACCTTTACAACGCACGAACTAGAGCAGCAGAAGAGCATTCGCGGTGGCACCACCACTTCCGAGTCTACGTTCTTCCCTGGAGCGCTCGTATGGCTCTCTGTTCCTATCACTGCGACTGGCCTCTCTTCAAAACTACTGCCGAAATACAAAGGCCCCTGCCGCGTCGTTGAGCACACATCTTCGGTCAACTACCTGGTCGAACCCATTGAACCATGTTCGGACATGCGCCGTCGAGGGCTCGACATAGTCAACGTAGAGCGCCTCATGGCCTACAATGACCCACTCATAATGCCGAGCTGTCATGTCGCCGGACTCCTCCATTTTCGTATCCGGGGCAATTGTGGCGAAGCCTTGGTACTGCTTAATGGTTGCGCTCTCAGCGGCTTCTATTGGGTCGTCCTCTACTGAACGTCGCTCGCGTTTAGAGTCTGTGCTTTTGCCTTGGGTGTCGCCATTGTGCATCGTCGCTGAGTGCCGTCTAATAAACAGCTTATCGTGGGCAGTATAGGGGATGAAGTGAGAAAGGTGATCATCGCCGCGAACGCAGCCGCTTGAATTTGTCCCCACCAGAAGGGCACGTCCTTGTTAAGAAGGTAGGTGAGCGGTCGGTCAATGGTGGCGAAGTTTCGTTTAAAACGTCGGAAGGACGAGCACAAGCCAACAAAACTCTTTAGCAGAAGAGGGCAAAGCGGAGTTCTTGACATATCTAACCTTGCCAGGGCCAGGTTGTACAACAGCAGCACTTAGAAGATGACCAAGTACAGTGATTTGTTAGTAGCCGAAATTGAACTTTTTGGAGTTTAGCTAGAGTCACGCTCGACGAAAATCAGCTAAAATGGTCAATAAACAAGTTAGACCACTTCAAAACGTTGCGGTACAGAGGATGACATCGTAGGATATAGATGGGCCGTTTATAGCCACGAAGGAAGCAGTCCATGATACGTTCGAATGTTGCCGGGTTGCTGCACAGCCTAAAAAGCACAACCTTGAACTGATAGAGCCCGTCCGGTATGAAAAAGGCACTCTTTTCTCATCCTAATTGTCAACAGAAATTGCAAGGAACCCGACCGCACGTCTATGGATGAGAAGTATCTTGCGCCATGAAGACAGTTAAGGTGTCGCCGATTCGTGGCAGCGGATGTATGTCTTTGCGGGTTATCTTGTTCAAAGCTCGATAGTCGACGCAAGATCTCGAGCTGGTATTCTTATTTTTGACCAAGACGACAGGTGAAGTAAATACTAGACACTTGAGCGCGTCGATGTGTCCAGCTTTACGCCAATAAAATTACTACGCCGTGTACTCTCGGCGCAAGAAATGCATTCGCATTTCCTCACGACTACCTTCGGGGAGGTGGGGGCATTTTTTAATATACTTGTCGTGTATTTCCATAAGAACATATGGAAGCGTACAGAATTGCAGGAATCCCAAGAAGAACGTTTCATTCAGTAGGCATAATACAACCGCAGCATTTATGCTGCGGATGCCGTAATAGCTCGCCTAATTACTTTTCAGCATGAATACCTAGGACTTTCATAACGCGCAATGGAATTTTTTTCTCTCATATTCTACCAATAATAAATTATGAGTCGAAGCGAGCCAAATATGCGGGGAAAACCGTGATGATGCGTTATATACACTCGATGAAAAAAGAAATATTATGGTTTGTTTTTCGAGGTGATAACGAAATGTATAATAATTGTTGGGTTTTCTTCCCAAAACTACGATATCTTTGTGAGGGACGCCATAGCAGAGGTCCGAAATATTTGACCATCTGTGGTTCGTTAACGAGCGCCCAAATCTAAGTACACCGGCCTCTAGCGTTTCGCCTGCATTTAAATGTTGCCGCCGTGGCAGGGATTGCACCTCGCAAGCAGCGGGTCAGCAAGCGAGCACCATAACTACAAGACCCCCGCGGCGAGTTTCTTTTATCGGTGCGTTCTGAATTGCCGCGAGTGTGACCCTCTTTAAAGAGATGTTTTAACTCTTGATTCGGTTACCACGACTCTCCGACGGGAGTATAATGGTCTTGAAGCACAGTTCATGTGTATTTTAGGAGACTCATATACGGTGCAAATCATGGCTTACAAAAAAAGTGTGAAAGGCTCCTTTTGTTTCTTAAAGTTCTGACCTACAGGAAAACTGCACAGAGCATTAGCATTTACAAATTTACGACGCGATTTTGTGCCGCCAACTTCATGTTGAAAACATACGGGCAAGGCACCTATCATAACGAAAAAAAAAACAAATGTGCTTTATTTTATTGTCTATACGCATTCAACGCGCCTGATGTACGTTATCGTTTCCGACCTGCCCTATATCGGAGCCTGCGTTTTACGGAGCCTGCGGCATAGGCAACCGAACTACGCAAAAGTCCGTGCCTTCCTTTCGGAAACGAAGTTGTGAATGGCTTGATAGTTATCTCACGTGTTTCTCTACGTGAAGAAGTGACGTGATCTCTTTTAAGAGCAGTATGCGCTCGCTGTTGAACCAAGATGTCAGTGAAAGTTTTAACGAAAGGCCTACTGCAACGACGTTAGCGTTAGTTTTTGCCACCCCACCCTAAACAAGTGGCACCATTGGCCTTTGTCGCGTTTTAGATATTCGCCCTGTCGAATTATTCGAAACTTCCAATACTAGATATTCAAAAGTCGAATCAAATTATTCGATTGGGTACTATTCGATCCGAATTCAAAACTCGAATATTCGCACACCCCTAATTATTTTATTGTCTATACGCGTTCAACGCGCCTGCTGTACGTTATCGTTTCCGAGCTGCCCTATATCGGGTTTACGAAGGATACCACCTCCTTGTACCACGTCTATGGCAATGATTGCCAGTGTGTGAGGCAGAGAGGCGCGTCGACGCCTGGCGTTCAACGCCTCAGTCTTCGGGGATGCGAACACCTCCGCCTCCTCGAGTCCTTGGCGCAGTGCGTTTTTGTAAAGCGGTATTTTTACCCTTGTTTTAAGCTCTATGTAATAGCGCTAGAAATAGACCTGGCTCCAGCAGGTATTAGCTCTTCCGTAAACAAATCCTTAAAAAGAGTAAAGAATTTTAAATGAAAGGCGACATGCATAATATTCCATAGCAAGAAGCTTTAGCCTCCACTGTTTATTGTATTTCCTAGAAGGTGGAGACGGGTTATCCACATGAACAAATAACTCATGTGTGAAATTCAAGTGGGAGGCAATAGAACAATATCTGCTGCGGCCCACTTTCGCAGCATAGAATATATAGATATATAAAACACACGTATAAACAATACATTTATTCAAGTAAATGTCGTGTAAATATATTTTTACTTTTTTTGAGCCTGCAGTTCTATTGCTTACGAACCGCCAGAAACAGTAAAAGTGAGCAGATATATATATATATATATATATATATATATATATATCTTGTTAACTACTTCCAAGTAGTTAACAAGAAGTAGTTAACAAGATCCGATGCAGTGACCATAGAATGGTAAGATCTAGAATTCAACTAGACGTGAGGAAGGAGCGGCAGAAACTGATACGCAAGAAGAAGCCGATTAATGAACTAGCTCTGCGAGGGAAAGTACAAGAATTCAGTGTTTCACTTCAGAATAGGTACGCGGCTTTAACCGAGGAAACCGACCTTAGCGTTGACGCAATGAATGATAATCTGACTAGTATCATTAAGGAGTGTGCAGTGGAAGTCGGGGGTACAGTCGTTAGACAGGACACTGGTAAGCTATCCCAAGAGACGAAAAACCTCATTAAGAAACGTCAAGCTATGAAAGCCTCAAATGCAACAGACAAAATAGAGCTGGCGGAGCTTTCGAAGTTGATCAATAGGCGTAAAGTAGCCGACATAAGAAAGTATAATATGGAGAGAATTGAGCATGCTCTAAAGAACGGAAGAAGCCTCAAAGCTACGAAGACAAAACTGTGCATAGGCAAAAATCAGATGTATGCATTAAGGGACAAGGATGGCAAGGTCACAACCAATATGGATAGAATAGTTGAGGTAGCGGAAGAGTTCTACAGAGATCTGTACAGCAGCCGAGACAGTCAGGATGATAATGTAAGAAGCAGCAATATCCCAGAGGAATCTGACATCCCACCAGTATTAACAGGAGAAGTAAAGAAAGCCCTAAAGGGAATGCAAAGAGGCAAAGCCGCTGGTGAGGATCAGATAACATCAGACCTGCTGAAAGACGGTGGAGAGATTATGTTAGAGAAACTGGCCACCCTGTATACGAAGTGTCTCTCGACAGGGAGGATACCAGAATCTTGGAGGAATGCCAACATCATCTTGATCCATAAGAAAGGGGACGTCAAGGACCTGAAAAATTACAGGCCCATCAGCTTACTGTCCGTTGTCTACAAGCTATTCACAAAAGTAATTGCTAACAGAATTAATAGGACATATATATATATATATATATATATATATATATATATATATATATATATATATATATATATATATATATATATATATACATATATATATATATACATATATATATATATATATATATATATATATATATATATATATATATATATATATATATATAGTATACGTGTTTTGCGCGAGTGCGATGTCGCAAAAGTACGCAATTATTCCTTTTCTATGTTAGAGGCCTAGAAAATGTCGGCAATATAGTTGTTTTGATTCACAAGGTTGCGTATTGTCTGCACCGAAGCAGACACATTTTTTGAGGGGCTCGTTTTTTTTTTGTTCGAGAGTTGTCAGTTAATAAAGGAGACCATTATACCAGGGAGGGCATAGGGGCCATTATTATTGTCTTTAACTGTAGTGTAGTAACAATGCCATAAATTAACATCAATGGAATTAAAGTAGATGAAAAGCACCTTATTTGCCGTTGGGCTTGGAACCCCCAATCTTCGAATGCCAAGGCTCTGGATTCGCGAAACTCGTTTGTGACTTTTGCGTTATCAGCATTTCTCCTTCGAAGCCTACGCCTACCGGAACTGTATATTGCGGGAAAACACGCGCCCTTTCCATCCTACGCTTCGGTGTGAGCGCCCCCCGCAACTACATGTTGCGGAAAAAGGCGCGCCCTTTGCATCCTGTGCTTGGAGCTGAACGCCCACCGTAATTTTATGTTAATATAAACCAGGCGTTCTATGCATCCTATGCTTCGGTGTGAGCGCTGGCGCGACTATATCTTGTGGAAAAACACGCGCCCTGTGAATCCTAGACTTCAAGGTTAACGCCCACCGCTAGTATATATTGTGAGAAAACATCCGCTCTTTGCATCCTAGGCTTCCAGGTGGAGACCTACCACCACTAGTTGTAGTAAAATACGCACCTTTTGCATCCTACGCTTCGATGCGAACGCCCATCGCAACATGTTGTGGGAAAAGTGCCCTTCGCATTCTACGATTCGAGGCGAACAGCCCCTAAAACTATTCGCCGCGTGCCCCACCGATGTCGGCGCTGCGAATGGCACTCCGATAGTCCCTGAATGAAGAAAAATAACGCGATCTATTGTTTACTGCTCCTGTCCTCATCTCCTGTGCTTTCCCTTCACGCTCGGTGCCCTCATTGGACACAGCGCCATCACGCGCCTTTTCTCTTTTTTGTTGCTCGTCTGCCACCACGGTCCCAAATAGCGAGCGGCACACATTCGCCCCACGTTTCGCGCCTCATTTTTTCCGCTTTTACAGCGCGGTCTTGTGTTTGCGATATCTAGTGCAGCACACGTGCACGTGTTAGCGGTGTACTTTTCCGGATTCCGTCTGAGAAGCGAGATGCGCCGCGAAGGAGGTGGTGACCTTATAAAATCAGTCGGGCTGTCTTGAAAGCGCTGCGATGGTCTCGGTTGTGTGAGGCAAGCGAGCCATTTTTCGGACATCGCTAATTTCGTTAGCTTGTCCTTCTGATGGCTGCATATTCGCTTTCCCTTTATTTATAACGTTCGTACCCGACTCCAGTGAAGTAATCTTCGAAGACTCCTGCTTTCTGTCGACCAACTGATGCATTTCAAGTCGTTGTTCTTGTTTAACTTGAATTTACATACGTAGGAACAACACGATTGTTTCTTTGCGTGCGTTTGTGTGTGTGTATGTGTGAGAGAGGCGAGTCTACCACCACGACTCCGTGAGCTAGAGGGTGTTAAAACGGATATAATAGGGCTCTCTGAATTAGGAGTACAGATGACGCCTAACACAGCTAAAAAACGAGCACGTCCTATGCTATCGTGGCTTTCTTTACAGAAAAGAACTCGGGGTTAGATTCCTTATCCCTAAAAATAAAGCTGGCAACATAGAGAGATACTATAGCATTATTGAGAGGGTGGCAAGTATTGTAATTAAACTTCGTAAGAGGTAAAACATTAAAGTGGTACAGGCCTACACGCCAACATCGAGCCATGATGACCATTTAGTCGAACGCTTCTATGAAGATGTGGAATGAGCAATGAACAAGATAAATACAGCATACTGTACTGATGGGCGACATTAATGTAAGGTAGGCAAGAAGGAGGCTGGAGATCAGACGTGGGGGACGTCTGCCTTGTGGTTGTTGAAACTTTGTGTTTTGTAATTTTGTATACCACATCGACCGAGTCAAAATTAAGGTCGTCTTTTATTTTATACTCAAAGTCCGAATAGGAGGCTTCCGCCGTATTTGTGGTCACCATGTGTTTCCACACCCTGCAATCAGGCTTCCCGCATGGCCTACACCACGATAGTGGTCGGGTTTGTGTGTTTTCGCCCGGACCAGCAAGTCTCTCAGGTTTTTATTTCTTTGGTAAACCACCTTGGGCGGGGTTTGAAATACGGTCGACTACTCTGTTTAAGAATGTGGAAGTGGCGGCTTAATATAGAGTTGACCCGAGGGGCTGCGGTGGAGTACGTGAGGATTAAATTTGCCCCTGACTTTCTATCTTTATCTCCGTATTTTTGAGGCGAAACACCTTAGCGCCTACGCTTGCCCGTTGTGTGGTGTTGGTGCTCACGGGACATACCCGATGTTTATACCCGACGAAACATATGTGACACCTGTGTGTATGTTGCGATTACGATTACGATTATAAAGTCTCAGATAAAAGCCATATGCAACACTCAAAATAGAAATATCTTAATAAAATGAAATGGAATAATAATTAAAGGCACTACGTTCTCGAAATCAACAAATCTGTTTATCACAGTTCTGAAGGATTGACAGTTTGACCATTGGCTCTCGATTTCACACACCGAAAATCAGTTGTAGTGAAGGGAAAATGGAATGTAGAACTCAGGACAATGTACGAAATATAACAAAATGATTAAAATTGAAGAGCATTAAAGAGGAACCAAATAAATACATTTGTGTATGTATACACTTTACGTCACTCAATTTACATTCGCTGTGGCAACGCGCGGGTGACGTACGGTGACATAGCGGCCATATCCAGTGCTTCACCACTCGTCATGATCCGCATTATTGGAGATGCAGTGATTCTTTTCTTCTGTATTCAACCCTCGGTCCAAAGAGCGAGCGCGCTCAATTGCATTGTCAATGATTTTTTCTGGATACTTCAGAAAAAATGCAGATCTTATTGGCGACAGTTGGTCTTGAATATAGGGGAGTGAAGATACTGGGGCCACTGACCAATACAGTACGCAGCGAGGCTCTGTATTATAGAGTGGAGGTCGCGCACGATGTCTTCGTCAGGGGGCGTGGCTCAGCTACTGCGCATGCGCGGCGTGACCCGGTGGTGCGGTATCTGGCCGCTATACGACGCGATGCTTGCATCCGCTTATTTGTATCTTTTTTTCTTCATTTCTTCGATGTTTTCTTTGTCTCTCTTTATTTTAGAGCGCAGCATCTTTTTTTTCTTCATTCCTTCGATGTTTTCTTTGTCTCTCTTTATTTTAGAGCGCAGCTTTGGCGCCCATTCCTGTGTTGAGCGGCGTCGCTGTCGCCGTCCGTGGCGTAACCGATGAACATGAAAAAATGAAATGAGAAATAAAGAGCTCAAATGGCGCGCCTATACAATACTGTGGTATTCATCAACAAACACTGTAATATACACGCGGCTTCCTCGCTAGAAGGGGGCCTTGTAGTGCGCTAGTGCATCACACGAGAATCCGACCAGGCTGCGCCTGTCCTTCTTCGCGTCTGCTTAACGGCTTATGACAAAATATACAATTTGTGGACTCACGGCATCGACGTCTGTCTGCCTGTTGCCACAACGAGATAGGCGGCAACAGAAGAAGTCATGTTACCTTAAACGTGACAATTTTCATTTTTACTTTGTAAGGACGAAGAAATGTTAAGTACTTAAACTGTACGTGTTCTCGGGAAGAGAGGAGAAGTATTAGAGAAGGAAAGAGAGCGAGGTTAACCAGTTTAGGAAAACCGGTTTGCTACCCTACACATGGGAACAGGGTGGGGGAGATTTAAAGATGCGTTCTCGGTAAACCTAGAACGGAACAAAAGAAGTCGACGCGCCATGCAGTGCGTCACCTCAGCGTCTCCTTGTACTCGGCTGATTGTGAACTTAGTTACTGAAGTTTAGCGCAAATGTGTCCCTTGCTCTGCATGGCACGTGCAGAGCGCCTGTTTTTCAGCAGAGTGCAGTGCCGTAGGAGCAAATTTATACCATAAGATCTAGGTATCAGGGGTAATTAGAGTACTATCGCAAACGTTTTCCCTTGTTTTTCCTTTCGCGAGCGGCTGTACACTGATGGTGATGTGTGCGTGTGTGTGTTTGCGCGTATGATAGCCCTCTCTATATATCTCTCTCTTTCGTACGATTCTAACTTTCAAACTCCCCCATCGCTTTCGCCTTTGCAGCGTAGCATACCGGTTATGCTACACTGCCTACCATCCCTGTCTTTCCATCTCCCCTGTTTTCCTTCCTTCTCGACTATGCTTACTCACTAACTTGTATGTGATGCAACAAAAACTGCTAAAATCGCCTAATCTCATGTTTTGATTCATGAAGTCTGCTTATAAGCACTTAAGCGAAATAGAACAAATAAAATCGTTTCCGATCCATATATGTTGTACCACAGGCCGCTTCCTTATGGAGATATTTTACAGCGAAAGCTGTTATGAGATCATTTCACCGGCCGTTTTTGGCGCCGTAGTTGTCCGCCGCCGCCGCCGCCGCCGGTGTCCGTAACCAGTATCGCTCGAAATAAGAAAAAAAAAGTAAATAAGAAAAAAATTCCAGGATGGAACGAGGTTCGAACCTGGGTCCTCTGCGTGGGAGCCTAGTATTCAACCTCTGAGCCATGCCGGTGCTTCAAACTGCTTTGCAAAAAGGTCCTATACAGGCTTCATGTCGGGAAGGAACCACATTAGCATATGCAATATAGCGTGGTAGAAGAGTAAAATAAGCACCAAGCGTAGCACAACGCGAATTCTGTAACCAGGCGTCACACAATGCGAATTGCGCAACGAGCAGGTTGTTGAATGCTTCCTACCCATTACAAAGGACCCTGCCATAATTCTTCATCATCAGGCACAGCATCAACAAAGTGCGCATAATGCCTTACATGGGTTTAGCAGGTACCAACGCTCTCCGTAGAATGACAAAAAATGGCAGAGTGCCTGCTGGCCTACTTCTCAAAAATTACAATTATTTATAGCGTAGTGGGTTCCTCGCAAGTGCACTTGGATTGGTTGCCAAGGAAGCCCATAAGCGCATGATACACTTCCTCTGGGTCTCAGTAAAATTACAATGATTTATAGCGTAGTGGGTTCCTCGCAAGGGCACTTGTATTGGTTGCCAAGGAAGCCCATAAGCGTATGATCCTTTTCCTCGGGGTCTCAGTAAAGTTCTTCGCTCCCCCTCCCCCCCGTCTCTTTCCACGTCCACGTATGTTATACAGCATGACGGGAGAGGGAAATAGCGACCGGGCGTCACCCAATGCATATTACATAACTGGTGGGCCGTTTAAAGATTCCAACCCATTACAAAGGGCTGAGCCATAATTCTTCATCGTCATCAGTCGTCGCGTGAACAAAGTGCACATAATGCCTTACAGACGTGTAGCTGGTGCCTCGCTTCTCCGCAGAATGACGAATAATGGCTTAGTAGGTGCTTCCAAACTTCACAAAAATTGTGATTTATGGCGTAGTGGGTACCTTTCTAGTGTACTTGTATTGTAGCCCCAAGAGAGCTTAACGGGCTCTAGAAACGCCGCTCTTCCAGCTTTCGCTGTGACTGTGCTGCGGTTTTAGCGCAGGCCTGGCGTTTTTTGCGCATTGTGGTGATATCGCCTCTCTGTTACGGGACGGCAAAATTCCAGGAGAGCATGCCCTGTGAATGCGGCCTATACGCATTAAAGATACCTTTACGACACCAAAAAAAAAAAAACGAAGCTTTCTCAGAATAATCGGATTGTCCCCCATTCCTAAAAAAAGTACAGCTGCATGATATTGTCCCAGCGCAGGCAATCTGCCAGCGAGAATGAATTTATATTCGAACAACATTCCTCTTGTCAGGAATTATAACGCTTTATAATTTTTCGGCAGCTTTCTTGGCTTATACGAGTCATATTTATCGCCTCCTCACATTAGGAAAAAACCTGCAGGTAAAATGCTGCCAACCACTTTTCCGTAGTCCGAAAACATAAGACCTATGATGACGTAGAATACATAGCGCGAAAAGCCCGTTCATATTGTCACGTGGTCGTGACGTCGACGAACACAGCAGTCGGCGTTTGTAGGATGAAACTGTTTATTTGGCCGAACTTGTGGCCGGAAAATGAGAACTAGAACTACAGCAATGCACGCTGTACAATGATAGCGGCGAACAGGGCGTCGTCCGTCGATCAACTGACAAGCGATCAAGCGCGTCGGCTTTTATGCAGGCGCTATTGAACTTTCCAGCAATATCGCTGGTGGCGGCGTTATCTCTAGACAAAACTGGAACATTCGCGTGCGGGGCGCAATCTTAACAAACCGATCTACTACAATCGCGACGCTTCTAGAACACTACTTCGCGGACAGCGTCGAGCGTTGATAACCGTCCCTGCCGGTCAAACCCGAATACATCAAAACAAGACAAGAAGTGGGCGTGGCATTGCCCCCCTCTGAAAAAGCATCGTCCCGATGCTTATGAAAGAACATAGAAGAGAAAAAAACAAACAAAACAAGTGCATACACAAATAAATTACAATAAGGAAGGAAAAAATAGAGTCCCCAGGCTCGCTAACGCGCAAGAAAACGGCTTAAGGCGCACGACATGGACGACTTCAGGTCGCGCACGGCGCCGCTGAGAGTTCGTAATGCCGTCAGGGGCAACCTCATAGTCGAGTGCGCCGAGGCGTCGAAGTACCCTGTACGGTCCGAAGTATCGTCGAAGAAGCTTCTCACTAAGTCCTCGTCGGCGTATTGGCGTCCATACCCATACACGGTCACCGGGTTGGTATTCCATGTGGCGTCGTCGAAGGTTGTAGCGGCGGCTGTCAGTCGTCTGCTGGTTCTTTATCCGTAGGCGGGCGAGCTGTCGTGCTTCTTCGGCGCGCTGTAGGTAGGTGGTCACGTCGATGTTTTCCTCGTCGGTCACGTTTGGTAGCATGGCGTCGAGCGTCGTTGCCGGGCTCCGTCCGTAGACCAACTTGTATGGCGTCATCTGCGTCGTTTCCTGTACGGCCGTGTTGTACGCGAAGGTCACGTACGGAAGGATGGCGTCCCACGTCTTGTGTTCGACGTCGACGTACATGGCCAGCATGCCGGCGATGGTCTTATTTAGACGCTCGGTGAGGCCGTTGGTCTGTGGGTGGTACGCGGTGGTGCGGCGATGGCTTGTGTGGCTGTATTCCAAGATCGCCTGAGTTAGGTCAGCCGTGAACGCCGTACCTCTTTCGGTGATGAGAACCTCTGGGGCGCCGTGTCGAAGGACGATGCTCTCAACGAAGAACTTGGCTACCTCAGCGGCACTGCCTTTGGGCAGGGCTTTTGTTTCGGCGTAGCGGGTGAGGTAGTCGGTAGCCACGACGATCCATTTATTTCCGCAAGACGACGTTGGGAACGGCCCCAGGAGGTCCATCCCGATCTGCTGGAATGGTCGCCGAGGAGGCTCGATCGGCTGAAGGAAGCCTGCTGGTCTTGTGGGCGGTGTCTTCCGTCGCTGACAGTCTCGGCACGTCCTTACGTAGCGAGTGACGTCGGCGGCAAGGCGCGGCCAGTAGTACTTTTCGTGTACTCGTGCGAGCGTTCGAGAAAGACCGAGGTGTCCAGCCGGCGGGTCGTCGTGCAGGGCATGCAAAATTTCTGGTCGCAGTCCCGAAGGTACAACGATAAGGTAGCTGGTTCGGGCCGGAGAGAAGTTCTTCTTTACGAGGACGTTATTTTTCAAAGAAAATGATACCAATCCTCGCCTGAATACTTTTGGGACAACGATGGTCCTGCCCTCCAGGTATTCCACTAGACCCTTCAGTTCAGGGTCGGCTCGCTGTCGTTCGGCGAAGTCTTCGGTGCTTATGGCTCCCAAGAAGCTGTCATCATCCTGGTCGTCGGGCGTTGGTGGGTCGACGGCGGCACGAGACAAGCAGTCGGCATCGGAGTGTTTCCTTCCGGACTTGTACAGGACAGTAATGTCAAATTCTTGAAGTCTCAGGCTCCACCGTGCGAGGCGACCTGAAGGATCCTTCAAGTTAGCTAGCCAACACAAGGCGTGATGGTCGCTCACAACTTTGAAGGGCCTGCCGTAGAGATAGGGGCGAAACTTTGACGTAGCCCAGATGATGCCGAGGCACTCCTTTTCTGTTGTGGAATAGTTGACCTCTGCTTTAGACAGCGACCGGCTAGCATAACTGATAACCCTTTCCAGTCCGCCCGCCCGCTGCACAAGGACGGCGCCGAGTCCTATGCTGCTTGCATCGGTGTGAATCTCCGTATCGGCGTATTCGTCGAAATGCGCAAGTATCAGAGGTGTCTGCAGGCGTCGTTTCAGTTCATGAAATGCTTCGACTTGCGCTGTTTGCCACCTGAATTCGACGTCGGTCTTCGTGAGCTGCGTTAGTGGCTCGGCGATCCGTGAGAAGTCTTTGACAAAGCGTCTGTAATAGGCGCACAAGCCGAGAAATCGGCGCACGGCCTTCTTGTCGGTGGGTGGCGGGAAAGCGGCGATGGCAGCTGTTTTCTGCGGGTCTGGGAGCACTCCAGTCTAGCTGATCACGTGACCCAGAAACAAGAGCTCCTCGTACGCGAAGCGGCACTTTTCTGGCTTCAGGGTGAGCCCGGAGTTCTTGATTGCTTGAAGTACGGATTGAAGTCGCTGGAGGTGTTCGTCGAAGTTCGAGGAATACACAACGACGTCGTCGAAGTAAACAAGGCAAGTCTGCCACTTCAAGCCAGCTAGTACAGTATCCATGACTCGTTGGAAAGTCGCAGGTGCCGAGCAAAGACCGAAGGGCATGACCTTGAACTCGAACAGGCCGTCCGGCGTTATAAAGGCGGTCTTTTCTCGGTCTCTTTCGTCGACTTCAGTTTGCCAGTAGCCGGTCTTGAGGTCCATCGACGAAAAGTAATTCGCGTTGTGGAGTCGATCCAGGGTGTCGTCTATCCGTGGGAGTGGGTATACGTCCTTCTTTGTGATCTTGTTCAGGCGACGATAATCGACGCAGAAACGTAGGGTCCCATCCTTCTTCTTCACTAACACCACGGGAGACGCCCACGGGCTGTTGGACGGCTGGATGATGTCGTCGCGTAGCATTTCATCGACTTGTTTCTTAACGGCCTCCCGTTCCCGCGTCGAAAGCCGGTAGGGACTCTGGCGGAGTGGTCGAGCATTTTCTTCTGTTATGATGCGGTGCTTCGCAAGGGGCGTTTGTCGGACCCGCGACGACGACGAGAAACAGTCCCTGTATTCCTGCAGAAGGCGTCGAAGCTGTTGCTGTTGGCGAGCGGGAAGTCTTGGGTTTACGCGAAGGGTGGCTCAGGGATCGTCGTCGTAGCTTCGTCAGAATCTGAAAAGGCAAACGCATCGCTGACGGCCAAGATTTCTTCGATGTATGCAATCGTCGTGCCCCTGCTCAGGTGTCTGTATTCCTGGCTGAAATTCGTTAGCATCACGCTTCCTTTATCTTCATGCAGCCGAGCAATGCCTCTTGCGACGCAAATGTCACGGTCTAGCAGCAAACCCTGATCGCTCTCGATGACACCTTCGATGCATTCAGCCGTTTCGGTGCCGACGGGAATTATGACGCTGGATCTAGGAGGAATGATGACTTGATCCTCGAGCACGTTTAGGGCATGTTGACATCGGTTCGTATCCGGTGGTGTCGCTTTCTCCGACGATAGGGTTATCGACTTGGTTCTTAAGTCGATGACGGCGCCGTGGTCACTTAGGAAGTCCATTCCAAGTATCACATCCCTGGAGCAGTTTTGTAGGATTACAAAGCTCGCAGGATAAGTCCGGTTGTTGATAGTGACTCTCGCCATGCAGACACCAATCGGCGTTATTAGATGGCCTCCAGCGGTACG
Source organism: Rhipicephalus sanguineus (assembly GCF_013339695.2). NCBI lineage: Eukaryota > Metazoa > Arthropoda > Arachnida > Ixodida > Ixodidae > Rhipicephalus > Rhipicephalus sanguineus. The sequence goes on along the minus strand of NC_051181.1, from coordinate 42,652,939 downwards.
GATCTCGGGGCCTTCCCAAGCAGTCCTAACTTGCTTCAACTTTGCTGCGAACGGCCCACTGATGACGGAATAGTCGGCTCCAGTATCGACGAGAGCGGTGACGTTGTGGCCGTCGATCAGAACGTCGAGGTCGCTAGTCCGCCGTCTTGCGTTGCGGTTACGTCGCGGCGTCGGGTCACGGCTACGTCGGTTTGCACCGCTGCTTCCGCGTTGCGTCGTCAGGTCTGCTTCCGGTCGCAAAGTTTCGTCTTCGGGACGTCGACGTCGTTCGGCGTGCGGCGGGGGCTCGGAACTTCGTCGTGGTGTCGTCGTCGACGGCGGAGGATCTTCAGCATTTCGTCGTTCAGCAACCGCACCTCCATCGGTTGCTGCCCTTAGTTTTCCGGATACGGGCTAGGCGACCGGCCCCGGTTTGGGCCAGTGTACTGCCGGCGGTGCGGTGACATGTAGCGGCCGGGCGACGGTGAGCGGGAAGGTCGTCGTTCTTGCCACTGTGTGCCTTTGAGGTAGTCGTCGATGTCGCGAGGCCGTTCGCCTGGCTGCGGGCGCGGCGCGTTGACGGGGAATCCGCGTAGCCCCATCTGACGGTACTGGCAGCGGCGGAACGTGTGGCCGGCCTCCCCGCAGTGGTAGCAGAGCGGGCGGTTGTCAGGGGCACGCCAGACATCGGTCTTCCTCGGGATGTAGCGCTGGCCGACAGGTGGGCGGTAGGGCGTCGGTGGCGGCGGCGGCGGCGGCGTCTGGCCGACATGTGGACGGTAGGGCGTCGCTGGCGGCGTCTGGCGACGGTACTGCGGTGGTGTGTCGTCTTGGCGTGGGCGTGGAGGAGGAGCATGACGGCGGGCTGCAGCAGCATAGCTCATAGCTTGCGGCTGCGGCTCTGCTAGCTGAGGCGCACCGAGTGAATGCTGGACCTTTTGGCGCACGACGTCGGCAATGGAATCCACTTGAGGTTGCGACGAAGGTAGAATTTTTCGCAGCTCCTCTTGCACGATTGCTCGAATCGTCTCACGCAGGTCGGCGGATCCTAGTGCTTGAACGTCGGCGTAGCTTGTGGTCGAGAAGCTGTGGTTGTATTGCCGTGTTCGCATCTCAAGCGTTTTCTCGATTGTTGTTGCTTCGGAGACAAATTCTTCGGCGGTATTCGGCGGATTCCTCATAAGTCCAGCGAAGAGCTGTTCCTTTACTCCTCGCATGAGGAAGCGGACTTTCTTGTCCTCGGGCATGGCAGGGTCAGCGTGGCGAAATAGCCGGGTCATTTCCTCTGCAAAGATGGCCACGCTTTCATTTGGAAGTTGGACCCGTGTCTCCAGTAAGGCTGCGGCCCTTTCCTTTCGGACGACGCTTGTGAACGTCTCCAGGAAAGCGCTGCGAAAGGCGTCCCAGGTTCGAAGAGTGGACTCCCGATTCTCGAACCAGGTCCTTGCTGCATCTTCCAGGTAAAAGTAGACGTGGCGCAGCTTGTCCTCAGAGTTCCAGTTGTTGAACGCTGAGACCCTTTCGAAGGTTTCGAGCCAGGTTTCCGGGTCTTCGAATGACGACCCGCGGAAAGTTGGCGGCTCCTTGGGCTGCCGGAGAAGTATCGGCGCAGGCTGCACGGCGTCGGTCATCGTCAGTGCGGTCGTTGTTGGGACCTGGGGCTGCCTGGTGTTTTCGGGAAGGAGCCCGTACTCTGGCTGCAGTCCCTTCTGCCTGCGGCTTGTTCGACGATCCGGGTTTTCTTTGCCGTCGTCCTCCTCGCGGCTTGAGCTTGGGTGAGCGCTTTGCGGTGGCGTCCGGATCATGGAAGAAGCAGCACCTCCACCAGATGTCACGTGGTCGTGACGTCGACGAACACAGCAGTCGGCGTTTGTAGGATGAAACTGTTTATTTGGCCGAACTTGTGGCCGGAAAATGAGAACTAGAACTACAGCAATGCACGCTGTACAATGATAGCGGCGAACAGGGCGTCGTCCGTCGATCAACTGACAAGCGATCAAGCGCGTCGCCTTTTATACAGGCGCTATCGAACTTTCCAGCAATATCGCTGGTGGCGGCGTTATCTCTAGACAAAACTGGAATATTCGCGTGCGGGGCGCAATCTTAGCAAACCGATCTACTACAATCGCGACGCTTCTAGAACACTACTTCGCGGACAGCGTCGAGCGTTGATAACCGTCCCTGCCGGTCAAACCCGAATACATCAAAACAAGACAAGAAGTGGGCGTGGCAATATTGTTAGGAAGAGCTCCGCAATAAAGAAATCAAGCAGCAGCTGCTACGGAACATGAGCTGTCACGTAGGACCATTTCTCACACATTATTCGTAATCGTAATGCTACACCGACGTAAAAAAGAAACGCGTTTATGTAAGTTCAACTTTATGTATACGTAAAAAACACATGTATCCTCTTGAGATACGGGGGAAGTCAAAATTTCGCAGGCCGCTATCCAAAGTAATCCTATGCCAGCGTAGCCTGAGAAATTTTGACCACCACTGTACATGTAAAAAAACAAGCATGAAGGGTGTATAAAGTTAATTCACATGCTTAAAAACGAAGCGCATGTTCCATCTTCACTGAAATAAAACTTTATTTTCCAAGAATTATAAATAAAATACACCTCAGAGCTTCGACAGTGTGTAGAAAAATTGTCAGAGAAGCTTTATTTCATTTAAGTATCTTTACATCTAGAATTTATAATACAACTAAGGAATATGCAACATCTAAACACCCATGTTACCTGTAATATTTCCACAATGCAAGATTACTGCACAGATTTCTTCACTGAAACAGAAAAGAGAAAAAAAAATGTCATGTAATCACAATAAGCGAGTACAGAAGGCAAAATAGTTTGAGCTCTTTTAATAGTCATACGAGCATGTTACGTTACCATTACATAGCGCAAATGTATTGCACATTACACAGTGAAGCTCCCTCTAGTAATCTGCAGATAAAGTGCAGAACTTCACATGAAAATACAGCAGATCTCAGGTATTGTGGCAATCGATGTAATGCGAAGTAGTCAGCGTGGAGCTGCACGCACCGCATTGTTTGTTGTCAAGCAAATCAAGGCATTCATGACACGAGCGCAGATTCTGTGACATGTGAATCATGCCGTACATGACTTACATATAATAAAATTCATGTTCCACCTGTAATTTCATACGATACCAATTTTGGTATATATCCATTTATTGAAACGGCCCCAAGAGCCCCTAGACCGTGTAATGTGAATCAAGCCGTACATGGCATACATGTTACGATTTGAGCCTTACGCCCTGCCACTTAACTTTGTCATGCGCTCTTGTCCCGCCATTACCATTTTGGTATATTGGTCATTCCACGCCAACTCTCCCAGCCTTGCCGCTCGACCATCTGCGATCCTGATGCTCTCTATGCAAAGCAAGAAGTGTACCGCCAAAATATTTTTGGAGAAAAAATTTTTCAGTGCTGCAAACCGCATGTGAAGATTTTCGGAGAGCTCCAAACTATCGCTCGTAAAACGCAGTTTCAAAAAAATCTCTCTTTTCTAAGTTGTGCCAGGACAGAAGTTTCCCTAAAGAACGACCTTAGGCTTTTCACCTAAAATAGGTTTCACGATCGTTTACGCTTCCGTGGGCTTTTTATGTGGCCTTAAATATAGACAATATGGCCCATATTGGGGATCTTTTCATAGAAAGCCAACATTCAGTGAAATACAATAGTTTGAATTAACTGACTGCTAGGAAGTTTTACTGTAGCCACAAAATAGTTTGAGACGTATATGACGTGAAATGGTGCGTACAGCTGGCGACAAAGTTGAAAACAGTTCATTTTCGCGCATGTTAAGTCGTAAACTTAACATTGAGGTTGTCGTAGTAAAATTATGCTAAATAACGTGTTTAGTAACAACATTAGCTGTCTAATGACTGAGAAAGTTTGATCAAATTACTTTTTATTTTAAGGAACAAAATATTTTGTGAAGTTGTGTTATGCCGGTGTCTGTTCTTGCTCGTGTTTTGTCTGAGCAGTAACGCGTCCAGCGGTAAGTACAGGCTTCGTGGGCGCGAGGTTCGGAACTGCTAGTTGAGGAAGAGACGTCTAAGCAGCGTCTGCAACAAAGTATATGGTACAGATCAACCTACTTGAGAGTTCCCTGCAAAACTAGGCCCCTGGGAAAAACCACTCTTCAATCCCATCAGACGCAAATAGACTCGTCAGAAATCTGCGAGACTGCTCGGTTTCTTGGCTCTTGGGACCTATGAACGTTTCCCTGTCATCTGTATGCTAGCTCTTGTTAACTTTTGAACATTTGTTATAGTTAGCCAAAGTCAAGCGTGCGCTTTTTTGCTGTTAGCGAATTGGAATGCGCACTGTTCTAAGTTGTATATCTATTATTAATTTCTCGCTACTTGTATTGTGCAGTAACCACTGATCGTTCCGTATATATGTCTGCTAGCTGCTTTTTTCTTCGTCATTTTTTATATTATTCTGTGTATCGCTGTGCAACCTATAAACATCTTGTTTTTTTCCCGAATCTGACTTATTTACTCTGTCCGCGGGCGTAGCAAGTAAATGAGTGTCTATGCAACGCTGAAAACGAACAAATGCATTAGAGCCTCCTTAGGAAATCTTCGCGTCGCGTAAGTAGCATCAGGTGGGATCCTGATGCATCCTGATGCATCACGATGCGACCTCAGGACGTGATTGATATAGCATCCTGATACATCAGGATGCTACCTGTCTTGCGTTCAGGATGCTACCTGTCTCTTTCACTGTCTTGCGTTCTAGACAACAACCTCATAATGTGCCTCGCCAGCAGTACATCCTACCAATATTTACATGCATCACGTATCAATAGGTTCAGCAATCCGTGTACACAATAGTATTTCTTGCAAATAAATCTTATAAGTAGTCGTTTAAGGCGTAACAATGTCTTTTTAGTGGAATGTCTGGTGGAAAGCTGGACAAAGCTACCTGACGAGTAAAGACAATTACGAAGTCTTCGCTACAGCGCACACTAACAGAAGGTCAACTTGATTACTTTGTCTATGACACAGTTAATACCTGTAAGTCTGCTGGGCATAACGCGATTCTTTATTATTTGTTTCTGAAATAGTAAGTCGGCACATTTAGCGGGCGAGGATGTTGCAAGTATGACAAGTATAGCACGTAAGAAAATTGGACGTACATTTGGAGTGGATTTTACTCGACCGATTAGGTCGATGGAGCTCCAGACAAGGGATGAAAATTAGGAGCACACGTGCGCGTATTAAAATCTTGCCAGTTTCAAATTTCCTGCAGTATTCTATATATTTTATTTTTCACTAATAAATTCATATTTTCTAAATGACTTCCTGACCTCACGGAGCTGAAGTGATGAAGTGATGTTACCGTAAATATTCGAGATTTTTACAAGAAGCTTTCGTACCCGAAATTCGTAGTAAGACTTATTTCCAGTAATTGTATAAAACATTCATGGCGATTGCGGCCGCCTAATAGATCCTGATAGTGTAGGATGATCAGCGCAACCTTGACTCCCGCTAACACTCACACAAACACTCACTCATCCACCCGAGGAACACACACGACACTCAGCGCTCACTACCAACTGTTTATTGCACCTGAATGACCCTCTTATATAGGTACAGAAAAATGCGCAAAACCAATGAAGAAGAAAGGTGCGCATGTGGAAAGCAACACACAAGCGAAGTATTAGCGCCCCCACCCGACCAGGCAAAAAAAATTAAACAAATTGAAAAAGAAATACGAAAAAGCAGATGAACCAGCAGATCACTAAATCATTACCTCGAGAAAAGATATTTCCTGTTGATGTAACACCAACGACGGCTCGCTAACACAATTGCCCTTATTTTTTCCAATAAATATGCTTCCAACAGCAGAAGTGCAGATGATTTCAAGCTTCTTCCAAGAACCTGCGTGTCTGTAAATCTTGGTTCACACCCACATGCGGAAGTATGCGCCACAAGATGCGCGTACTTATCCTCGTTTTTATTAACCTTTAGCGCATGCTCCCTAAGCCGGTCATTTAGGCATCTCTCGGTCATCCCGATGTACTGTTTTCCGCAGGATAATGGAATAGAGTATGCAACTCCCGTGGAACATTTAACGTAGGCTTTCTCATGTTTCTTTAGGCAACCGCGTCTCTTGCTATCGCAAATGCGCGGACACAACTTGGCTAGCTTTTGTGGCGCCGAAAAGACCAGAGCCACTCCATGCCTAGCAGCAACCTTCTTCAGGTTATGGGAGAGCTTGTGCACGTACGGCATCACATGAAGCTTAGAACCCAATGGGTCCCAAGCAGCTCCATCCCTTTGTGTTCCACGTTTCATCTTCTGCATGAGAGCCTCGGCGACCGTGTTTATGACCGACGAAGGGAAGCGCGCCGCCGTTAACCGGTGGATTTGATCATAAAAACTACTGCGCATACGGTGTGGACACGACTTTGTCAACGAAGATTCCAGGCAAAGAGCACTGACAGAGTACTGACAATTCTTATAGTGGAATTGTGGCGCCAAGTAAGGCTGCTCTACGACTGGCTACGTTTGATCCATCAGTGTGAATACCCCGAACTACTTGCAGCTTATAAATTCAGGAAAGTCAAGCGTCTTGTAGCTCAGCTAACTGAATCAAGGTGGAGGGTTGTGTTGACGCCCCTACTAAGGCTTCAAGGGAAACGAAGAACAGAAAAAAGTCAGGACATCGTTGTTCTCGGGGGAGCTGTGCTACCTGAAGACATCGAAAAGCTACTGCGAAAGGGACCAAAGTATGCGTGCACACCAAGTGTTTCCGCCCATGATCTGGTCGGCCTGAACAGGGATCTCTCAGCCAAGGCCGACCAGGGTCAAGAAAGATGCCTGCTAGACGGTATGGACTGCATCTCCAAATGCACAACCCAAGTTCCGGACCATAGCTGTAGGAAAGACTCAATAGTGTGGTGTCATATTTTAAGAAGCAGCATTTGATGTTAGTACAAGCCGACAAGGAGGGCGGCTTTGTTGTTTTGCCTGAGGGTTTGTACAATGAGAAGGCGCTTAGCGCTGTTAACAAAAATTTCATACCTGTTAAAAGGAGTGCTGTGCGTGTTAAATCAAAATTCACCGCGTTCTGTAGAGAAGTAGGTCTACCCACGCTAGCGAGGACCCTAGCAGGCAGCAAAAGCAAAAACCTGAATGTGTTTTTTTCCGCGAAAACCCACAAAGTGGACATACCCTTCAGAACAATCGTTAGTGAAAGTGGTTCATGGCAGGTGAACGTTAGCAAATTCCTTTTAAGCAAACTAAAAACGCTTTATGTCAATGACCCTTTCCGCACCAAAAGTTCTAGTGATGTCTGTGATTTCATTCGGACTAACCAGCAGATTTCGTTTGCTTTTTCAGTAGATGTTGAAGACCTGTTCTAATCTGTTCCTCACGATACGCTTTTGGCCTCGGTCCGAAAGTGCATAGAAGATAATGGTGACGTTGCTTTATGAACAACGCGGGCGTGTCCGTTGAGAACTTTTTAGCCCTTTTAGAATTTTATCTTAAGGTCACTTTTATTACTTTTGACGACAAGCCCTATCTGCAGCGACAAGGAATCTGTATAGGTTCGTGTGTCGCCCCAGTTCTGTGTGACATTTTTTTAGCTGACGTAGATAGGGCGTTGGATAACTTTTTAAGTGGGGGGAAGGTTTTAAAGATTTTTAGATATGTTGACGATTTCTTAATTCTTTTAGACAAACGGGCGCCCTATACACCCCCCGATCACATTTTAGATTCTCAAGAGGATGGTTTTACTTCGATAAGTGTGTATATCAAGGATGCTTTTTATGAAGTTTAGCGTGCTTATTGTGATGCTGTACTAAATGCTTTTGTTGGTATTACCATCTTCGTGTGAAAAAGGGGCTGTTACCGTATGATTCTGCGCACTCTAAGATTGTTAAAAGAGGAATTGCTTCACTTTGCCTGGAATCTTCGTTGACAAAGTCGTGTCCACACCACATGCGCAGTAGATTTTATGATCAGATCCACCGGTTAATGGCGGCGCGCTTCCCTTCGTCGGTCATAAACACGGTCGCCGAGGCTCTCATGCAGAAGATGAAACGTGGAACACAAAGGGATGGAGCTGCTTGGGACCCATTGGGTTCTAAGCTTCATGTGATGCCGTACGTGCACAAGCTCTCCCATAACCTGAAGAAGGTTGCTGCTAGGCATGGAGTGGCTCTAGTCTTTTCGGCGCCAGAAAAGCTAGCCAAGTTGTGTCCGCGCATTTGCGATAGCAAGAGACGCGGTTGCCTGAAGAAACATGAGAAAGCCTACGTTAAATGCTCCACGGGAGTTCCATGCTCTATTCCATTATCCTGCGGAAAACAGTACATCGGGATGACCGAGAGATGCCTAAATGACCGGCTTAGGGAGCATGCACTAAAGCTTAATAAAAACGAGGATAAGTACGCGCATCTTGTGGCGCATACTTCGGCATGTGGGTGTGAACCACGATTTACAGACACGCAGGTTCTTGGAAGAAGCTTGAAATCATCTGCACTTCTGCTGTTGGAAGCATATTTTATTGGAAAAAATAAGGACAATTGTGTTAGCGAGCCGTCGTTGGTGTTACATGAACAGGAAATATCTTTTCTCGAGGCAAGGATTTAGTGATCTGCTGGTTCATCTGCTTTTTCGCATTTCTTTTTCAATTTGTTTAATTTTTTTTGCATGGTGGGCTGGGGGCGCTCATACTTCGCTTGTGTGTTGCTTTCCACATGCGCACCTTTCTTCTTCATTGGTTTTGCGCATTTTTCTGTACCTGTATAAGAGGGTCATTCAGGTGCAATAAACAGTTGGTAGTGAGCGCTGAGTGTCCTGTGTGTTCCTCGGGTGGATGAGTGAGTGTTTGTGTGAATGTTAGCGGGAGTCAAGGTTGCGCTGATCATCCTACACTATGTCGAATAACCAACTAGCCCAACAAAAAGTTTTATTGAGATCCTGATAGAGCTAATGTTTGAGGAGATCTGCTGGAGAGGACAATTATGAGAGCCTTCTTCTCAGGCAACGTGTTACGCAACAACGCGTGTCACTAGAATTAAGAGCGAAATGCGAAATTTCTGCACGACTGAAATGCTACTTAGACAACGTGCACTTTTGCGAATGAGTCCCAACGATTGTCATTCGTTTCTAGAGTTGCATAGGCATTCGTTCAGTCAGTTGGGCTGCTTTAAGTAAAAGACTCTTATTTAACCCTGCAAGGATAAGCGGGCACAGTTCACCGGAGCAGGGTGGCCTGGTCGAAAAACAAAACCTAGCCGGAAAATCGGGATAACTGGCGAAAACGTAGCCGTATTGAGCGAATAGCCTTAAGTGCAGTGAAAAGTAGCGGCGCTTCTCTGAAAACTACGACGTTTTCATAAATGTATTGCCCTTTTGGAAAAAATGTAAATACGTATAGTATGAAATGAGCAAAAACACTATCTAACAAAACCCGCTTTTACAATGTTCCCGATGTAACGGTGTTCCCGATGTTCCCCGGCAGGTGTGCATAAGGTTCAATGTTGTCATACCCGAATTATCCAAATTAACATGGCTCGGAACCCGATTTAACGAAGTTTTCCTTAAATAAAAGAGTAAAACCGGGATGATACCTTTCTCATTTTGACACAGGCAGGTTCTCCTGCGAGTGTACGCTCTAATCCTGTGAGTTAAAATCTGTAGCCTGCCATTCTTGTCTGGCTACAGGTTTATTTTTATGAGGCTGAATGACGCGCCCATGTAGGAAACAGTGGAATCAACAGTCAGCAGTGCTCTTTTACCTAGGAGATTGCGATAATGGCGGCGGTGCTTTACTGACCCTGTAAATACTGCCAGAGGAAGACTATGTGGTTTACAGATATCTCGATTTACGAAGTTTCCGATTTATCGAACTAATTTGAGCGCGGCCATCACTTCAAGAAATCGAGTTTATGCCGCACTTCAAGAATAGAACTGACGAGATTTGAATGGACATCACTTGCTGGTTTTAGATATATTGAGGGGAGTGACGAAGCGCCTCGCGACGTCACAGAAATGACACTCGTCGCGTGTCTTGCGTGACTTTTCCCCGAGAGAACCACAAGAAATCGCCTTTTGACGACGATACAAAAGAATACGTTGTTAGGACACATAACGTCAAGATTGCCGGAATACGAGCACAAATTGTAGCGATTTCCTTTGCAATCATTTCTTGTGAGATGACAAAATGCGTATAGTTAATATTGGTTAGTCGCAGTCCACACTTGATCACAAGAATTGACAGAAGCAGTTTCTTGGACATCCTATATTCTCATGTTGAGTAGAGAGCACCCTCAATACGAAGGGCGGATCTCCCCAGATTCTGTTGTTTTCCTCAGAGTGTAGTTGAAGAGCGTAGTTCACCAAGAGGTGGTGGGCAAAATCAGGTTTACTTACGTTTCATTTTTACTTTTCAGGATTGGTTTAAAAAAAACACCTTTCAGATATTTTCACTCATTTCTTTAGATTTGTTAACGTTAAGCCCGGCATAGCTACGTGGAACCGGCAACTCCCCGTTTATTTTCGTTTCTTCAATTAAGGGAGAGGAGGCAGGGCAAGCTGCATCCACGGGCGACAGTGTTTCCTAGTCCTGTCTTCTGAGCACTTGTTTGTGCGCTGAATGCTGGAAGCTCTAAACGCGCAATGACCGTCAAGCTTTGCCATCATATACTCGGACACCGGTGTCTGCAATTTTATCACATATCTCAATGTATATATATATATATATATATATATATATATATATATATATATATATATATATATATATATATATATATATATATTGTTCACTTTCAATGTTCCTGGAGTTAATATGTAATGTTTATTGCAGGCACACAAAAAATAAACGGAAAGATACACTGCAACGACGTTTCGCTCAATAAATCAATTGCTTTTACTTGTGCCTGTACCTCATGCTATCTACATATTCTATGTTGCGAAAGTAGGCCGCAGCAGATATCGTTTTGAAGTCTTACAGTTTTTATGAATTTCAACAATGGGTATTTTGCTCATATCATCCATCCGTTTCCACCTTCTAGGAAATAACAAAACAGTGGAGGTTAAAGCTTTTTGCTCCTGAACAATATGCATCTCCCCTTTCATGCGAAACTTTTTAGGTCGTCCTAGAGAGGTGTTTACGAAATCGTTTACATCTGCTGTAGCCAGGTCTATTTCTAGCGCTATTACATAGAACTTTAAGCAGGGGTAAAAATACCGCTTTACATACAAGGACTGCGCCAAGCACGCGAGGTGGCGGAGACGTTCGCATCCCCCGCCAGGTGTTGCCGCGCCTCGCTGTCTCATAAACTGAGAACCAGTGTCGTAGACGTGGTTCCAGAAGGCAGTACCCTTCGTAAACCCGATACAGTGCTGCTAGGAAGCGATAACGTACAGCAGGCGCGTTGAACGCGCACAGTTAATAAAACAAAGCACATTCGCTTTTATTCCTTATGTGAAATTTCGTTCCCCTATGTTTCTAAAAAGTTACTTGGCGGCACAAAACTGCCTCGTTATGTTTTGAACGGCATTGCTGTGAATACTTTGCCCATTGGTGGGAACTACAATTTAAGAAAAAAGAAAGGAATCTTTCAAGGTTTTCTGTAAATCATGACTTCCCATTTCTATAATTGTCTTTAAAAACACATATAAACTCCCCATAGAGATTCTTGTAATCTCGTCGGAGAGTCGTCGTACCCGAATTAATAGTTGAAATACCTCCTTAAAGAGAGTCACATGCATGGCAAGCAGAACGCTCCGAGCAAAGAAACTCGCCGCGGTGGTCATGTAGTTATGGTGCTCAAATGCTGACCTGCAGGTTGCGAGGTCCAATCCCTGCCGTGGCGCCCACATTTTGATGTACGCGAAACGCTAGAGACCGGTGTATCTATATCTCGGCGTGCGTTAAAGAACCACAGATGGTCAATTTTTTCGGTGCCCTCCACTACGGCGTTCCTCATAAAGATATCGTGGTTTTAGGACGTAAAACGCGTACAATTATTATGCTTATCACCTTGAAAATAAAGCATACTCTTTCCTTTTTCATCGAGTGTATGATAACGCATCATCACGGTTTTCCCCGGATATTTGGCTTCCTTCGACTCATGATTTGTTAATGGTAGAATAAGAGAGAACAAAATTCATCTCTGATTATCAGACCTACCTCTTCCGTCTCGAAAGTGCTGACGCGAGCTATTGTAGTTGTATTATGCCTACAGAATGAAAAGTTCTTTTGGCCATTCCTGTAATTGTTTACGCTTACACATTTTCTTATAGCAATATACGACAAAGATATGAGACAGATGAATATATATATATATATATATATATATATATGAAGTCTTACGTATTGCACGCATTCCTCAAACGGAGTTACGAAATTTTCGCAATGGCGTACTGAACGTCTCTGTGGTCATTGTACATGCACCCTTACAAGCAGTAATCTTATAGCGCCTACCAGTGCTTTGCAACGCACAGCGAAACATGGGGAGCTTTCCGCAGTTTACATGTCCTTGCAATGAGGGCTTCGGCGGCCCAGTGCAGAATTGTCACACTATAATTTGCTGTTAAATGCTAGGAAATTGTTCAAGGAATTGTGTTACGAAGTCCTGCCATCATAAGAATGCGCACAGCTCGCATCGCGATGGCAAATCACCACATATCTGCTTTGCTTGCTTTTCTTGAACAGTGCCGTAATGGCGACATTCTCAGATTACATTTCTTGTCAAATACCGCTTTCATTGACTGTGCCACCGCCGTTCTTCAACTTGAACTGCCTCGGCCTGCCGATGTGCCAGTTTCACCGTCACACCGTTTGTCCTCTGTAGATTATGTTCGGCTGTCACCACAAGTTGCCACGTGTGTGGCCTTGACGACATCGCCACCTCTTCCCGACAGCGACTACATAGTGTCTCCATTAGTTGACGTGCTGTCTGCCCAAGATGTTGCTGTGCCGCATACCATCATGCCGCATGGCCCGAGAGACAATCGTCGCCGTGATTCAGCCCGCCGGATTTGTAGATTACGCCGGAGGAATACTCCTGGGCCCGTAGAGCCCAGCGACCTAGGCGCCCAGTTGGGTCCATGAGTGATGAAATACAACAGAGAGCATGGTGGTCAGCACTAAATGAGAATTCGCGGCCATAGAAATAGGAGCTAAAATTTGCGATAGCTTAGACCAACGCACGGCACCTTCGCTTCATGATCCAATAGTTCCGATCAGATGTGGAGCGAGGCGGCTGGCGTACGCAATAACACATGTTTGCCCCCCCACCCCCCGTGTGTTGGGCGAGGACGGCGCTGGTTCCATGTTCACTGGCATCTGTGTGCACTTCAGTAGTCGCTCGAAGTGGGTGTGGCGAAGCCTTGGTACTGTTTAACGGTTGCGCTCCCAGCGGCTTCTAGTGGGTCGTCCTCTTCTGAACGCCGCTCCCGCTCAGTGTCCGTGCTTTTGCCTTGAGTGTCGCCATTGTGCACCATTGCAGAGCGTCGTGCAATAAACAGCTTATCAAATTGTTGGAGAGTGCTGTTCTCCCATTCGATGCCCCTGGAGCTTCGTTCCCGTTCCCTGCCATCTACCACGTCTCATGGCGCCGCTCAGCAAACGCCGACTCCCACACCGTCCACATGTCCCGGTGTCCCACGCATCCGCGATCCACCTATCTTCACTGGCGCCACTGACACTGACGTGGAGTACTGGCTCGCAATTTACGAGCGCGTGAGCGTACCGAACAAATGGGACGAAGCAGGCAAGTTGACCAACTTCTTATTCTACCTCGCGGGAGTAGCAAGCTTGTGGTACAACAACCGCGCGTCCGATTTTGCGACTTGGTCGGACTTGAAGACCGCCGTCATCAACGTTTTTGGCCGCTCTGGAGGTCGTAAGCCGCAAGCAGAACAGCGCCTACGCGAAGGAGCTCAGCAGGCCGGTGAATCTTTCACCAGTCATACCGAAGGCGTCCTTGACTTGTGTAAGAAAGCCAACGGAACCATGTCCGAGTCTAAGAAGATCCGGAACATTATGAAAAGCATTGACGGTGATGCCTTCACCATGTTGCTCGCCAAAAACCCTTCCACAGTGGCCGAGGTTATAAAGCTGCGCCAGAGCTACGACGAGCTCCGCCGGCAACGTTCGATGACCCATCGCTCTCTATCACGCGACGCAGAGCTTGCTGGCTTGGCGGCCACCCGGCCTCGTTGCTGGCAGAAGTGAAGTCCTTCGTGCGCGAAGAAATTGCACGCCAGTTCTCTCTCTTGGCCTTCGCCCAGTCGCCGCACGTTAGACAGTAATCGACGACCCTCCGCCGCGCGATTGAACAAGAAATTGCGGAGGTGATGCCTGAGTTCACCAGTAACCTCCGGCTCATGCGCCACAGACTTACGCTCAAGTTGTCGCCAGGACGCTCCAGACAATCCCTGCGGCTGCACCATTGAGTTACGCCGAAGCCACCGCTAGACCTACCTCCTTCGAAGCGGGCGTTCCCGCTGCGTATGCTGCCGTCATCCCTAGGCCCCGACTGCAATCCACCATGCTGTCCTTTCAGCAGCCGCCCCACCCCCGTCAATCGCATCCAGCGACATGGGTGGGACCTGCCCCGGCGGCGCATTTACAAAGGCGAGCGAATAAACCCCCCCACAATGCACCGCGCCACGGCTCTCTCTGGGGCTATGCATTTTGGCCGGCCTAATTGCGTCGGGCGGCTGCCAGTCCCCGTACTTTCGTATCAGTGGAAACAGCGACGGCTGTGTGCGCGCCGTACTGCTGTGCAAGGTGCAATCGCAAAGTGCTGGGACGACGCGACCATAGTAAACGACCTACGATGAATCGGATACACGCGAGAGATGTGCTTCGTGAGACGCTGTGCGCACACAAGTTCTCGCTACCGAAAGCCGTCTCGTTCAGAACGCATTGAAGCGGACACAGCCTGCAGTGAAAAACACGACGGCGGGATGACGGATTTCTTGCGAGTCAGCAACGATATATGCAGACGTGGCAAAGCAAAGGAAAAGTGAGCTCTGGGACGATGTGATCAAGGAAAGCCCTCTACGATGGATCGCATGCACGCGAAACTGTAGATGCTTCAAGCAACGTTAGTGCGCGCGCCTTTATCGACCATGCCCTCCTCTGCCGAAAGTTGCGTTGATCTGTTTGCAACGACGTAAGTATCGATGTTGACAAAGCCATATATGCAGTTAAAACGGCGGGATGACGGATTTGTGCAAGCCTTGACGCTGCTCAGAAAGCTGGTTTTGAAGAAGGTCATTCCCTACGTCGCGGTCGTCACTTCAGCATTAATTAGCTTCAGCTGACGGCCCAGCACTGGCTTAGAATTATTTTAAGCTACGCACTGCGAATGGGGACATGTGATGCAATATGAAGATCTTCGAAACGCCATTGTGCTCCTTAAAACACGCGAAGCTTTCGGCCGTTCGTATATTTTGGTATATATATAAGATGATGCGCGATCATTAAGAGGAAAAAAAAAAGAAACGCTGGCGCCAGGATATCACCTATGAGCAAAATAAGGTTCGAACAAAAACGAAAATTTTCTGGTGTGCCCTTCAGAAAAAGAGCTCTGCTCCTGCCATTTTCTTTCTTTTTTTTCGCATTTCGTCGCAATACGTGTGTAATGCGGTGAAGCTTTGAAGGCACGCGCAATGTTATGATATGCGAATAAGACTCGCCGAAAGCCAGGTTCTCGCCATCATCCGCCAACCATATTTTTCTGAGAATTTGACGTAGCCCCTCGACGTGGTTTTTTTTTCTGCAACCCACCCTTATGCAACAAGCCATCATGCATACTTGAAGGCAAGTAAAAACCTACCTGGCCACAACCCATGCAACACAAAACCTCTATACGTTCTAAGACGTTTTATGGAGGGTTTGTGTTTCATGGGAAGTTCCACGTAGTCGTCACATGAAATTGAAGTAAAATTAGGACTGCATACCATGGAAGTCACCCACAATCTTGCAAATATACAAACACACCTTGCTTTATTTTTTGCGTTACTTAAACCCAATGCATTGCAGGTGAAATGCCACCTGGAGTATCACAGGGATCATTGCTTGCACCCTTCGTCATCCTACCTTATATAAGTGATAGCCAGTCTTGTATGCATTTGCCTGCTCAAATGAACTTCCCTTGCGTATGACTGCATGATTTGTGCAAGAATTATAATACCATATCAGACTTCACAATTTAATATTATTCTAGCACAAGCCTTCACAGGGAACCTGGCAGATATCTCTTAATGCTAGCGATGTGTATTTTCTGAGAAGCCTTGGAAGCTCTTTTCTTGCACAAGTTGTGTCAAATGCCTACAGACCCCTTCAGCCTATAATCTTGGTGCCTTACCACAAGTACGTAATGCAAAAATCACGGGAAATGTTAAAACTGGTTCAAAGATTTATGAGCTGTTCTAAAAAAAAGAAAGCAATATATTTTTTGCTTTTGCAGAAGCATTCTGAACAAGAGTAGACTAACTGAGACTGCCACAAGCATCCTTGAATATGTAAAAATACTTTTTAGAGGATGCTGCTTGGCGAATGTGGAGGCCACGCATTTTATTCATCGTCACAGGATAGCGCGCACTTACAACGGAGACAAAGGGAGAAGAACACGACAACACAAGCGCTAACTTTCAACTAAAGTTTATTCAAGGAAAAACGGAAGAGAAGAAAATAACACAAAATACCGCGCATGCGTCACTGCGCAGAAAACATAACTAAATTAAGCCACTAGCGCTTGTGTTGTAGCGCTTGTGTAGTCGTGTTCTTCTCCCTTTGTCCCCGTTGTAAGTGCGCGCTATCCTGTGACGATGAATACATACCAACTCGCCCAGTTTTCTGCTTTGTTATGCGCATTTTATTCAGCTGCACACATTTCTGCTAAATCTTTTTAATGCTATAAAAATATCCAAGATAACACCTATGATGACACAGACAGCATAACACACCCAGTTTCTTATGTCTTTTGGCATTGAAGATAAAAGGTAGCTTATTCCTTCATATAAATTTCCCATATTCACATTTATGTAAGTGAGAAGCTTGACAGCATACCAGTTTGTATGTCTCTCTACGAGATGCGGACATCTGTAAATCAGAAGCCCGAATTATCACTTTTGACAAATGTGAAGACGTACAGATACAGAACTGTGAAATGTTATTTATTCACACCTGTTATTTATTTTTTAAACAAACTTCCAATTCAGCAAAGCATTATACAAGTACCAGTGTTCATATGCCTCATGACTGGCATGTGGAATGGTCTTTACAAAGGTTCTCCACTGCCAACCAGGGTTGTTGCAAGTATTGTACTAGGCATGTGTTCCCCTCTCCCCCCAAAAAACCCCTGTGACAGCACTGCTGCCAGCACCATGAATGAAACAATGCAGGCAACAACTGCAGTGCTAAATGCATGAAATACCTCGCCATCAAGATCAAATCATTGGGCTATGGCCCAAGAGGAGCAAGGTATACTTGCACAGAGAAGTGGCTCGGGAAATTTGCAAGATGCATTGCCACCAGGCCCTCTAAGCACGCAGTCAGTGGATGCTTTATGACTTCTTCGTGGCACTCTTTCTATGAGAAAGAGATGATCTGCTGCTTTGGTGATGTAATGATTTCTCCTAAGTTACGAAGACTGCAGTGACCGCAAGCTGTGCTTAGATAGGGATGGTAGTGTAAAGCCCGGCGATGCAGCTTTGAACCATTTTTATAGAACTGTCCCTCGCTGTGGTAACAGGCATGCTTTGGAGGTAGTAGCATCGACCTACTTCCTAAATTTCAGCAAACGCCTTTGCATACAACTCAAGGCATGTCAAAAGGTATTGCATGCTCTCGTAGCTCACTTTGGCAGCCTAAGATACACCCCAAATTTGGTAATAAACTGCCATGAATATTGCATCATTTTACAAGCAGGCGCTTTTATTTTAGATGTGCAGCAGTAGCGCAGGCATAGCTGACATGAATTGCACTTTTAATGTGAAATGGCCAGTCATTAACGACCATTTTGTAATTGTCATAATAACATAAGCATTTGTTGTTTTAATTAAATATTCCCTTGAGCAAAAAAACATATTCATAATGCATATAGCTATTATTTTAGAAGTGGAAAATTGTAGCTTATCGAGCTTAAAATGGGTCAGCAATGGTAAGCATCAATTCTGCAAGGTTTGAAATTGTGTTCTTGCTGTGTTATACTGATGCAATGCTGCATAAAAGATATATTGCACATGTTTATTGCCAATTACTGTATTCATTCATCACGAGTTTATAAAATCTTCGCTTGAGAAGGATGTATTATGTAGCGCAGTGTTAATGTGGTGCTACATGGTGTGACAAATGGCGGCTCCTAAATATGAAAAAGGACCTTGAACCATTTGAAGTGCCATGCTGTAGTCTTACTAATGGCCAACAGAAGTCATGAATGTGAACCATAATTAGAGCGGGTGTACCATCAACTCAGAGGTTACTAGTATAAAACATTTATGCGAGACGCGGTGTGTCAGAGCTAACTTATGTTAGTGTAGCTTACTTATCTTGTTCCTTCATGGTGCGAAAGGCTGCATGTTTTTTTTTAAATTCAGAAATTCAAAAAATTTATAAACTGCTTTTTATGAGACATCAGCGTTGGTTAGAAGGACAGGTTACAAGGAGTGCTGCTCATATTGCTTGAAGTACACTAGTTACCCCAATTAGAATAATTTATTTACATGTCTGACAGCTTGTACAAGTTAAAAAAAATTTTAAACTTTAAGATATTGCCAGCAAATAGCATTTCATTTAAAAGATTTCAAATGCATTAAAGAAAAATTGAATTTGTTGCACTTCGCAAAGTACACCTAACACTCAAAGGGTTAAGGTGTGTCTGACTTTGTGTTCATCTCTGATGACAGACAGTACTGTGGCATAACTGTGCCCGTGGCTTACTTAAAGGGCCCCTGACACCAAAATCGAAACGTTGAGATGTCTGTGTTGTTTGACTGTCTTGTATAAGTGGGTACTTCTGGCCGATTATTAGTGGCGAATGTTCCCTTTAAGATATCTTAATTTGGGTTTAAAGTAAACGTGAGTGCTTATTTGGATTTTCAGCACCTCGTGACATCGGCACAAGTATGATGTAGACAGAGGTCCCTATGACGTTACACAAGAAGAGCTAGTATTGTCGACGAATATACGCAGGGCGCACACAATACCATGACTAGCACCCAACAAGGACTATTGTTCGTCCCCCCTCTCGCTCTGTTGTCAGGCTGCTCTCAAGGTGGTTCTGGCTGCTTACACCAGGAATGATTTTCCTTTTTCACAGGGAAAACGCCCTTTCCCGCCGAAAGTGGCCACATCGTTTCATTCTTCACCGCGCGTGGGCCCCACCGATGTGAAAAGTTAGCTTTAAGTCCCATCAATTTTATTTTATTTATTTAGTTTATTTAAAAATACCTTACAGGCCTCCATTGAGGCATTGTGTAAGGGGGGCAGTACGAAAAAGTGGACTTCCACAGTAGTTACATAACAAAAAGTTCATGAACAGCGTCATGTAGCAGATCACATAATAAGAAGAGCAAAACAAAATAATTAGTTCATCAGCAATGGTAACAAAAAATATCAACAACACTAGCAAAGATAAAACATATTGTTACTACATACGTGATTTGGGTATGAGCATCTGTGTAGTGGGGAACAGGGTGGTTAGAGTAGAAGAGGACGTTCGGCTGGTGAGAGAGGCCTCCGGTACGCGTCTGGGCAACACCTTCGCGTCTACCGGTACGTCGCAGCTCAATAAAACCTTTTGTAGACGTAACAGAGTGGTGGAGGGCGGGGTACAGCACGTCAACGTGCCACGGAGCCACAGCTGCTTGAACTTCGCCGGAGCCGTCGTCTTGCGGTCTGCCGCCGACAACATTCGTCATGGCCCAGAGCGGCGCAGGTCAAGACTCAACAACCTCAACCACGCAAAGGTCAGCGCCGGCTGCTCCTCGGCACCACTATATTGAACCCCGCTCGTTCGCGGGCAGGGCAGGAGAAGATGTAGACGCGTGGCTGACGCATTACAAAAGGGTGAGCCGGTACAACTGCTGGAATTCCACGACCAACTGGAAAATGTCGCGCTGTTTCTCACGGAGACCGCCCTGATGTGGTACGAAAACCACGAAGAGTTCTTAACGACGTGGGATCTTTTTGCTGATGAACTCAAGAAGTGCTTTGGCGACTCTGATTCGAAAAAGAAAAGCGCGGAGCGAACGCTGGCTCAAAGAGCTCAGACTCCTGGGGAGACGTGCACCACCTATATAGAGGAAGTCCTGAAGCTTTGTAAGATTCTTGAACCCGCAGATGTCTGAAGAAGACAGGGTCGGACACCTCCTGAAGGGTATAGCAGAAGACGTCTACAATTTTCTGATAGGTAGGGAAGACCTGACCTCCGTCTCCGCCGTCCAACGTCACTGCCGTACATTTGAAAAGTTGAAGACTCGTCGCATTGCCCCGAAATTTGGTAGGCTGGCCAATGTAACAACGGTCGCCAGCGTCGACGTGAGCCCGCCCGCCGACCTCGCCGCTACTATCCGGGCAATCGTGCGCGAAGAGCTACAGCGACAAGACGTATTGGTCGACGACACCATCCATCGTCCGCCTAGCTGTCCAACCTACTACGCGGCGCCGTTAGCTCCTGTGCCACCATCGGTATGTGTGACGGACATCAGCGAAGCTCGCACTTCGTGGCCACGTCGGGACTCATTCACGTCTGACCAGCGGTACGACCAACGCTTTCGTTCCGGCCCCCGCCCACAGAGGCGGGCAGTTCCCGTTCAGCAAGCTGGCCCACTGCATTCGGTTAGACGACACTTCACAGCAGGGCGCTCTCAGCAGTGGTCCGGCGAGCGTCCACTACCAGTCTGCTACAACTGTGGCGTCGAAGGCCACATCGCCAGGTACTGCAACTACCAGCAGCCGCCGAGGTACGACCGATCACCGAGATTCCATCGGTCCGACTCTGCACGAGCCCCGACGTTCCCGGGGAGCGCATCTCACGAGATACCAAGACCGCTACGAAACCGTTCTCCGGCCTCCGACCGCAGTGTGACGCCACCACTGGCCCCTCGTGCCAACCGATCACCGTCTCCTCGGCGCCGGCATCCCTCGCCTCCTCCGGAAAACTAGTCGGCGCGGCCGTTGGAGGTGAGGTCGCTGGACAGTCTTCGATTTCAACCGAAATACCTCCTTTAATTTGCATGCTTAAAAACAAGGTTCCTGTGCTTATCGATGGTGTCTCAACAATGTCCTTAGTGGACACAGGTGCAACCGTGTCAGTGATGAGTCTTGTGTTTAAACGCCTCCTTGGACGAAAAATTATGTTCCGCTGGGACCGTGCTGATACGTTTCGCGGAGTTGGTGGAGATGTATTACAACCTGTTGGAGTCTGTACTGTGGCTGTTAGTTTGGGTTGTCAGAAATTTATTGCGGAGTTTGCTGTTCTCTTTCAAAGTACGCATGATGTAATTCTGGGACTCGATTTCCTTAAGCTTTGTGGTGCCACTGTCGATTGCCGCACAGGAGAGATGACAGTAGATTCAGCTGTTCCAGTTGCGTTATAGAAAACCCGCCTTGTCAGGAAAGTACCCTTTGTGTGTCCATGGACACAACTGTGCCACCCTTGTCTGCCAAGTGTGTTCCTGTCGCCTGTTACCCTGCAACCGAGGAGACATTTGACGCCACCGTGGAGCCTGTCACCTCAGTTGCATAAAGAAGAATGTTTTAATACCCTACTGTACCTTGTCAGTTGTGCAAGGGCGTACTGGTTTATGGGCGGTCAACTGCTCCGATGAACCTACGGTACTGCCGGAGGGCCTCAAATTGGCCGAGATTCGTCAACATCAAGTATTCTCGCTTGCCATACTTGCAGAGAGCAGCGATTCCTCAGATAAACCCGATTTCGTTAATCTTCACGCCAGGGACACCTCTATTATGGCTATGATTGACAAGTCTCTCCGCACCAACGAGCGTAATGAACTGGCGAGTATTCTGCGCGAACATGCCGGTCTTTTCGATTTCGCACAGCTACAGGCTCCGTCATCATTCCCTGCTTCTCGTATAAAGCACCGCATAGACACGGCATCCCATAGACCTCTCCGACAGAAACCATACCGTGTGTCGCCTTCGGAACGCGCAGTGATCAATGAACAGGTTTGCGAGATGCTAAAGAAAAATGTCATTCAAGAATCATGTAGTCCGTGGGCCGCTCCCGTAATTCTAGTCAAGAAGAAAGATGGAACATGGCGATTTTGTGTTGACTACCGCCGCCTTAACGCGATCACCAAAAAAGACGTATACCCACTACCACGGATTGATGATGCTATAGACTGTCTTTCATCAGCCTCTTATTTTTCGTCCGTTGATTTGAGGTCAGGGTATTGGCAGATTCCAATGCACGAGGAAGACAAGGAGAAAACGGCATTTGTTACACCAGATGGACTTTTTGAATTTAATGTGATGCCGTTCGGACTGTGCAATGCACCTGCAACTTTTGAGCGCTTCATGGATAACATTTTGCGTGGTTTAAAGTGGGAAGTCTGCATGTGTTATTTGGACGATGTTGTGATTTTCGGGCGCACTTTCTCTGAGCACAACACACGCCTTGGTCTCGTGCTGGATTGCCTAAGCAAGGCACGCTTGGTGCTCAATTCAAAGAAATGTCGTTTTGGAGAGCGCCAAACACTCGTCCTTGGCCACTTAGTGGACAAAGAAGGCATACGACCGGATCCCGCGAAGACGGCCGCAGTTGAGGCGTTCAAGCAACCTCACTCGGTTAAAGAACTGCGCAGTTTTTGGGCCTTTGCTCATACTTCCGTCGATTCATTCCTAACTTTGCCAATATCGCGCACCCGCTCACGTGCCTGCTTCAGAAAGGCGTGCGGTTTGACTGGACACCGGAATGTACGTCCGCTTTTTCTGAGTTGAAGTTCCTTTTGACGTCCCATCCCATTCTTCGACACTTCGATCCTCTGGCTCCCACAGAACTCCACACAGACGCTAGCGGTGTTGGTGTAGGCGCCGTCTTGGTTCAGCGCTTAGGTACCAAAGAACACGTCGTCGCGTATGCAAGTCGGTCGCTCAGCAAGTCCGAGCGTAACTACACCGTCACAGAGCAAGAATGCCTCGCAGTAGTCTTCGCAGTGCAGCGCTTCCGGTCCTACCTGTACGGACGCCCCTTTACCATCGTCACAGACCATCATTCTCTCTGCTGGTTGATCAATCTGCGTGACCCGTCTGGTCGCCTTGCGCGTTGGGCACTCCGTCTACAGGAATACGACTTTACGGTTTCCTTTAAAAGTGGTCGTCGTCACGCTGATGCAGATTGTCTTTCGCGATTACCGCTCCCGTCGACGGACTGTGACGCGGACAACTTCGACACCTACATCGCACCATTGGACCTACCATTTCCTGATACCAATGCCTTTAAGACTGAGCAGCAAAGGGACGACACCATACAGCAGCTCCTTGCTACCGAACCACAATCATCGGCGACTCGCTTCTTGCATCCGCGACGGGCTAGTGTACAAAAAGAACTACGCTACGACCGGCTCACGATATCTTCTCGTGGTTCCGAAGAGTCTCCGCGTTTCCGTCTTGCAGGCTATGCATGATGATCCAACGTCCGGTCATTTAGGCACAGCGAAAACTCTTAGCCGGCTTCAAGAAAGATTTTACTGGCCAAGAATGCGCCAGACGACGGAACACTACGTCTCTAGTTGCAACGAGTGTCAACGTCACAAGCGCCCTACAAGTGCTCCTTCAGGGCGACTACATCCTGTGCCGCCCCCTAGAACTCCATTCGAGCAAGTTGGGATCGACCTTCTTGGGCCCTTTCCGCGGTCTTCTAATGGAAATCGGTGGATAGTCGTATGCACCGATCATTTAACAAGGTACTGCGAGACAGCTGCCATACCATCGGCAACTGCAGCCGATGTATGTTTATTTATGCTCCGTTTTGTGGTTCTACGACACGGACCTCCTAAAATTGTTATCAGTGATCGTGGGCGACAATTCACTGCGGACGTGGTGGAAGAGATGTTGCGTGTGTGCTTCCACGTTTCGGCACTCTACACCATATCATCCGCAAACAAACGGTCTAACGGAACGAACTAACAGGACTCTCACGAACATGCTATCTATGTATGTCTCATCAGACCACAAGAACTGGGACAGCGTTCTACCTTTCATCACTTACGCATTTAACACCGCACAGCATGAAACTACCGGCTACAGTCCGTTCTTTCTTCTCTATGCTCGGCCGCCTCGTCATACCCTCGATACCGTCTTCCCGTTCTTGGACTACCATGATCCCTGTATATCCGAGATCGTCTGCCGTGCAGAAGAAGCCCGACGTCTTGCTTATTTGCGCACTCTTGCTTCGCAAGATCGCTCGAAGGCACGTTTTGACCGTCGACGCCGACACGTGACGTATAATCGCGGTGACCTAGTGTTGCTGTGGACGCCAACTAGAAAACGCGGGTTGTGCGAAAAACTGCTGGCGCACTATGCGGGACCTTATGTTGTTACAGACCGTCTAAGTGATTTAACTTACCGCGTAGCGCGTCTCCATTCAAATGGCCGACGGTCTGCAAAGACTGAACTTGTCCATGTAGCGCGTTTGAAGCGCTTTGTTCCGCGAGAGACTGTTTGACTCGCCCGGTGGGCTTCGTCTGCGCGGAGGGAAATGTTACTACATACGTGATTTGGGTATGAGCATCTGTGTAGTGGGGAACAGGGTGGTTAGAGTAGAAGAGGACGTTCGGCTGGTGAGAGAGGCCTCCGGTACGCGTCTGGGCAACACCTTCGCGTCTACCGGTGCGTCGCAGCTCAATAAAACCTTTTGTAGACGTAACAATATAATAAGGAAATATTCATCGAGTCAAGCACAATTAAAATCTTACAGTACTAGGGTTCGAATAGAAAAAAAAGAAAAGCAACACTACGGTGCTATACAATAAGAAATTGCAAAAAGGTTGCAACACAGAGAGCACACTGCGATAATGGCAAATATTTTTACACCTCTTTGGCCAGATAACTGGTCAATGAGTCACGAAATGCATCAGTGTTTGTCAGACATGCGATGCTATCTGGCAGGGAGTTCCAACATCAGACTGTATGTGGAAGCGCAGAGCAGTTGAATGCACGTATTGATCCTTAAATGTGGGTATAGCTAAAGTGATTATGAAGCTTGTGTGACGTGGAGTAGGGTCTTTTCAAGCATGCTAGTGTTTCGAGATGAATGAATGAATTTGTGAAACAGTGTCAGCAAGGCAATGTCACGTCGAGTACCCAGAGATTACAATGAAAGGTTAAGTTTGATTTGTGAGACGCTAGACTGATAGCTGTATTCATTATAAATGAAGCGGCTTGCCCTGTTCTGAATTCATTCCAACATGTCAGTAAGGTATTTCTGGTGAGGGGACAAAAAGGGGAAGCGTACTCGAGTTGAGGGCGAACGAGAGTAAGGTATGCTAATTTGCGAACATTCGAAGGAGCGTTTCTTAAGTTTCGACGCAAGTAGCCCAAAGATTGGGAGGCTTTGGCTGAAACGGAGGTGATGTGTTCTGACCAAGAAAGATTTGTAGTGAATATAATGCCTAGATACTTATATTGTGTAGCGATTGCAACAGTGCCTTTATTGATATTGTATGAATGTAGGGAAGGTATAGGCTTCCGAGTAAATGGCATTACTTTACATTTTGACGTATTCAATGTCATTAGCCATTTACTGCACCAGTTACTAATTTGTTCTAGATCATGCTGAAGAACCGGATGGTCGTCTGTATTAACTATTGTGCGATAGACAATGCAGCCGTCAGCAAATATTCTTATAGTGGAAGACACGTTATGTGGAAGATCGTTAATAAAGATGAGAAAGAGTAAAGGACCGAGGAAGCTTCCTTGTGGTACACCAGAAGATACTTCATTTAAGGAGGACGAGAAGTTATTTGCCATGGTGAACTAGTAACGATTAGAAAGA
Source organism: Rhipicephalus sanguineus (assembly GCF_013339695.2). Lineage (NCBI taxonomy): Eukaryota > Metazoa > Arthropoda > Arachnida > Ixodida > Ixodidae > Rhipicephalus > Rhipicephalus sanguineus. The sequence continues at coordinate 42,626,927 of NC_051181.1, read as the reverse complement.
AAGTTCCAGAGCCATGACAAAGTGAGACAGTTCAACTGAAGAGCTGAAAGTTTTGAAATAAGGCGACAGTGTGCGACGCAATCAAACACCATTGAAAAGTCCAGAAAAAAGCAGTCAGTTTGTTGGTTGTTGTTCACGTTAGTGTGTAGGTCTGTAACAAATTCAAGCAACTGTGTCTCGCACGATAGGCCCTTTCTGAAACCATGCTGATTATGAAAAAGAACTTGTTAGTCTCAAGGTGTCTGTAAATCTGCGAGGCGATAATGTGTTCCAGTAACTTGCAAGAAATGCATGTCAAGGAGATTAGTCGGTAATTTTCGCACGATTATTAAAATACCGGTATGATTTTTGCCATTTTCCAGTCTGTAGGAAGCAGGCTAGTCGCGAGTCACTGCTTAAATATGTGAAGAAGAATTTCACTTGACACTGTTACTGTATTTTGTAACATTTTTATACCATCTATGCAACAAGAAGAAGACATCTTAAGGTTATTTATGAGTGATGATAGTCCCTCCAATGTGATTTCTATAGGTTCCATGTATCGGTAGCTGAAATCAGAAACCTAAGGTACGCTTGAAGTGTCCTCCTTCGTGAATACGCAACTGAAGAATGAATTAAAAGCAGATGAACACTCGCTATTTGGAACAGGAACATTACTGCTGCTGTGTAAGCAGATATCATTAGATTCGTGGTTGGGGCTTATTACTTTCCAAAACTTAGCTGGATTGTTTTAAGTAGTTCAGGAAGGTCATTAGAGAAATATTTTTCGTTTGCTTGGCCTAAAGCTGAGCAATATGTTTTAAGATAGCATTTTAATTCTGCCATGAAGATGATGTGCGAAGGCTCTTAGCGATATTATACAGTCGTTTCTTTCTGCTCCTCATGCGCTTGGTGTTCTTAGTGTTCATCATGGCTAATGATGGTGTTCTTGGTGTTCATCGTTCTTGGTGTTCGCCATGGCTAATGAAGCGAAATCACTCCAAGGCTAAAGTCGTCTTCTTTACACGAACTTCCAGCTGCCTCCTGACCACATATACACTTAATCACACACCCGTAAAGTCAGCCACGTCATACCAATATCTAGGACTTCACCTACTATCCGACGTATCCTGGAACTGTCACATTGATTACATTCTTGCAGCTGCTAACCGCTCCCTTGGCATGTTAAAACATGACCTGCATCCAGCTCCTGCACACGTGCAAAAACTTGAGTATACTACCCTAATCCGCATTAAAATTGAGTACGCTTCAGCTATATGGGACCCGGAACAAGCATATATCATTGATAACATAGAATCCTTGCAGAACCGTGCTGCTTGCTTCATTTTCTCTGACTACTCTTATTTCACTAGCTTTACTGCCTTAAGGTAGGTCACCACTTTCGAGAAAAATTTTACAGTTGCAGTCCAAAAGTTATAATTATGGTTTTGGCTTGTAGGGCTTAGGTAAATTTAAACTTTAGAAATATGAAACTGCTAAAAATGTAAAACACAATATTTATAAAAATCAAAATCTGCCAAAATATGCATGTTGCACCAACAGTCACAACTACAAAATGGTTGGTGCGATTGAAATGCAACTTGGCAGCTACGTAGTGAGGGCACTATCCTGTGCATCTAACCTCCATGACCACCCCATCTCTAATCTAAGGCACGTTATTGTAAAAAGAATAAAAAAGTTTATATTTGACAGGTTTGTTTTGCACACAATTGGCCATAGTACAACAAGGTACTGCTCATTTTCAATAATTCTGCTTGAGTGCACAACTCAACCTATAAAGAAGTAGTATGCAAAATTGTATGTAAAAATGTTTATCAGAAGGAAAGTTACTACTGTTCGCGTAAGTGTAGAATGCAAAAAATCATGTTTTGAGAAAAATGGCTTTAAAGATTTCAGTCGAATGTACATATAATAAAGAAACAATCACTATGTCTGAAATTCTCCAGCATCATAGCTTGGGCCCTCCTCTGAAGTGGCGCATTCTCCTTTTGAGCGAGCTGAAGCACACATATTTTTTTAAGCTCATTTGTGTCTCCAGCTGACTCTCATCTATGCGCGCCACAGCGGGTCCACGCTTGGTATATTGATTCAATAACTTGCGTTGATGCTTCTTTTTTGTCCTATACTTTGCCATATTTCATGGAGTACTGTAACTTTCTTCTTGAAAGGCCACAAATAAATCCAAGAGCTTGAAGTGGTGCACGAAAAAGCCCAGACAGCCGAGTAAAAAGGCGCACAACTTAAACAACAGAGTGCTGCATCCGTGTGGTGGAAATTTTCAAATAAATCGAAAACATCATGCCCCACAAGCTTTAGAATGTACTTAGACACTTAACATTATGTAATATGTATAAGGAAAAACATTTATGACGACATGGCAGGTGCTGTGGAATCAGAAACCTTCAGTTTCGGTTTCGAATGCGTCTTAGAGAGGTTGGAAAAATGGTCAGAACTGTCGAATGGCTCAAGATAACTACATAATTTTTTTGCTAAATATTCTTGAATAGACAAGGAGCTTGAAAATGACGAATTCAAAAAAATAACTTTTTTCGAAAAATTCTGTTTTGAAGGTGGTGACCTACCTTAAAAGATTATGCAGAACTTGATAACCTTTCCATCATCGTAAGCTTGCCCGTTTATCTCTTTTTCATAAAATTTATTATCATCCGTTCCTTCATTCACCCTTAGCCCTTATTCACCCTTAGCCATCTTTCCACACCGTCATCACCCTCTCAAGATCAAACACATCACATGCCATACATCATCTTTTGCTAATTCAGTCATACCAAAAACCATCATTGAATGGAACCAGCTGCCTCGTAAAATTGCAATAGAAAGCAACATTCAGAAATTTAATGACCTTTTAAAAAATGACAACCTCAAAGTTTAATGTTCTGCTCTATTCTCAGTTACCGATTTGATTCTTATTTTGTACTGTATTATGTTATTCTGTTATCTTGTGTTGCGTTATTATGTTGCGTTTTTAAATATCTTTTTCAATATTTTCAGTATGTGTTGCGTTGTGTTGCTTTTTTCAATATGCTTAAGCAAGTCTTATTTTTGCTAATATTTATGTTTGCTGTCTCTGTATTGTATCTTTTCTTCTTTTGCTACCCCCCTATGTAATACCCTCCCAGTGAGGGTGTTCGGGGGTTTCCTGAAATAAAAAAAAATAAAAGTCACCTCTTCACTTACCCCTTTCAGACGCCACCTATGAAGAACTGTATGTAAACGTGTCAAACTGACACAACATTATTTGACGGCACTCAATATTCTATTGCAACAATATTCTATTGCAACTCAGGTGAAGCCATGAGTCTGAGTGAGTTGGGCTGAGTAATATGTTGGTGTGGTGAGTTTGAGTCTGAGTGAGTCCGATTGAGAAAAGGTTTAGTGAGTCTGAGTGAGTCTGGTTGAGGAAAGCTTTGGCGAGTCTGAGTCCGAGTGAGCTCCAATTTTTTTGCCGACCTATGCCCCCCACCATCAATTTCGTATCATTTTACCAGAGCATTTATGCTTATTGCTCTTTGATACTAATTTTACTGATTATATGACTCCAGTTTTAATCTATGACGCGCCTTAGTGTCTACTCTATCATATGCAACCTTTACCTCAAGCCGTTCTAGCCCTTTTAGATAAGCTTATTATTACAGCGGAAGCTGTTACGAGATCACAACAAGGGCTGATTCTGGTGCCGTAGTTGTCCACTGCCACCGGTGTCCATAACCACTATTGCACTAAATAAGAAAAAAGCTAAATAAATAAAAAATGCCGAAGACACAATGGGCATCGAACCCAGACCCTCTGCGTGGCAGCCCAGCATTCTACCACTGAGCTATGCCGGTGCTTGAAACTCCATTGCAAACTGACAATATCCAGGCTTCATGTCCGGTAAAGAATCATGTTAACATGCGTAATAAAGCGTTTCAGAACAACAGGGTATCACACAATGCGAATTGCGTAACGAGTGGGTCGTTTAATGCTCCAACCCATTACAATAGCCTCAGGCATATTTATTCATCGTCGTCACCCACAGCATCAACAAAGTGCACATAATGCCTTACAAGTGTGTAGCGGGTACCATGCTTTTCTGAAGAATGACGAATAATGGCATAGTGGACGCTTCCCCACTACACAAAAATTATGATGATTTATGGTGTAGTGGGTACCATGCAAGTGTGCTTGTAGTAGTTGGCCCAAGAGTGTTTAAACAAATGCTCTAGAAACGCCGCTCTTCCAGCTTTCGCTGTTACTGTACTGTACGTTCCGCGCAGGCCTGGCAGTTTTTAAAGACGATAGTCTTTATTGGGGAACTTAAACGCAGAAATTTTGGTCTGTCTTTCTGTCTTTCTGTTTGTCGGCACGTCACCCGATTCAGCCAACCGGCCAAAGTTGAACCACTTGCTTACCGCCCATCCATCTTGAACTGGTATGGCTGTTCATACTTGTGAACGTTGTTGATCAAAAAGTAAATATTACGCATATCTGAGGCGTCACATCATTATATAAATATTAGATGAAGTGTTCCTTTAATAGAAAATACACAGATACGCAATTTTAAAGACCTTGATGGTATGCGTTTAACGTTGAGACAGTAACGCGTTTATTAAAAGATTGCCACAGCTGAAGTGATCAGCGGTCCAAGCCGAGCAAGCGCGAGCGCCAACAACAACCGTCTTCGTCTTCTTTCGCAGGCGTTCTTGTCTGCGCCCTACCATGTTACAAATCACTCCTCCGCGGAAAAGGAGCCATCCTGGCGACCTAAGGAACAGGTACAACTGGTGGGTCATAATGCGGCTTCAGTCGATCGACGTGAACAGTCTCGCGGCCGCGACGACGGCGGTCCGTAGATGATTGAACAGACTCAATCATATAATTAACTGGGGATGCTTGACGTAGGACGTGGTAGGGGCCTTCGTACTTAGCCAGTAGCTTTGTGGAAAGGCCAGGAGCGGAGGAGGGAACGCGAAGCCACACCAACGTTCCAGGCGAATACGACTGAGGAGGCAGGTTTTCGTCGTGACGGTCCTTCTGGCCCTACTCACCTTACAATGTTTCAACCCTAGTTTCTTAAGGTGCGCTGAAAATGCGACTGCGCTGAAACTTGTCTTCCTCCGTGCCCTCTGCACAAGCTCATGTTGTGTTTCGGTTTCGGTTCAGTATTGCATTGTACGAATAACAGGGGGCGCCGCTCTGGCATTCCTGTTTTACCCAGGCGACGTGTAAGTAAGAGAGTTTGTAGAGAGTACTCGTTGAGTGCGGACGTTTCTTCTCCTTCGGCTCATCGCGCCAAACAGCGTGTTCGAGCTGGCCGGCGTCCCCACCGGTCGCGTTGGTCACCGCCGGTCTTCGCCTGCCGCTGCGCCGGGACTACCAGCCCGCAACACAGCACTCATGTTTCCCGACGTATTGCCAGATGGCGTCCATATCTCACGCAGCGCCTCTTCTGTCGTCTTTAGACGACATTTGCAGCGAAGCACGCAGATACGCGGCCAATTTTTTTTTTATCATGGTTTTCAAACTCACACCGGTGCTTGGCAGGGTGATCTGGAAGATGGCAGACCGCGCCCACGACCTCCCCCCCGCCCGAAATTTTTTAACAGCCAAGCTATTTAGCAAATCCTTCCTTGTCCGGCGAACAAAAAAACTATCATCATAAACTTGTATGTACCACAGATATTTGGTAAATCTGGTCCACTAAAAATGAAGAAGGCAACAGTTAGCCCAAGAAATGGCTGCGAAGTGATGGCGGCGAGCCGAAGACCCCGAGTATGTACAACGAGCTTCTAGGTTGTTTTCTAGGTTGTTTGTAGGCCTTAGCTAGGTGACACCGATGTACAAACTCGAGAGACAGAACCTCGTGCTGAAACCAAGCGTTCGCACCTCTCATAGATCTACAGGCACGTCATCATTGGCGTAGGCCTTCCATTGCTTTGGGGTCTTGCTGCAGTCGTTGCCTTTTCCGTTCCCTAGTATCCCGAAGAATCGCGTCTTTTCCCACACTATGAGAGGGAACGGGAAAGGCAACGGCGGCAGCAAGAAGACCCCGAAGTGATAGAAGGCCTACGCCAATGATGACGTGCTTGTAGATCTACGAGAGGTGCGAACGCTTGGTTTCAGCACGAGGTTCTGTCTCTGGAGTTTGGACATTGGTGTCATCGGTAGAGTTCGGACATCGGTGTCACCAAGCTGAGGCCTAGAAACAACCTAGAAGCAACCAGATTAGTCTTCAGAATCGCCCAGCTGTGCTGTTTGAAGCCTTGCGCGGCCTAGTGCAAGCTTCCTCAATTTTTTTTTCTTGCCACGGCATACGGAGTATAAAATGACACTTGAGCACATCTACCTGCCCGGTCTCCACTTCAGATCTGTGAGCTTGGCTCACACATGCGCTACCACTATTTCTGATATGCCACGCCTCAATTATCAGACGTGATTCTTCATTCCTGTGCCTGCACAAAACTGTGCATTCATCGAATTTTGGCATACATTTACACTCTCGACAATGTAAAAACAGGATAGACGTTGAGTTGAGCCTTCGGTTAGCGATATTTTATGTTCCAATAATCTCTTGTTAACACAGTGGCCCCCATGTCCTACATAGAAGCGGCCACAGCTAAAAGGAACCTAAATTTGTTGGTGTGTTTTACGAAACATTTGTTAGTCCACTTGTTGTCACCTCGCTGTCAACTTGCTCATTCTTTCTGTGCACAGCAGTACAAAACTTGCCTAGCTTATTGGAAGCTGTAAGCACAACATTAATGCCGTACTAACTTCCCACTTTCTTTAGCCTGTGAGATATGCAGGAATGTAAAGAGTACCTATGACACGTTTCTTCCTGTTGCTTTCTGCAATCATGCTCGCTCCTAACAAAATGGACTTCTTTAAGCGTTCAGCGACAGTGGCCACTGCAATGCAAGGATAACCCACATATAAAAGACGCGTAAGCTGTGCTTTAAAGCTAGAACTCACTTTGTGCTCACATGAATTGTTCAGGGAAAATTTAAGGCACGACATGGCTATACCATTTTTTACAACCTTAAAATGTTTTGACGAGAAGTGAAACAGTGGCCTTGACTATCTAGGAGAATACTGCCAGCATGTGCGGTTCTTCTGAAATGTTACAGAAATGTATAAAAATTGCATTCCATTATTCCAAGGGCATTCTTTAGTTCAGCCCTCCTCCATTTATTTCTAATTTCTTGCTCACTGAGGTAACCACAGAGTCAATGTCCTCTACAAAAAATCAAGTAATCGTGCACATAAAAAAAACATTCACAGAATTATCTAAGGCACCTTCTAACCGCTTCTCAATCTTGCTAAGGTATAAATCACTAAGTATCAGAGCAACCTTAGAACCAATACATATCCCCGATTTCTGCACATGAATGCCTTCCTTCCAACCTAGCCCCGCCACGGTGGTCTAGTGGTTATGGCACTCGACTGCTGACCCGAAGGTCGCGGGATCGAATCCCGGCCGCGGCGGCTGCATTTTCGGTGGAGGCGAAAATGTTTGAGGCCCGTGTACTTAGATTTAGGTGCACGTTAAAGAACCCCAGGTGGTCGAAATTTCCGGAGCCCTCCACTACGGCGTCTCTCATAATCATATGGTGGTTTTGGGACGTTAAACCCTAGATATTATTATTATCCTTCCAACCTACCAGCGTTGACTTTGAATACATGGAAAGAATTTCTAGAAGAGCCACCATTGAACCACCACATTTCAGTACAAACAGTTTCCTGCACTTGTTTGTTAATACAGCCATTAACACATTTTGACAATTCTGGCAAGGAGTAATAAAGGTTTAGCAGAGTGACGAATTCGGCTAGTTGGTGGTCTTTCACGATTTCTTTCGTGAGGGATTACAGGACAGTTGGTGTGCAAGCTTACAACTGATTTATTCACATCTTGTGAAGTGTCAAAGGTAGTTTAACAATCAGGTTCGAGGGTTAAGGTAAAGGGCAGAAAAAAGCAAAAAGGCAAAAAAGAAAACAAATATGATGCCAGAACATAGCATATGCCTTATTAAGCACAGACAAATTTTCGGCGGATCAGTGTATATCACTTTCTAGAAATTTTATTTCTGCTTGCGTTAAATGCAACAGCAAGGGTGTGCTGATACATTGCTCTTTTGCCCCTATGATGAAAAGGGTTTCTTTTATCTCCCTGGTATCTTTGTCACTGCAATGTGCAAGCAACACGTGTCACGGAACATTGGTGTACAGCATTGTTTTCAGTGTGCAACGAGGTGACCTGCTGCTTGCAATTGTTGGCAGGGGTATCTGTGTTGCAGGAGACGTTTATTAATACAGCGTCCTGTATGCCCTATTTATTTATTTATTTATTTATTTGTTTATTCATACAGTACTGCTAGCCTCTAGATGAGGCTGTAAGCAGGAGTGGGAGTTACAAGTACAAAACGAAGTGAACAAATCAAGATACAACAATTGTGTCACATGAATCGAAAAGAACAAGAAAAAAAAACGTTCCTGAAGAGTGAGATACAAAGCAGATATGCAATTTTTAAAGCATGGTATGCGCAAACTGACTGGAGAAAGATGACAGAACTTCTTCTCACGTAAAAGAAAAAAAAAGAATGTGAAGATGCGATAGACATGTCATGTCAACTAAAAGGGGTTAAAGAAAAGTTATAATGTGCTCACAAAAAAAAGTGCAAGACATATGGACAACATTCGAAACTATAACGGTTGTAAATTATTGTCAAAGCAATTACAAATGAAGAATTTGTACAAAAGAATCAGTAGTTAGACATTCCACAATGCCGGCTGGCAGGCGGTTCCATTCACAAATTGTCTTTGGAGAAAACAACTTTGCAAGTTTCAGTGTGGCAGGGATATTCTTTTATTTTTTTACTGTGGTGTGAATGGGTGGCTCACCTGGACACTGGCTATATGTAAGTGTGTTTATGAATACCAAGTTTATCATGGAATAACAGGTGCATGAATTTTTTAACCGGTCGTGTTGGCGCCACTTTTGTAGGAATTCTAGACCTGCTTTTTTTACCAAAGCACTAGCAGAAGTGCGCCAGCTATAAGAACGATATACAAACCTAACCACTTTCTTTTGGACAGTTTCTAGTTTGTTTGCGTTTCCTTGACTGTATGGGCCCCAACCTATCGATGCATATTCTATTACAGGATGGACTACAGTTTTATACGCTATTAATTAAACCTCGTGTGCACATTGCCGCATATTTCTTTTTAAGTAACCTAATTTCCACATAGCCCTCCGCACACCTTTCAATATATGTGTTCATTCCACCTCATATCCGACGTTACCGTCACCCTGAGGTATCTATATCTGTTTAAAACAGCAAGAGACCTGCCGCCAATGCAGTGATAACTTAATGGCTGTCGTTTTGTGTCACAGTCATCGCAACAGATTTTTTAATGTTTATTTTCATTTGCCAATCTGTGCACCACACTGCAATTTGTGCGAAAGCATTGTTAAGTAGAGCCTGATCACTAGGATTCTGAATGTTGTGACAGACAGAGATATCACGAAGAACAAGGGCCCAGCGCAGACCCTGTGGAATGCCCGACTTAACAGGTACAGGATCTGAGCACACGTCGTCAATTCTGACACACTGGGCTCCATCATACAGATAACCTTCGGCCATGCAAGGAGCAAATCATGTATATTCCTTACCGCAGGTTTGGGGAATACTGCACACAACCTTCTTAGCACATAGTACAAGGGGGTCTTGGTGGTTTGTTGTGTACTTTTTCTTCAGTTATTGTTCACCGCTTTGCAGAATCCCTTAAAGCTTATGAAGCGCTGAAGACAAAGAAACACTGACACTGCATGTTCGCCCTGCTTGTTTCATATAGTGCTAAATGCTGTACAAAAACAGAACAACTGCTGCTTTGCTGAGGTCAGTGTGTCCTTATTTCTTCGGTGGCGCATGGGTTTTTGGTTTCTTTTTTTTTAATTTTCACTGATTCCTACGAGCATGCTTTGGAAATAGCCACTGTTTTTTAATCTTTTAAACTGATGGTTTAAGGCTATGCTCTAAAACAGGGGTCTCAAACTCACATCAGCTATCGGACTGCAGTTATGAAATTTAATCTTACAAAGGGCAGTGACAGTGAAAATGTCAGAACTGCGTGGGGAGGGAGTGGGGGAGTGTAAGTAAAATGTCAGCTAACATTGCCATTTGAAGGGAAGCCTTTCCCATATCTCTCATATTGGTCATTTCTTAAGGGTATTTGGCATCAGGAATAGAGAAACATGTCTATACCGATCTCCACAATGACTAATATCTGGACGCCGATCCTTAAGTTTAGTTTTTGTTCTGCGGTGATGTTTCAACACAAGGTGACCGCATGAGGTGTCTGATGAATAAAAGATGCTTATGACCATTCGCATTTGTGTGGCTTACCCGAACAAAGTGTTATTAATCACGACAGGCAAGAAAATAATGCCAGCACCATTTAGCAAAGTCACAAAAGTCATCAAAAAATATGGGAAAACTGTCATGCGTGGGCTACGGGCTGCTAGCGAAAGGTTGGCGGGCTGCATGCGGCTGAGACCCATGCTCTAGAAGATGATGGCAGGACTTTTTCACTGCTCGCCAGATGCATAAATAACGCCAGGCCTGTGCAGAAAGCACAGCACAGTCACAGCAAAAGTTGGAAGAGCAGCACTTCTACAGTCCGTTGTAAATTCTCTTGGGGCTACTAATACAAGTACACATGCCACTACACCATAAATAATAATTTTGTCAAGTTGGGAAGCACCGACTGCGCCATTATTTATCATTCTGCGGAGAAGCAAGGTACCCGTTACACATCTGCAAGGCATTATGTGCACTCTGTTGATGCTGTGGCTGATGTTGATGAAGATATTATGCCAGAGCCTTTTGCAATGAGTTGGAAGCATTCAATGACCCACTAGTTACGCAATTCACATTGTGCAACACCTGTCTACACAATTTGCATTGGGTGACGCCTGGTTCTTATTTTACTCTTCTACCACACTATATTACACATGTTAATGTCGTTTCTTCCCGGCATGAAGCCTGTGTAGGGTCTTTATGCAAAGAAGTTTGAAGCAGTGGCATGGCTCTGTGGTAGAACACTGGGCTACCACGGAGAGGGTCCAGGTTCGAGCCCCGTTCCATACTAGATATTTTTTCAAAATTCATTTTTTTATCTTATTTTGCATGATAGTGGTTACGGATATCGCCGGCAGCAGACAACTATGGCGCCAAAAACGGCCATTGTTGTGATCTCATAACAGATTTCGCTGTAGAAAGCTATGCCTCATTTGATGAGTTTCGAGTGGTTTTACTAGAAGCTTGGGATTTCTTTCTTTCCTATAGTGTTATAATGCCAGCGCATGTGGTGCATTTCAAACCTGATTTGTATATCGAGGAACCATCTACGCATCTAAAACAAGCTAATATGTCAAAGCCCTTCATTTAGTGGGCTAATTTACAATCGCCTACTGCCAGGAACAGGTCAGAGCATACTGGAGTGATACAAGAACTGATACAAGAACGTATATGTTGACATCGAGCACCACCCCTACACACACAGACACAAACACACAAACAAAAAAGATCCTGGCATAATGTGCATATGATCTCACATCTTTCTTGTTAATCTCAACTGCTGACAAGTTAGGGTTGCCCTCTCCTTTGAAACCGAAAAGGTCCGACTGGGTTGATATTAAGGCATTTTATTACCTCACATGAGCTTGTGTCACCGGCCCTAGCACCTGCAGAACGTAATGCTGCTCAGGAATCCAGGTTTCTGATTTTGTACTTTTCAGGGTGTAATATCTTTTTCTCCATGTTTTATAATTTTTTTCCTAAAGCTTATTTTTATTTTTGGCCTGATCCAGCTCTGGCTGTTGACCTGCAACATCAAGGGGATGTGGCCACAGGCATTATGATCATCATCATGTGCTGATCGTGAAATCGTGAAAAGAGACAAAGTAGGATATTAATAGTGTCAAGCACGCAACACGACAGAGATGAAACATGGAGTAACACAAACACTCTCTGTCTTGTCTCAGTCTTAATAGTTCCACGCTTAACACTATGAATACGTCGCACCAACAAGACCAAAAATCTACCCTTGCTAAGTGTAGGTTATTTCGTGTTTTTCCCTTCTTGTTTGCAACAAAACAGGTAGAATCCCATTGGTTTAATGAGAAAGCTTTTATTGGTAGAAGAAAAAAGAGAGAGAATGCAAGCTATCATGGTATAGACCCTTATTCCAAGGTCAGCTCACTGGACTTTTTGTCCAAGAGAGCCAGGTAGCTATGTCATCTCCTCTTTGGAAGCCATGCTTCATGCAGCTGCCTTTTCTGCTGTATGCGGCATGCTGCGGAAGAGGCATATCCAGAGGCCTTTTGAAGCACTTGAATGTGGTATGTTTAACTGCAGGTGCGTCTGCACACCGTGAACATACTTATGCAAATCGTGCAGGATAGATTCCAATTAAATAATGAATTAGGACAGGTACGTGCCTGAATTCAGCATCCGACTAATGAAGGGTTAACTCTTTGTTAGGGTTTAACTCTTTGGCTGCAGTTGTGACTCCAGAGCGCCAAGTTTCGACTGACTGATCATTTGGACATACATACCCCAACTGCAACCACAAGCAAGAACTGCCATTAGTGCCGACAGAGATATAGGTAGGTCCACAGAAACAATTAGTGTCATTACTGATGTGTATTAGAGTCATAACTTGTTAAATCATTGCAGCTTGGCTAAAGCAAATTCATTATTGCAATATGTTCAAACTTCAAAAGTAATCTAAACTAAAAATTTTCCCATGTCTTTGCATGGGACAACACTATATGAAGACAAAGCATACTGAAAAACACAGCTGTATATACTATGTAAATGTTAAGAAATGTCAAGCATTTCTTTACCTGAGGCAGTAAAACTGTATACTTTTTAGATTGGCAGCACTACCAGTGGCAGGACAGTCAAAACAGGAGACAGGGAAAGCTTCACCTAAAACTGACTCCTCAGTTTAACCTTTATTACTGAGCCCTTGGCTGCAGTTAGAGAACAGCAAAATAAATGTGCAGTTCTTGTTGGTGTAGTGTATCATGTGAACATTATTTCCTTCACCACTTTCTGTGCAGGCCCAAGAACATGCATACCAATAGACCTTTTTCAAGCACACGAGCGCCACCAACGGGCGCGCAAGCGCTCATGGGATGTGTACGCCGCAGCAGCCGCCGCGACGTGCGCGCATGTCTCGCGCTGTAGCTTTCCACTTGCGCCATGCCAGGACTTCTTAGACACAGTGAATTTAGCAAGGAGCAACATGTTACTGCGCAATTCAATCCCGAACTTAAGTGCTTAGCTGCGACGGCCTCTCGACGATTTGCATCTCTCCCACTGTTGGACCAGTTGAGCTAGAGTTACTGTATATGCTACCTTTAAGCATACACAGTAACTCTAAGTTGAGCAGCTCAGACGCGTCACCTTTTATTTATTTTTTTAGCCCCACTGCGCCTTACGGCATAAATAAAAAAATACAGCTCGGCTGTTTACGAAATGCAGGAGCGGTCTATGATTCTCGGATGCATTTGGAATCAACGTCCATTGACACTGTCGACGACTACAGCGTGAGGTTCTGATATCTGAAGAGTACACTAGAAAGCGTACTCGGCATTTGGGGAAATGGGCTACATCCATTGCGTCGCTCGCACCATATATGTAACGAACTATAAGTGCCTACTAACCTTCGTTGGTGCTATAGCTACAGGTTGGAATAATACTTAGAGCGAAAAAAGAATGGAACAGTACAAGGAAGGAAATGCACAAACCAGCGCTCACACACAACTGAAAGATTATTGCATGCGTGAAAAAAAGCATTAAAAAATGTGAGTGCGTCGCGCGTGTCATAAAGAGGTACGAAAAGTCAAACAACCAAGGCGTGTGCTTACAGTCGATTAATAAAGTAGAATTCCTTGTCTTGTAACGACTGAGAAGGTTGACTGACACAAAGTGTGGCATTATTTGTGGCATGATATGCCACCGAAATTTCTCGCGTTCTCCGATTAGGTTGATGGTACAAAATTACTGTGCTTTCGAAGATGGGATTACATTTTCATGACTGATATAGAGAGGCGAGATGAGACAGCTCCATTCAATGAGTTTCGATGTACGCTGAGGCGCGTATACGTATTAATACATCGACCAGTCTGGCCGATGTACATGTGGACACAAGAAAGATAAATTTATGGTTAACTCCTGCACAATTTACAAAACAAGTGGCATGCCTCTGACCGCATTTTTCTTTGCCAACCGCAGACCCCTGCGACCTTAATGCGACTGAGCTTATTTGGGGCGGTAAACACAACCTTCACCCCCGCATCCCTTCCCTACGTTCTTCAGGCCATGCGACTGAAGAACTTCTTATACATACGTGGAATAACTGCAGTATTTCTAGTTTATTATTTATGGATGCAGAACGTCCGTGTTAATCTTTCTTTGCCATGCGAATAGATTTTCGCGAACTGATACAACGATACGCAGGATATCCCGCCTCTTTGATCACTTTGCGGCTGGAAACTACTGCTCATCTTATGTGCGCAAGTTTTTTTCCAATGCCTTGCGTAATCATGACATCACAATTCCTCGTTTAACAAGATTCGAATGCGCCGACGCGAAATTGAACACCGATTTCAATGAACGCAGGCTATAGTGCCCGCGAACATGCTCCGCAGTTAAACTTATAAGCACGTATCAAGAAACTGTAAATTATCAGAGCAAGGCATCTCACAAGTGAATTCTAGTCCAATCCCTTTTTCTTTAAACATGTTTAGGATGTGCTCACTTCTTTGTACAGCGCATGACTTGTCAATTAAAATAATATAATAATCTGTATACCTGAACACTGTAACACCTCTCTACAGTTTGATTAAACCCTATCACGAGCCACTATGGCATTAAATGCCGTAGTGGCTTGTGAACAAGTAATCATTGAATAAATACGAATTCGGTGTTCCAGCTCACATTGCTCACGATAGCACGTTTTTACTGCATTATACCGGCACGTGATAACTCGCATGCCGCTTAACTGCTAGATCCAGTATACATCCGCTCGGTGATATACCTACACTGACTGCATCATTTCTTTTGCATTTCATGCGTAGAGATACATGCAGGTGCGTTCAGACGGGTAGCATTTAGTATTTAATAATAGTCAACCAGTGGTGACGTGTTTTTTTTTTGTTTGGTGCTCCCACGGCGCCAACGAGCAGCGAGCGACGGAACAGCGGGCGGGCTCGCCGTACACACTTTTCCCATAGTGCTTCGCGCGCCCTCGGGGGGTTCTGGGATTGCTTGAAAAAGGTCTATTCCTGGAGGCCCAGGTACGGCGTGTGCCTGCCATGAATGCACACAATCCGGCTTACCTCGAGATCCTGAAGGGCCTTGGAGAGGAGCTGGCTCGTGTGCAAAACAGCACGGATGGAACTACGCTGATGCTGGCACTCAAGGCTACCGCTGCAGGAAGACGTCGCCGGGCTCGTCAGATACGAGTGCAGCCAACCAGCATTGCCAAGCGTCGGCCAAGGCTCACGAGGGGGTCTAAGAGGATGCCTGCAAGGCGCCCAGTAGTTGAGCCAGCTGCCAACAGGCCAAAGAAGAGGCCCCATTCTCTCAAGCTAAACGTCGAGCAGAATGTGCCCAGTGCAAGGCTGCATTGAATGGTCGCTGCCTCCCGCCTAATGGGTTTTATGGCAGCCCTAGGCACAGTGCCAGCCTGGTTTCAATAACAACCTTTCTAGGGTTTTATGCGCCAAAACCGTGATGTGATTGTGAGGCACACCGTAGTGGGTGACTTTGGATCAATTTAGGCCACATGGGATTCTTTAACATGCACCTAAATCTAAGCAAAGGAGCTGCTCATCATACAGGCTGCTCATCGCCGACACTGCACTTAGGTGCTTCACCTATCCTTGAATCAAAGTGAGGACAACGACTTCTCACGTTGGCTGTTGTGACATCATACCCCTACAATTGGTGACCTTAGCCACAGGCGCAAGCATCTGGTTCTGCACTGCTACCACAGTATCATGCATACAGTCATGTTAAAGAATGGCACCTACTAACGGACAAGCCTTGGCTCCTCCAGCTGTGGCCCATTCAAGTCACGCTGTCAAGTCATGTTGTCATGCAGTCACAATGTGGTATTCCATGATGATTGACTTTTGCTATGCCTTACCGTTAGGAGCTACTGTGGTCCTCAGTGCTGTCAGCCCTCATCACTGAGGGCTGACTGAATTTTTGATGTACCACAAGAGCGCCCAGACGTAGGCGGCTAGACAGATACGTAGATAGACAAGCTCAAATAGCCTGCAGTCTGCTAAGAAATGCTTCGCATTTCAAATGGGGCAGCTAAGCAAAATGAACAAATGTAACAAAAGTAACTCACAAAAGCGAAAGAGGTCAAGGTTCAGTTACTCCAGATGTAAGCAACATAACCCTGGTTGCACAGCCTAGTTGCACGGCAGCAGTGACCACAATGCCAGTAAGACAGAAAAGGAGACCAGTGAACAGACCTCAGAGCATGTCTTTCCTTGAACATGTCGACCCCTGTTCTAGAATACTACAGTGGTCTTGATGCTGTGAGAACAAAAGCAGAAATAGTAATCATGTCAAATATAACACCTTTCTGCTTCCTTTGTCTTGATGGCGAGTTTCTCTGAGATCTTTTGTTATCAGTAGGGGTGTGCAAATAGTGAATTTCATCTTGAATCGAATAGTGCCAAATAGTGGCCGAAAATGTCAAATATAGATATCGAATACAGAATGTTTTATTTGAAACTGAAAGAAAGAACAAGGAAATAAAATCTGCTCATGTCTTCGAACACATAATGCGGTGTGTGACTACTACCGAAAGACTATGAATTGTCATGACACAAGCAGTTTCACATGACCTGGCTTCAGGCTCTCTTGCCGCGATGTTAAGGTGTTTCCTGCAGTTCACTGGGTAATCAACTAAAACTTTTCGCTGTTCACTGGGTACCTTAATAGCAGGGATGGGAAGGTATCACAAAGCGATTCTGGCGACACCTCGATAAAGTGCAGCTCCGTGCTCTTTGCAGTATGTTAAAGGATCATCCTTTCTTGTGATTAGGGGCTCATTGAAGTATTTGTGAACCTCTTGCCTATAAGACCTGAGCTCAGTGTGCTGGTTATTTTTGGTTGCCAGCAGTTCAAGTCTCACAGAATTTCCCTGGCCACTAGCCATGAGGCGTGGAAAAAACATAATCTTTTTTTAAAATGAACATGTACTCACTTTTGAACCAGCATATCGATGAAAGTTTTAACGAAAGGTGAAAATTTAATGAAGTTTAGCGACTTTAGCGTTAGTTTTTGCCATCCCACCCTAATCAAATTGCACTATTAACCTTTGTCGCGTCTTTGATATTCGTCGTGTTGAATTATTCAAAACTTCAAATACTAGCTATTCAAAAGTCAAAACGAATTATTCTATTTGAATTCGAAACTTGAATATTTGCACATCCCTAGTTATCACTTTGCCGGAGTGCGGTTGCACATTTCCAGTTGTCTTCTGAACTTCAAAGCACTACAGAATTTTCTGTCATCTTTGCTCTGCACACATTTACAAGTTATTTACCTTGCTTCAATAAACATTAATGTCTGTGTGTGTATATATATATATAAAACATGTTTATGCTTGTGATATACCAATAAACCAAAAACCTCTTTTGCTTGGATGTGGGCGCAAAAAGACAAGGACGAAGGTGTGTGTGTCTTCTTCCCTTCGTCCTTGTCTTTTTGCGCCCACATCCAAGTACCATGACAGACCAACAAGCCCGCATCGCTACCCTCGTCTCTTTTGCTTGTTCTTACTTCATGGGACACTTTTCTTGTTAATAAATTGTTATCCCTTGTTTTGTTCTTTTTTTCTGCATGGGTACAGTGATCACTACAGTGGCGGACGTGATTTTAGTAAGCCTCCCTCTAATATATATTTTTACAGTGATGAAGCGTTAAAGTGTTGACATCATGGAGAGTAGAGCCGTATAGAGTGCACTCGACAATTTCATGGAGGAGGGTTGCACAATACTGCCAGATCACACAATATACAGCGGGAGGAAAGAAAGCTGAAGCCACAAACGAGTGCGGATAAGTGCGAGTCTCCCTTGCCTTCACTGGAACACAGAGCCGTATTGCGGTGAAGCCATGAAAAAAAGCACATACTCGAAGAGCTCCCTATTTTAAGTTCAATTTCCTCCCCTTAAATTTATTCCACTAAAGGCAGTGCTTTAGGGCTGCGTGCTTTTCTTTTATCTTTTAGCTTCGCAAGCTTGGAAGCGGCAGCACGATAAAGTTTGCGCGCAGGCTTTTATGGTCGCACGCTTGCATCGCCACTAGCTAGTGAAAGCTGCGCTTGCTGCCCGAGCAACGTTCGTAGCCTTAGATATACTGACAGTATCAGAAACGCGCTTTTTAATTGATCCATGCTGAGCAGCAACAAAAAAACGCCAGGCCTGCGCTGAAATCGCAGCACAGTCACAGCGAAAGCTGGAATAGCGGCGTTTCTAGAGCCCGTTGTAAGCTCTCTTGGGGCTACAAAGAAGTACACTAGAAAAGTACCCACTACGCCATAAATCACAATTTTTGTGAAGTTGGAGAGCACTTACTAAGCCATTATTCGTCATTCTGCAGAGAAGCGAGGCACCAGCTACACGTATGTAAGGCATTATGTGCACTTTGTTGACGCGACGACTGATGACGATGAAGAATTATGGCTCAGCCCTTTCTAATGGGTTGGAAGCTTTAAACGGCCCACCAGTTATGTAATTTGCATTAGGTGACGCCCGCTCGCTATTTCCCTTTCCCGTCATGCTGTATAACATAGGCTGACGTGGGAGAGATACGGAGGGGGGGGGGGGGCGAACAACGTTACTGAGACCCCGAGGAAATAGATCATGCGCTTACGGGCTTCCTTGGCAACCCATACAAGTGCACTTGCGAGGAACCCACTACGCTGTAAATCATTGCAATTTTACTGAGACCGAAATAAAGTTTATTCATCCATCCATCCATCCATCCATCCATCCATCCATCCATCCATCCATCCATCCATCCATCCATCCATCCATCCATCCATTCATCCATCCATCCATCCATCCATCCATCCATCCCGAGGAAATGAATCATGCGCTTATGGGCTTCCTTGGCAACCAATACAAGTCAACTTGCGAGGAACCCACTATGCTCTAAATCATTGTTTTTTACTGAGACCCCGAGGAAATGGATCATGCGCTTATGGGCTTCCTTGGCAACCAATACAAGTGCACTTGCGAGGAACCCACTACGCTATAAATCATTGTAATCTTTTAGAAGTAGGGCAGCAGGCACTGTGCCATTTTTCGTCATTCTACGGAGAGCCGTGGTACCTGCTAAACGCATGTATGACATTATGCGCACTTTGTTGATGCTGTGCCTGATGACGACGAAGAATTACGGCAGAGCCCTTTGTAATGGGTTGGAAGCATTCAACAACCTACTCGTTGCGCAATTCGCATTGTGTGACGCCTGGTTACAGAATTCGCGTTGTGCGACGCTTGGTGTTTATTTTACTCTTCGACCACGCTATATTGCATATGCTAATGTGGTTCCTTCCCGACATGAAGCCCGTATAGCACCTTTTTGCAGAGCAGTTTCAAGCACCGGCATAGCTTAGAGGTTGAATACTGGGCTCCCACGCAGAGGGCCCAGGTTCGAACCTCATTCCATCCTGGAATTTTTTTCTTATTTCGTTTTTTTTTTCTTATTTCGAGCGATACTGGTTACGGACACCGGCGGCGGCGGCGGCGGCGGACAACTACGGCGCCAAAAACGGCCGGTGAAATGATCTCATAACAGCTTTCGCTGTAAAACTTACCAAGTGGAGTAGAGCAATGTCCGTCGCGTTGTTCTTCGCTGCAGGCTGTGTGTGTCCGCTTCAATGCATCCTGGACGAGACGGCTTTCGGCAGCGAGAAGTGTGCGCACAGCGTCTCTCGAAGCACTTACTGTCTGTTCACGAGTATCCGATTCATTCGTAAGGCGTTTGCTATGGTCGCATCGTCCAGGCATGGAGAGCCAGGCACAGGGGCGGTCGCGCGGTCGCTATGTTTCCGCTGATACGAAAACACGGGGACTGGCAGCCGCCTGACACAATTTGGCCGGCCAAAATGCATAGCCCCAGAGAGCGCCGTGGCGCGGTGCATTGTGGGGGGGGGGGGGGGTATTCGCTCGCCTTTGTAAATGCGCGCCCAGGCGAACCAGTGGCGCTCACTCGAAAACCGGCCCATCTGCTTTGCATGTGGTTATGCCTGTCACGTGGCACGTTACCGCCATCGCATGCAGCCACCTCGAATCGCGTCACCCGTCACCAGCCAGTCCAGCCGTGCATTCTGCGACCTGCCTATGTCACCGACGCTCTCCGTCTCCACGGCGTCGCTCAGCGTAGCCAATGCGGCCACGTTCTGTCGCACGAGAGCAGGAATACTAGTCGTCGCAGTCTACGAGGAAGGGCTGCAACGCTATCGAACTGTAAAAGCCCTAAGCGAAGTCCATCGAATGTCATAGACGTGTTCTTGTACCGTGTTCGCGCATCTGCCCTTATCGACACTGGAGCCGCCGTATCCGTTATGGAAGCAAAACTTAGCCGCTTACACGGAAAACTGACGACGCCACATTCTGGGATGTCCCTCCGTACCGCCAGCTCCACGATTATTAGGCCTACAGCAGTATGCACTGTTCGGGTCATCATTCAGGACGTTCTGTATGACGTCAAGTTCATCATGATTGCTGTATGCTCCCACGACGTCATACTGGGATGAGAATTTCTCGCCCGCCACGACGCCATAATTCACTGCGCACTAGCCGCCATCGAACTCTCACTGTTCTCGCATGTGACACCGGCAGACAGTCCATCGGCATTCACCAAGATCCTCGTCAAAGACGATACCAAAGTGCCTCCAAGCTCGTCGACGGCCGTGCCAGTTTACTGCGCCGGTCTCTGCGACACCATTGCACTGATTTCGCCATCTGGCCGCGTTTGCACTAGGAAAAGGTGGCTGGTACCTTTCGCGACCGTGCAAGTCACCCAGGCTAGCACCGCTATTTTTGCCACCACCCTATCCCCGCACATTGTTATGTTGGTGAGAGGGAAATGTCTCGACAGAGTGGAGCCCCTTGAAGACGCACAAGTTCTGTAAGCACGCGATGACTTGCACTGCACCAGTTCCCGTACCATCAGTGCTGTTTCCATGTCTGAATCATGACCCGCTGATGTATTTGGTCCCTTCATTCCTTACAACCTTACGTCGGTCCAGCATTCTCAGCTTCCGTGCCTGTTGGAAGAATTTCGTTCTTCTTTCGATGTCGGGCAAAATTCTCTCAGCCGCACGTCCGCTGTTACGCATCGCATCAACATTGGCGCCCAATCACCACTGCGGCAACGTCCATATCGCCTGTCTCACAGTACGTCGGCTAATTAATGAGCAAGTCGACGATATGCTTCGACGCGACGTTATTCGACCCTCGAACAGCCCATGGGCGTCTCCTGTTGTTCTCGTTGCCAAGAAGGACGCTTCTGTGCGGTTGTGTGTGGGCTACCGACGGCTCAACGAGATCACTCGGAAGGATGTTTATCCACTGCCGCGAATCGACGACGCGATTGACAGCCTCCAGGGAGCAGAATACTTTTCATCTCTCGATTTGCGTTCGGGGTACTGGCAAGTAGCCATGGCTTACCACCGCATTCCACAACGATGCTTCCGTTCGTCTGCTCCTGCCTCGATTGCCAACCCCGAAAACCTCCAACGCATGTGTGGCCAGTCGGTCTAAAAACATTACCTCTCCCTGAAAGTCCGTTTGGGCGCGTGGGTATCGCGTGGGTATCGATTTGTACGGACTACTTCCTCTGACGTCGGCTGGTAACCGCTGGGCCATGGTCGCTCTTGACCATCTAACGCGATACGCCGAAACCGCCGCCTCCCAGCGGCTACAGCGCGCGATGTTGCCTCCTTCCTGCTACACATATTCATGTTGCGTCATGGTCCAACCCAGGAACTTCTCAGCTATCGAGGCCATGTCTTCTTGTAGGAAGTCGTCGAAGCCATTCTCAAAGAGTGCCATGCTGTTCACCGCAAAACTACTACTTACCACCCGCAGACGAATGGCCTAACCGAACGCTTGAACCGCACGTTCGGTGACATGCTGCCAATGTACGTCGCCGCCGATCAAACAAATTGGGATGTCTTTCTGCCTTTCGTCACCTATGCCTATAATACCGCCCCTCGGAGCACTGCTGGTTTTTCACCCTTCATCCCATTGTACGGAATGCACCCGTCACACACCATTGTCCCGATACTACCCTACAAACCGGATCCATCTCAATATGCGCCTATTTCTGACACAGCCGGGCTTGCTGAAGAGTGTAGCGCGCTTGCAAAGACTTTTACAACGCACGGCAGAAGAGCATTCGGGGTGGCACCAACACTTCCTTGTCCACATTCTTCCCTGGTGCGCTCGTATGGCTCTCGGTCCATATCACTGCAACTGGCCTCTCTTCAAAACTACTGCCGAAATACAAAGGCCCCTACCGCGTCGTCGAGCACAGATCCCCTGCCAAATACCTGATCGAACCCATCGAACCATCTTCGGACATGCGCCGTCGAGGGCGCGACATAGTCAACGTGGAGCGCCTCAAGGCCTACTATGACTCTCTCATAGTGCCAAGCTGTTAGGTCGCCGGACGGTTCCTTTTCGTACCCGGGGTAATTGTGGCGAAGCCTTGGTACTGCTTAACGGTTGCGCTCTCCAGCGGCTTCTAGTGGGTCGTCCCCTACTGAACGCCGCCCGCGTATAGAGCCTGTGCTTTTGCCTTGAGTGTCGCCATTGCGCATCGTCACTGATTGCGGTACTATAAACAGCTTCTCGTGGGCAGCATAGGGGCTGAAGTGAGAAAGGTGATCATCGCCGCGAACGAAGCCGCTTGGAGCTTTCCCCACCAGAAGTGCACGTCCTTGTTAAGAAGGTCGGTGAGCGGTCGGTCAATGGTAGCGAAATTTCGTTCAAAACGTCGGAAGGACGAGCACAAGCCAACAAAACTCTGAACATCTTTAGTAGAAGAGGGCAAAGGGAAGTTCTTGACATCTCTAATCTTGACAGGGTCAGGTTGTACAATACCAGCACTCACAAGATGACCAAGTACAGTGATTTGTCGCTAGCCGAAATTGAACTTCTTGGAGTTTAGCTAGAGTCACGCTCGACCAGAAACAGCTAAAATGGTCGATAAACGACTTAGACCACTTCAAAACGTTGCGGTACAGAGAATGGCATCGTAGTGTACAGATGGGCCGTTTATAGCCACGATATGTTCATGATATGTCCACGATATGTTCGAATGTTGCCGGGTTTTCGCACAGCCTAAAATGCATAACCTTCAACTGATAGAGGCCGTCCGGTATGACAAAGGGACTCTTTTCTCATCCTATGTCGTCAGCCGAAATCTGTCAGTAAATCCGACCGCACGTCAACGGATGAGTAGTACCTTGCGCCATGAAGACAGTCAAGGGTGTCGCCGATATGTGGCAGCGGATGTATGTCTTTGCGGGTTATCTTGTTCAAAGCTCGATAGTCGACGCAAGATTTCGAGCTGCTATTGTAGTAGCCACCTCTAGCTCGTGAGAAGCGCGCTTTCTGGTATGCAGTAGAAGAAGACGACGACGTTGACGAGTGAGACTCTCGTGCGTGTTCGCCTCTTTGGCATTCTTTCTTCTTTACTGCGCGCGTTCTTGTATGCAGTAGAAGAAGAAGACGACGTTGATGATAAGAGTACAGACATTTCAAAAATTTTATAGCTTGCCGGTAAGAAGAGCGGAATATGTTTTTATCAGTGACCCACATTCCTTCTTTCTCGCTCATTGGCCACGTTTTCACACAACACAGATAATCTTCGTACAAAAGAAACTCGAAATTATAAATGTCAACATGAGAGAGATAATTGTAACCAATAGCTCAAATCAGTTTCTTATGATAGATTACGAAGAGATTTTTCCTCCAAAATCTAAATTTCAATCCCACAAATTTTTAGAGAACAGGTTACAGGACTTTCTCGTACATGCACAAACACGAAACATAATAGCCACTGATGCTTCCGTGAACGAAGAACGGGCAGGCGTAGGAATTGTCTCCCAGTCGCTTGGCTGGTCATTCGCTGTGAGGCTACCCGATTTTACTCCGGTTTTTGAAGCTGTGCTCATGGCCGTCATCATGGCACTGCGAAAGCTCCAGACAGACGAGATCAGGGCGGTCATAACAACTGATTCGCTCTCCGTATGCACAGCTCTTACAGAATCACATAGCTCTCGCGCCCTCAAGACATTTCGATCTTTAGTTCCGTCTCAGCTGAAGCACCTAAAACTAGTGTGGGTCTCAGGTCACTGTGGCTTAAAATTAAATGAAATGGCCGATGCTTTAGCGCGCGCATCGCTAGATCTTCCAATAATCCAGGTTCTTCCCGTGGTAGAATATTTCACCGCAATCAGATACAGAAAATTGGCACTTCACACTGATAGGATGGAAACAATAACAACGTGGATGGAATTCAAACATCTATACTTCCCATGGAAGTCCATTGGAGCCAATCTAGACAATCTGAAGTTACAATCACCAGATTTCGATGCCGTGTCCCCCCATTAAACCTATACTTACACAGAGCTGGTCTGACGATATCGCCTCTATGTCAATTCTGCGGAGAATTAGAAAATATTGCACATTTCTTTTTGTCATGCCGCAGATACTCAATTATAAGATCATGACTGCTTATTGCTCCGCTGTTAAAAATAGGCTCAAACTTAACTGAAGAAATTGTACTAAGCTTTGGAGCCTCAGGGTTGGGATACTGCCATATGGATGCCTTCAATGCCGTGTGTAATTTCATGCAAAACACTAAACGTGTACCTTTTTAATCTTGTCTTTAAAAAGCTTATTATAAAATGCGGTTAAATATATCTAATCTCATCAAAAATGTTCTGATCGGGTTAACACGCCTGTCTGGAATACGAGCTCAATAGCATAAGTTTTGACGTCTTAATTTGATGTCTTATTTATTATTGCCATTTCTACTCTTACTAATTTTTTTTTACCATTCTACATTCTTCGAATAAGATTTTAAGCTTCAACTACATATTCTTGGCCCACCCCCAAGTGGGTACGTGCCATAGAACAGAAGACAAAACAAACAAACAAACAAACGAGTGACACTCTCATTTTTTTTTTTTTTTGCATGTTCGCCTGTGTGGGGTTCTTTCTTCTTTACTACGTCTAGTGTTTTCAACAACACCCGAAGACAACATTTCAGAAGTAACGCGCCATGAGGCTCCCTCTTGGCACGCCTTCTCTTTAGCTCGGAGTCGCCAGATGGAAGACAAGGCTGCGGAACGGAGGGCACAGAAGGCGGCGGCAGCGCTCGCAAACAGAATCCTGAGGTGAGAGCCCGCGAGGCCGAAGCTGCACGTCAACGCCGCGAAGCAGATTCCGCCGTTCGAGCCCGCGGAGCCGAAGCTGCTCGACAAGCTGCGCGGCTGCGGTGAGAAGTCCCCGCCGTTCGAGCCCGCGAGGCCGAAGCTGCTCGACAAGCTGCACGGCTGCTGCGCGAAGACCCCGCCGTTCGAGCCCGCGAGGCCGAAGCTGCGCGGCTGCGGCGCGAATCGGATCTTCAAAATGTGAAGGACCGTGAAGCGGCGAGAAAGCGCGCGCACCGGCAGGCAGAGCCCGAGGCTGTGCGAGCACGTGAAGTGGCTGCAAAACGCATCAGGCGGGCTCTGCCCGAAGGCGCCGACGGGTGCTTCCAGCGGGACTTACTTGATAACAGTTTCGGCCATAGTTGCGGTGTGTGCAACAGATTGTGGTTCTCAAACAATCTAGTCACAATATATTCCATCAAGAAGGACCACGCACGCACCAATGCCATCGCCGTGCTGCAGCGCGAGTTTGCTTCGCCCCACTCATCATCATTCACCACGTGGATATGCTGTGATTTTTTTTACCAAGACGACAGGTGACCTCCATGGACTTGAGGAGGCTTCTGTGAGGCCTTTCGAAAGCATCTGATGCACTTCTCGTTGTATGACCTGGCGTTCTGAATGGGGCACATGATTCTGTCGGCGTCTGTCAGGACTAGGATCACAGGTATGCATTCCATAACTTAAGAATGACGTTTAACATAAAGGGCGGTCATCGAAGTCGAAGATATCCATATACCTCGTTAGAACGTAGGGGAGTTGCGCAGCTTGACAGGGCAGAAGATCAGGGACAATCATTTTCGCGATTTCGATACGGGGTATGCTTGCTCATATGGCTTCAAATAAGGACGAGCAATCTTCAGCGTCTCATGCCACCATGTCACAGGCATGAAGCGCTGATACTTCCACCAATTAAATGCCTTGCGAGAGAACGTGGGTCGAGTTACAGAAGTTGAGGATCGGGAGCTGTACGCTGTTGTCGACAACTGTCACTATGGTATGCGGCGCAGAAACACTTTGGGCCAACAGTATGTCAGCTAATGGCGACACTATGCAGTCGCTGTCGGGAAGTGGTGTTAATATCGTCAAGGCCACACACGTGACGATTTCGGTGACTACCGAGTATAATCTACAGACCACAAACGGTGTTATGGTGAAGCTGGGACATCAACAAGCCGAGGCAGTTAGAGTTGAAGAACGCCATTTTCACAGCATGTGGGCGGCATTAGACAAGGAATCCAATCTAAGAACTGAGACTGACGTCATATGGGCACTGCTCAAGAAAAGCAAACAAAATAAGATATGTGGTGATTGGTGATGGTCATGCGTGCTGTGCACATTCTTATGGCGACAGGACTTCGTAACACAATTCCTCCCAACAATATCCTAGCGTATAACAGCAAATTATAGTGTGACAATACGCCAGCGTTAACGGAAGCAGTCTCAACTTGGTGGGCTCAGAATACTGCAGTGAGCCGTCAAAGCCCTCATTGCAAGGACATGTAAACTCCAGAAGACTCCCAATGCATCGCAATGCCTTCAAATGCACTGGTACGAACTATAACAGTTCTGCCTGTAAAGCTACATTTACGATTCTTACTGAGTCGTTCCGTGCGCCATTCCAAAAATTTCGTAACTTGTTTTGCAGAATCGGAGCAATACGTAAAAAGTGATGTTTTTTTCATATACTTGTCGTGTATTTCCACATGAACATATGGAAGCGTACAGAATTGCAGGAATGCCAAGAAGAACGTTTCATTCAGTAGGCATAATACAACCGCAGCATTTATGCTGCGGATGCCGTAATAGCTCGCGTAATTACTTTCGAGCATGAAGACCTAGGACTTTCATGAGGCACGATGGAATTTTTTTGTCTCATATTCTACCAATAATTATGAGTCGAAGCGAGCCAAATATGCGGGGAAAACCATGATGATGCGTTATATACACTCGAGGAAAACGCAGGTGTATGCTTTATTTTTCAAGGTGATAACAATATATATAATAATTGTTGCGTTTTACGTCCCAAAACTACGATATGTTTGTGAGGGATGCCATAGTAGAGGGCTCCGAAATATTTGACCATCTGTGGTTCCTTAACGAGCGCCTAAATCTAAGTACACCGGCCTCTAGCGTTTCCCCTACATTGAAATGTTGCCGCCGTGACAGGGATTGCACCTCGCAAGCAGTGGGCCAGCAATCGAGCACCATAACTGCAAGACCACCGCGGCGAGTTTCTTTTACCGGTGCGTTCTCAATTGCCGCGTGTGTGACTCTCTTTAAAAAGATGTTTTAACTCTTGATTCGGTTACCACTACTCTCCGACGAGAGTATAATGATATTGAAGCACAGTTCATGTGTATTTTAGGAGACTCATATATGGTGCAAATCATGGCTTACAAAAAAGTGTGGAAGGCTCCTTTTGTTTCTACAAGTTCTGACCTATGGGGAAAATGTTCAGACCACTAGCATTTACTAATTAACGACGCGATTTTGTGCCGCCAAGTTCATGTTGAAAACATACGGGCAAGGAATCTATCAAAACGAAAAAAAGCAAATGTGCTTTATTTTATTGTCTATCTGCGTTCAACGCGCCTGCTGTACGTTATCGTTTCCGAGCTGCCCTATATCGGGTTTACGAAGGATACTACCTCCTGGTACCACGCCTATGGCAATGATTGCCAGTGTGTGAGGCAGAGAGGCGCGGCAACGCCTGGCGTTGAACGCCTCAGTGTTGGGGGATGTGAACATCTCCGCCACCTCGAGTCCTTGGCGCACTGTGTTTTTCTAAAGCGGTATTTTTACCCTTGCTTTATGTGCTTTGTAATAGCGCTAGAAATAGACCTGGCTCCAGCAGGTGTTAGCTCTTCCGTAAACAAATCCTGAAGAAGAGTAAAGAATTTTAAATGAAAGGGGACATGCATAATATTCCATAGCAAGAAGCTTTAGCCTCCACGTTTATTGTATTTCCTAAAAGGTGGAGACGGCTTATCCATATGAACAAATAACTCATGTGTGAAATTCAAGTGCGAGGCAATAGAACAATATCTGCTGCGGCCTACTTCTGCAGCATATATATATATATATATATACATCAATTATTTATTTATATATATATATGCTTTGCGAAGTGGAGGACGTGCAACACGAAAACTTTTTATTAATCGGACGTTTCAGCCGGGGACCGGCCTTCATCAGGGAGCACACAATGGAGAAATGCGCTCTTTTTAAGTAGACACGTGGTAGAAGGGGCCCCTAACATGTGATCTATCACTATCACACAGTAATCACTGCAGTAAGGCGAGTTATGCACAGTGACAACAACAGGTCATTGCAAAGGCGTGTTAACTTATCTGAAGAATAGGCGTATCTGAATAACGTATTCACTATTCACCGCGTGTTTACAGGAGGTTTTCAGGGCCCTAGATTGGGAAGAATTAGGGATAAGAGTTAATGGAGAGTATCTCAGTAACCTGCGATTCGCTGATGACATTGCATTGATGAGTAACGCGGGAGACGAGTTACAGCTCATGATTACTGAACTGGATACGGAAAGTAGAAGAGTAGGTCTGAAAATTAATATGCATAAAACTAAAGTGATGTGGAACAATCTTGGCAGAGAACGGCGCTTTGCGATAGGTGGCGAGACGCTGGAAGTTGTAAAGGAGTACTTCTACTTAGGACAGGTAGTAACCGTGGAGCCGAACCATGAGAGTGAAATAAATAGAAGAATAAGGATGGGATGGGGCTCATTCGGCAAGCATTATCAAATCATGAATGGTAGTCTACCACTATCTCTCAAGAGGAAGGTATATAACGCTCACCTAACCGTCGCCGCTCTCCCTCCTACCATCACCAGTCCTCGGAAAACTAACGGGCGCAGCTCCTAGAGGTGAGCCTGCCTTGACGACCCAACCCGAAATTCCTCTGCGCACGCTACCCGGACGCAAGAACTTGAGCAACGTAAATGTAGACGGCACACCTGCAATAGCGCTCATTGACACTGGCGCTCACATATCAGTAATGAACTCTAGTATTCGTGCTCGGCTAAAGAAAGTGCTTACGTCTGCTCCTATCACTGTGGTCCAAGTAGCCGATGGAGCAACGTCAGCTGTCACTGGGATGTGTGCCGCCCGCGTCACTGTGGCTGGATGTCATACTTCTGTTCTGTTTTACGTCCTGAGTTTTACATGACATCATTCAGTTTTACATGACATCATTCTGGGATTAGATTTTCTGTCGGAGCATTCCGCCATAATTGACTGTTCTGCTGGTGTTGTTCAACTCGCTCTACCACACGCCGTTGAACCTCCTGCTCCTGCGCCGCCAAGGCTATGCTCCGTCGAGTACATTCGCCTATTCTGTCGAGCTGTGACGTATATGGACGTCTCTTCCGATCCGCCTGTGGCCGACGGAGATTATGTCGTGTCACCTAACGCTACCGTCCTCTCTTCGTTCAATGCATCGTTCCCGCACACGATTATCACTATGAAGGACAACGTGGCACGTCTCCCTATTGTGAACTTTGGACTTTGCTCGCAAGTACTGCCCCGAGGAATATGCCTTGCAACACTTGCCCCTGCCGGCGACTACCAAATTTCCGCCTTAACAGAGGATACACCGTCACCTGCCAGTCTTGAGTTGGGCACTACGCGAGATGGCATAACGAAAATGATCGCATCTGATCTCCCTGCCGAGCATGTGCACACGCTTCGCGGCCTTCTTGCGTCGTATTAAGACATCTTTGATCTCCACGACCAACCACTAGGCCAAACGACCGTCGTAAAGCATCGGATTAACACCGGCAATGCAACTCCGGTACATCGGCGGCCCTATCGGATATCCTCCACCGAACGCCACGTGATCCAGAAAGAAGTCGGAAAGATGCTTGCTCGGAACATCATTGAGCCTTCTTCAAGCCCCTGGGCATCGCCTGTCGTCCTCGTCAAAAACAAAGATAACAGCTGGCGTTTCTGTGTCGACTACCGGAATCTTAACAAAGTAACGAAAAAAGACGTGTATCCCCTGCCACGGATAGATGACGCCCTTGACTGCCTTAGTGGAGCAAATTATTTTTCTTCCATCGACCTCCGTTCCAGCTACTGGCAGATAGCAGTTGATGACATGGACCGTGAAAAGACAGCGTTCATAACTCCCGACGGACTCTATCAGTTTAAAGTAATGCCGTTCGGGTTATGCAATGCCCCAGCTACTTTCGAACGAATGATGGACGCTCTCCTTCACGGTTTTAAATGGTCAATCTGCTTGTGTTACCTTGATGACGTCATTGTCTTCTCACCGACTTTCGAAACCCACCTCGAGCGTCTCTCGACCATTCTTTCTGTTTTCCGCAAGGCAGGGCTTCAGTTAAACTCGTCGAAATGTCACTTCGGCCGCCGCCAACTCACTGTCCTCGGTCACCTTGTTGATTCTTCTGGTGTTCGTCCCGACCCTGAGAAAATCCGCACAGCCAAAGATTTTCCTCTGCCGACCTCCGCGAACGAAGTTCGGAGCTTTCTGGGCCTCTGCTCCTACTTTGGCAGATTTGTGCAGAATTTCGCTCACGTCGCGCGCCCACTCACGGAACTACTGAAGAAAGATGTGACTTTTGTGTGGGGACATGAACAAGCCAGAGCATTCGCTGAACTGACCACCAGACTTACGACGCCACCGATTCTCGGCCACTTTGATATGTCTGCTCCAACCGAAGTGCGCACCGACGCAAGTGGCCATGGAATCGGAGCAGTTTTGGCACAAAGACAGCATGGCTGCGAGCGCGTCATCGCATACGCTAGCCGCCTCTTATCGCCTGCGGAACGAAATTACTCCACCACTGAACACGAATGCCTTGCGCTCGTCTGGGCAGTGGGTAAATTTCGGCCATATTTCTATGGACGGCCATTCACAGTTCTAACTGACCATCACGCCTTATGCTGGCTGTCGTCCTTAAAAGATCCTAGTGGACGTCTCGGCCGGTGGGCTCTACGGTTACAACAATATTCGTACACTGGTCGTTTACAAATCGGGCCGCCACCATGAAGATGCCGACTGCTTGTCGCGTCATCCAGTCGATCCACCGGACGTTTCTGAGAGCGGCGAGACTACTTGCGTGTTGGCACTGTCCGCCTTCGGCAACATCGGAGATGAGCAACGCCGTGACCCTCACTTCAGAGATATGATCCTTCGGCTGACTGGTCGCACAAATCCCTCCGTCTCTCCGTATGATCCTGCTCCGAGACGGCGTATTATACCGCTACAGCATGCATCCTGACGGACCTGAGCTGCTACTGGTCATACCCCAACATATGCGTCAGACTGTCCTCGCGCAGTTACATGACATCCCAATGGCTGGTCACTTGGGGGTCTCACGAACTTATGACCGTGTTCGACGTCGCTTCTTTTGGCCTGGTATGTACCGATCCGTCCACAGTTACGTCGCTTCTTGTAAATCCTGTCAGCACCGCAAAAAGCCAACAACCCTTCCAGCGGGACGCCTTCAGCCCATTCAGATACCATCGGAACCATTTTATAGGGTAGGTCTTGACCTACTTGGACCTTTCCCTTTATCGGTCAGTGGGAACAAGTGAATAGCAGTCGCCACGGACTACACCACTCGGTATGCCATCACGCGGGCCCTTCCTACCAGATGTGCAACCGACGTCGCCGACTTTCTCTTAGAAGACGTCATACTACATCACGGCGCCCCTCGACAACTGCTTACCGATCGGGGTCGCTACTTCCTATCCCATGTTATACAAGACATATTGCATTCTTGCGCTACAAGACACAAGTTCACAATAGCCTATCACCCTCAAACCAACGGGCTCACCGAACGGCTAAATCGAACTATCACAGAAATGCTCGCCATGTACGTTTCCCCCGACCATCGTGACTGGGACGCGGTCCTGCCATTTGTGACATTTGCCTATAATACGTCCCGACATGACACTGCAGGTTTCTCGCCTTCTTTTCTCATGTATGGACGAGAACCCACGCTACCTTTTGACATGCTCCTTCATACCGTTACCCACATCGGACTACGCCCGCGATGTTATCTCTAGAGCTCTACAGGCACGTGAAATTGCTCGCCTGCGTCTTAGTGATTCGCAAGACCGCCAACGACTGCTCTACAATGCCCGCCACCGCGATGTCAACTTCCAGCGTGGTGACACGGTCCTTCTCAGCACGCCATCACGGCGAGTTGGCCTGTGCGAAAAGCTGACTGCGCCATACTCGGGTCCGTACCGTGTCGTGCGCCAAGTTGCCGACGTGACCTATGAAATTGAACCACTTCACAGCACCAGCGCGCGCTCGTGTTCTGACGTTGTCCACGTCTCTCGGCTGAAGCGATACCACTCGGACCAACCGAGCACCGAGACGGTGCCTTCGCCGCCGGGGGTGATGCTACGTGGCGCCACAGATAACTCGAAACTCGATAGGGAAGAAGACGATGTCTGAGCTCTCGTGCAGACTGGGTTCATCTTGTATACCTGCCTGTTTTATCGATAGTAAACATATTTCTCAGACGCCTTTTCCCCGTAACAATATATACGTATTGATGTGTGTGTTTGTGCGACTGCGACGTTGCAAATGTACGCCATTGTTTCTTTTCAATGATCATGGCCTAGAACTGCTGCAAATATTGTTGTTCTGACACACGATTCCCTATTTTCTTCACGGTAGAAGGCGTAATTTTCGAGGGGCTTGTTTTTTTTTTTGTTAGACATAAGTCAATTATTAAAACAGACCACTATGCCATGGAGTGCATAGGGGCCATTAATTCTTGTCCTTAACTGCATTTTAGTAATTACGCCGTAAATAATATCAGTGGAATGAAAGTGGACGAAAGATCACCGTATGTTCCGGTGTGATCCGAACCTAGAATCTTCGGATGCGAAGGTTGTGGAGTCGCGAAAAAGTGTTTCTAACTTTTGCTTTATCAGTATTTACCCTTCGAGACGAACTCCTTCCGCAACTGTATGTTGCGGGAAAACGCGGGTCTGTTCCATCTTACGCTTCGAGATTAACGTCCATTGGAGCTATATGTTGTTGGAAAGCATGAGCCATTTCCATACTATGCTTCGAGCTGAACGGCCGCCGCAACTGTATGTTGCGCCCTTTTCATTATTCACTTATCACGGCAGCGGGTGACGCGAGCAGCGAAATCTCCTGGCAGGAACCTAGATGAAACAGAGGGCGTGGAGAAGAATGTGGTGTGTAGGAACAAAAGCTGGTGCACGGCCGTACACGAGGAAAGATAGGCTGTAATTAGTCGTGCGTTGTACGGCAGTACTATAGGCAAACGCGGCGAAGGGAAGTACATATTCCCAGTTCTTGTGATCTGGTTGAACATACATGGAGATCATGTCGGGCAAAGTTTGGTGAAAACGCTCTGTAAGACCATTTCTTTGCGGATGATATTGTTACAAGCAATAAGTACACCAAACGGTTGAAAACCTGGATTGTTCGCGTTTACTTCCGCAAGGGGTCTGGAGGCAGCACACCAAACTTCGTTTTCCTATTCCACCTTTTGTCTGCGTGTTTATTCGCGCGGTATGCGTCGTGCATATTTGCCCAATATGCGTCGCGACATTTCCCCGTTGGCAGACGAAGCCCGCCGGGCGACTCAGTCAGTGGTTTGTGGATTGCAGAGCTGCATCTTACCGGTACTTACCTACGGACTAGAAACCTGGAGACTTACAAGAGGGTTGAACTTAAATTGAGGACGACGCAGCGAACGACGGGAAGCAAAATGATAGGTGCAACCTTAAGATACAGGAACAGAGCAGAGTGGGTCAGGGAACAAACGGGGGTTAAGGACATCATAGTTGAAATCAAGAAGAAATGGATATGGGCCGGGCACGTAGCACGTCGACAGGATAACCGGTGGTCATTAAGGGTAACTGACTGGATTCCAAGAAATGGCAAACGCGTGAGGCGGAGACAGAAAATTAGGTGGGTAGATGAGATTAAGAAGTTTGAAGGTATAACGTGGCAGCAGAAAGCACAGGACCGGGTTTATTGGCGGAACATGGGAGAGGCCTTTGCCCTGCAGTGGGCGTAGACAGGCTGATGATGATGAGGATGATGACACTGCCACACAAGGCAATGTTTGGCGAAATTATACGGTTTCTTTTCTGAGGAGTCATTGTGTTCCAAAAGCCTCCCACTAACTCACCAGCCTTTTGCCCTATACACGTACGGCCGCAGGACAAAGGGACAGTACACAACAGCAATCTTATCAGGGAGAAACTTAGTCACGTGTTTTATGCGGCAGCCCTGTGCTTTTTCCCAATGCGTCTCTGTTCCTTTGAATTGCAGCTGCCACCTTGCCCTCTTTATTATGAGCTGAAAACAGCACATTCACACCATACCTGGCCCCTACTTTCCGAAACTTTTGGAAAGAGAATACACGCAGGACATTACCACTACTTTCCTATGACGGTCATCCGTATTACTGCGCGGCTCCAGGTCACGGTTTGAGGATTTCAGTCTTCTCAGGTTCCTACCCGCTGTTCGAAGTTGAGGCTCTCCTGACTGCCCTGGTTTCCTCGCGTCTAGGCCGGCGGTCACAAACCTCGTCTTCAAGAAGAGCTGCTGTTGCAGGCAGCCGGACTCAGGAGCCGATAAAAAGTACAAGAGGCTTATTTACATGCTTACAGTTTCAAATTTCTTCCAGAATTATCTGTCATGCATTGGATTGCGTCTTTTACACCCTTCGCAGAACCTAGATGCCAGACCTAGGGAAACAGGGGACAACGCTTCTTGCCAATCAGATCACGAATCGCACGGGTCACTTCGCTGGCACCGCTTCCAACACACGCACATACACACGCGCGTGCATCGTTCTTGTGACGCTGTCTCCGTGGAAAACACATCTCCAGCAGGCGGGATGCGGCGAGTCCTTCGTCTCATTGTTCAATGACCACCCGCGGTATCGAACGACGACCTCAGGCCAGGCTTCTTCCATCACCCCAGAGCATGGTTCTGGACAGCTGGCGCTGGATCTAGGGCAGACGTCCTGTCAGCCGTAGGCACATGGCGCTGAGGTCCGAGGCCCCACTTCTTCGTATTCATGGAAACTCGGCGCCGCGGCCCTTATAGGGGCACGGAGGCGCCAAGTGTCGCATTTCGACACCGGCACCACCGACAGTGCTGTTGTTCGAGCCGACCTCAACCTTTCGTGCGAAACTTCAGATCGCGCCTTCACGCTTTTCTTCTCGTTGCACATTGGGGCTGCCTCCTTTATTCTGTCCTGGCGCCCGGTAGCGAAGGGAGGCGCGCCGATATTAACATCGCGCATTCTTCAAAGGCCTAGTTCTTGAAACCGGCTTTCCAGCAACGATACATCTGGGCCTCAAAACTTTTGCGCATCTTGTGAGGACAAGATTTTTTGACCGCCATTCTAGGCAGCCGGTGACTATACCGTCTAAAGAAGTTTTGAGGGAGAAGACTTGTAGTTCAGCAGTGGCTTGTAGCTCCAAGAAGGATATTGCCAGCACAGACCTAAACAATACGCACATACCTAAAGAATGCGTACGTTGTCTAGCAAGGCAAAACATTTATGCAAATAAAAGGTGCATGTATTGGTGCGAAGGTGGCTCCTGTGCTGAGTAACATTTTTCGTAGTAAAGATGACACGAAAGTAGCGGATGATATGGTTGGTGATTGTATTCGTCCCTTTCGGTACGCTGATGATTTTCTTGTTACTTGTCAAATTCCTGAAGCCGGAAACAGTACATGTTCTTGATGTCATCAGAAAAAACTGGATCCGGACTCAACTTCACGCATGAAGTCCCGGAGCATAAAAAATAGCGGTATTTAGATTTAAAACCCACTTTTCAACCAGACCACCTGTGCTGGCAATATGCCCCCGAGAGGGAGAAGGCATTGGTGAACTACAAGTCCTGTCACTCAAAACTTGTAAAAAACGGAGTTGTCCCCGGCTGCCTAGAAATGGCGGTAAAAAATATTGTCCTCACAATTATCAATGAAGATGGCCTTGTTAATCAGGGGTGGCCAGCGAGCTTCCACGGAGTGGTGCCTCTGGGAATGCCGAATATATCGTTTTTGACAATGAGCATGCACGCTCGCTGCAAGATTTTTGCTTAAAAAAGCAAAATGACTCTTTCCAATAACCCAGTTGCAAGTTCAGCGCCATGGGTATCTCTTCTATCTTTCATCCCGTGTGTTTAGCGCCGTATTATTTATCATGGAAGCCTCCATCTCACAAGCTGGTTGCAGTAAGGTCGAAGCTAAGAGGTGTAAACAAACGCCATGCTTGCGCAGCAAAACATAGTTCTGTTTGTAATCGCAATATAGTTGGAAAAAGTTAAGAAGGTTCGTCCACTCTACTTTCTTAACATTTATATCCTAATTACTACAAATACCAACCCCTATAAATTCCTTGGCATTACTGTCTCTTTGTTCTCATTACTATTGTGTCTAACGAAAGACAAACGAGCCCTTAAAATGACATAGAAGGAGAAGGAGTTTGAAGAGGTTGACGCACAGAAAAAGGTGTGCAAAATAACCAAGTTTCAAGCCACTCAAATGCGCGCGTTTAAAATTGCTCTAGCTTGAAATGTCGAAACGCTTGTCGTAAATACAGCTATTAAAACGTTCAACATTTCCAAAATTAAGATTGGCGCGGAAACAACAAAAACTACACGCTTCCATGTTTTACCTAACGTGCAATTTATTTTGTTCACACAAGTCGTCATTTCCTAAAACCTTGTTATTAAGGCAAAAACTTTAGATGTCCTTATGAAACGCGAAAGTTCACCGGCATCCCGCGTCGGCGTCCTCACGAGTGGTTAGCCCTTGAGTGGAGATCGAGCATACAACATAAAAATAGCATACAAACATAAGTACATCTAAAGCACACGAGCACGCATATGAAAAAACGCACTTCAAACAACACCATGAAAAAACGCTTAACTAAACAACACCATCGTAACGTAAAAAGAAATGTCTGAAAGGCAATTCATAATGTACATGATATTGCCACTGGTCAGCGTTGAATCAAATCGGCGCATTCGGGCAACACAGCAATCAACGCATCTGGTCATTGCGGGGATGAATCCGCATATGAAGGCAACATAATGGTCGACGCATAACAGACTTCAGCACACACATATGATATGTATCATATAATGATGTGTATAAGTAAGACATTTGTGCGCCGACATCTCCTTTTACGTTATGTCAATAAAGAAAAGATGCAAAAAATCATCATCACGCGATGACGTCCACCATATGACGTCATCTTGACGTCAAAGATCGCCAAAATTTCTGAATTCATTATGACATCATAGAGACGTCACATGATGACGCCATCACACGAATCTTAGCTTGGTCAACGGTGGGCAAGTCGCGGAGGCAGTGCAAAAACACATTTGTTACAGGAGGGTTTCGGAGGGTGGCGGAGGAAGAACAATGCATCGACTAGAGAAGAAAAAGAAGATGGCTTTCTCCTTCCAGTCGTCTTGGCGTGCGTCCTGTGACTTTTTGGTAGCTTGTATGCGATGTATATGTTGTGCACATTTTTAGGGGCGAAGCTCCTTATACCATAAGTCTGTCCATCCTCCGTTTGTAGGTTTGTTTGTTTGTTTGTTTGTTTGTTTGTTTGTTGTTTGTTTGTTTGTTTGTTTGTTTGTTTGTTTGTAGTAGCCACCTCCAGTTCGTGAGAAGCGCGCGTTCTGGTATGCAGTAGAAGAAGAAGACGACGTGAGAATGGCAGACTGGCCGTGTTGGTTTAACATATTTCAAGTTTTAAGGCGCGAATAAGACACGGACGAAGAATAGGAACACAGACACGGAGCGCCACTTCCAACATAAATTTATTTCGAAAGAGCACAGAACATATACACCACGCGCGCCGTCAACGTGCCTCTATGCGCAGTCGCATTCAAGTAACGTAACTCTTTTGGTGATAATGAAATGGAGGCAACGCTGACGCATAGATCACCTGATTCGATTATTTTCTTAGCCTCAATAATTAGTCGTACTGATTTATCTGGACTTCGGCCGACTACCGCGCAAGCGCTAAAGTTCGGAACGCAATGACAATCCCGGCAGTGTATCGCGAGGTGGCCCTCTCTGCCATTTCTGACGTTATTATTATGCTGTCTTAGCCTGTCATTCAGGCACTGTTCGGTCTGGCCAACGTAACTTCTACCACACGACAAGGGGATCTCGTAGACCACGCCCTTCTGACAGCTTACATACTTGTTCTTGTGGTTGATAATGCAGGCCGGAGCTTTCCTGAGGAAAGGGTTAGTCATCTTGCAGAGCCTGGAGAGTTTTAACGGGGCAGAGAAGACCACCTTTACATCAACATGATCGGCAATCTTTTTCAAATTATGGGATACGCGGTGTACATAGGGAATCACAGCAAGTTTGACATTGCTCTGGGGCAGCTCCTCACTTTCGTGGCGGTTCCGCGACTTCC
This sequence comes from Rhipicephalus sanguineus, assembly GCF_013339695.2. Lineage (NCBI taxonomy): Eukaryota > Metazoa > Arthropoda > Arachnida > Ixodida > Ixodidae > Rhipicephalus > Rhipicephalus sanguineus. The sequence continues at coordinate 42,587,926 of NC_051181.1, read as the reverse complement.
TCAACATCTTCTCCGCCACAGACACCAGAATGTGCTGTGGGTAGCCTGCCTTCTCAAGACTGCCTTCTCTGCCCCGTTAAAACTCTCCAGGCTCTGCAAGATGACTAACCCTTTCCTCAGGAAAGCTCCGGCCTGCATTATCAACCACAAGAACAAGTATGTAAGCTGTCAGAAGGGCGTGGTCTACGAGATCCCCTTGTCGTGTGGTAGAAGTTACGTTGGCCAGACCGAACAGTGCCTGAATGACAGGCTAAGACAGCATAATAATAACGTCAGAAATGGCAGAGAGGGCCACCTCGCGATACACTGCCGGGATTGTCATTGCGTTCCGAACTTTAGCGCTTGCGCGGTAGTCGGCCGAAGTCCAGATAAATCAGTACGACTAATTATTGAAGCTAAGAAAATAATCGAATCAGGTGATCTATGCGTCAGCGTTGCCTCCATTTCATTATCACCAAAAGAGTTACGTTACTTGAATGCGACTGCGCATTGAGGCACGTTGACGGCGCGCGTGGTGTATAAATATGTTCTGTGCTCTTTCGAAATAAATTATGTTGGAAGTGGCGCTCCGTGTGTGTGTTCCTATTCTTCGTCCGTGTCTTATTCGCGCCTTAAAACTTGAAATAAGAAGACGACGTTGACGAGTGAGACTCTCGTGCGTGTTCGCCTGTGTGGCATTCTTTCTTCTTTACTGCGCGCGTTCTGGTATGCAGTAGAAGAAGAAGACGACGTTGACGAGTGACACTCTCGTGCGTGTTCGCCTGGGTGGCGTTCTTTCTTCTTTACTACGTCTCGTGTTTTCAACGACACCCGAAGACAACATTTCAGAAGCAACGCGCCATGAGGCTCGCTCTTGGCACTCGCTCTTTAGCTCGGAGTTGCCAGGTGGAAGACAAGGCTGCGGAACGAAGGGCACTAAAGGCGGCGGCAGCGCGCGCTCGCAGACAGAATCCTGAGGCGAGAGCCTGCGAGGCCGAAGCTGCCGACGCCGCGAAGCAGATTCCGCCGTTCGAGCCCGCGAAGCCGAAGCTGCTCGACAACCTGCACGGCTGCGTCGAGAAGGCCCCGCCGTTCGAGCCCGCGAGGCCGAAGCTGCTCGACAAGCTCTAGGGCTGCGGCGAGAAGACCCCGCCATTCGATCCCGCGAGGCCGAAGCTACTTGACAACCTGCACGGCTGCGGCGCGAAGACCCCGCCGTTCGATCCCGCGAGGCCGAAGCTGCTTGACAACCTGCACGGCTGCGGCGCGAAGACCGCGCCGTTCGAGCCCGCGAGGCCGAAGCTGCTCGACAGGCTCCACGGCTGCGGCGCGAAGACCGCGCTGTTCGAGCCCGCGAGGCCGAAGCTGCAAGGCTGCGGCGCGAATCGGATCTTCAAAGTGTGAAGGACCGTAAAGCGGCGAGAAAGCGCACGTACCGGCAGGCAGAGCCCGAGGCTGTGCGAGCACGTGAAGGGGCTGCAAAACGCAACTGGCGGGCTCTGCCCGAAGGCGCCGACGCGTGCTTCCAGCGGGACTTCCTTGATAACAGTTTCGGCCATAGTTGCGGTGTGTGCAACAGATTGTGGTTCTCAAACAATCTAGTCACAATATCTTCCATCAAGAAGGACCACGCTCGCGCCAATGCCATCGCCGTGCTGCAGCTCGAGTTCGCTTCGTCCCACTCATCATCATTCACCACGTGGATATGCTGTGATTTTTTTTTATTTCGAGTGGTTGGCCAGCGGCATACGTAGTTAAATATACAGATAGAGGACGGTTTCCGCTATATACAACAACAGTGCTCTATGGTGGGGCCCATAGAGCCACAAATCATAATCCGGTGGTCCTCGTCGGATGAAGGCCCACTGTTCTCACTTATAAAACCTGAAATAATTACAGCACATACCTGGAGCACACCTAAAAATAATATAATTTGTGCAGTTTTACGTGCCGAAACTACGATGTGATTGTGGCTCAGGCCGTAGTCGTAATATTTGACTTGAAGAAATTAGAAAGGTATAGTAATCGCGGCATTCCTGCTTTAGGTACCGTACGTGATGTGCAAAAATTACAGATTCATTATCTTCTCTTCAGCCAATATCTAAAGGAGTTGATCAAGGTGCCATTTTATTGCTGCTGTTTTTACCTCATACATAAACGACCTAGTAAAATCAATGATAAACCGAAGTACATAATGTACGCAAATGACACTAGCCTTCTATACTCAGGTAACAATATGGATCGCATGACCACACTTATAAAAAAATGCCCCCACCTCCCCGAAGGGAATCGTGAGGAAATGCGAATGCATTTCTTGCGCCGAGAGAGGGTACCGTTGCCGTCAGACATTCGCCTTCACCGACTTCTGCCATCGCCTTGAGAGGCGCCCAGCCAGCGAACGGTCGAGAGTGAGGCACGAGCGGACGGGAGAGTGGGGCGCCAGCGTTCTCGGCTCGGCGTTGGCGTTTCACAGCGGCGTCTCGAGCACACAATACAGGATGTTCTTCAGAGGCGCCCAGCCAGCGAACGGTCGAGAGTGAGGCGGTAGCGGAATGGAAAGTGGGGCGCAGGGAGGAGAGAGAGCGAACGGCGAAAGAAGGAGCGGCGAAGCACTGCACTTACCCTCTCCTACACTCTCTCGCACCACATGCTCCGGTTGCTAGGAGCGAGGATAAGCGCGCGCGCCCGCAGCTGTTGCTATGGGAGAGGGCGCCGCGGACAACGCCGGATGCCTCACATAGCCCGACTAAGAAATGCGTTCGCATTTCTTACGCATTTCTTACCCTTTCTTACTCATCATTGCAACAAAGACAAAAGGTGTAGTTTGCACTCGCGTAAACAGATTGCTACTCCATACTGTAGTTTACGTATAAGTAGCGCCGTAATTGAAATTGTGGAGCGCGTTTAAACTTTAGGAGTATTCTTTTATTGCACAATGTCATGCGAACCTCAGAATAAAAATCCGATTACTAATCTTTCAAAATCTGAGCGCATACTTGCACGACTGCGTTTATCCCAGTTTCTGTTAAGCCAGCAATCTATAAAAGCTTGTTTTTGTCACATGTCAGTTATTGTGTATTTGCATGGGCAAGTACAACAGCAGTCAGCGTTAGTAGAATATACCTATTACAAAAGAAAGCGATTAGGTATATAGCCAGTGTCACCTACTATGCACACACTTATGATATTGATGTTGGCCGAATTCACAATCTTTACGATTAATCACCAGCAATAAGACATAAGCAATCCCTGTTTCATAACAACGTGCCTTTTTGGATATCGTTGTACTGGAAACATGCTACTCCGTACCATGCTCGTCATCCAACAACATTGGAGCATTGCATGCTTTAGAACACAATCTTGGCGACAAATGCTGCGTTTTACCGTTCCTGTGTTGCCAAATAAATTACTTCAAAGAAAAATAATGAGTGAAAAAATGCGCTCCACGTGAGATTATGTAAGCACTTTGATCGACAATATTGAGGAAACGATAATCCAGGCATTAATGAAACTGTCTATTCATATAGCGCTTTCTGTTGCTGTATATCTTAAACGATACTTTGCAAATTGGGTAGCGAGGAAGCCGTTCACGTATATTACTATTTGCGTGCATAACAGTGTTGTTTAATTATACTGAAATATTCTTCCTGTATAGTTTATATTGTACTTCGAAATCTGCGCAGTAAGAAACTCTACGTACATTAGAGTTCGTATGTACAGAATTGTTTATGCATATTTTCACTTGTACTGCGCAAAACATTCCATAGGCTATGTTCGTAATCTGTCAACCATGTGTCCTCATTGCTTCCCATTTAACACGAAGGCGCGGGGTCCCCTAAGTGACAAATGTCACTTTTTTCGAACATGCCCTCATCCTTGAGATGATATAAAATTGAATTTATTTGAATGACGCCATGGTGCGACGTTATTATGATGTCACATAAGATGACGAAATTATCGCATGGTCAAATGCGTGCCGATTTCGAAGGTAAGGCAAAAACAGGTGAGGTACAGAAAGCTTGCAATGCTTTTGATCCTGGAGGCAGTGCAAAAACACGTTAGGTTCGTAAACCTTTTAGGGGGGGGGGGGGGGGGTGGAGAGCAAGGTTGAGTACATGGACTGAAAAAAAAAAACGATGATGGCTCGTAGTTAATTCCAAGTTTACCAACAAAGCCAGTGCGAGTGCGACTTTCAGAATCCTAAGTCTTGCCTTACTTTTTATTTTCATACGCGTTTAAAAGGGCGCCTTACTGCGGCACGTTTAGGTAGGCGTGGTAAAAGCTATTGGATTGTCACAGCTTTACTTTGGAGCTGGCCAGCTCAGTGCCTCTGCTTCCCGAAGGCTTTGATCCACATACGTCACGTCAAATGACCTACTGGATGCAGCGTACAACACTTTATGATGTTTTAAAAGACAGCATGTTGGTCTTTGACTGATCACATACATTAATGAATATGACAAGAGGTGAATAACAAGCGATTCAGATAATTAAATAAGAGGTTTTTATATAATACTACACTTTTCACATCCGGAATAGATCAAGATGGCTGCTAAAATGAAGAAATTCAGCGAAAGAGAGTATTAGGGTTGATATCAATGTGTGGAGATTGAAATGTTATGAAAGGCACTTGTGTTAGGCTTAAAATGAAAAGCTAATGTGAAAATGTGCAACGTTGTTACTTACGGGGGCTTCCCTAAGCTTAGTTCGTTGACTGTACATTGCTGGATTGAAGGGACCTGAGAATATCATAATAAAATCATAACTGAGAAATATTTTCAAACACAATAGGCCTATACAGTAGCAGAGATGATTTTTGTTTACGTAGATGAATTAATCATGCGTTCTTCAGTTTCGGTTGTGCAAAAGGATAAAGCATAAATTTTAAATGCAGACATCAACACCGTGGTACGTGCGACGATTTAAAAAATGCAATAAAAATATCATAAAACCAATGAAGAAAAACACGATAGTACATGTTTAAATAGAAAAAACAAAACAGGAAAGAAAACCTTTTTTTTCTTTTTTTTCGGCGGCGACTTCTTGTGAGATGCTGTGGAACTAAGTCACTAGGGGTGAAAAAAAGAGGACAGTTCCGGTGCGAGGATTCGAACCGATATCGGCGCGATGACTCCGAGTGTGTGCGGTTAAACCACTCGTCCGTCGGCCGCGAATGCCAGCCTTTATTTCTTGATGAACAAGGATTTATCAATATGCCACATGCACTTGCAAGACCGTGTTTAATAAAACTCTTTAGGGAAGAATGTTACGCCAATTGCGGCAAGTTAGGAAGGGCTTCAAATGAAAGCTAAGAGCCAGGACTACAAGCTAGTTTTCTGACCAAAAAATAGCTCTTATTTTTATCACAGAGAGCGTTTTTGCCTCAAAAAACCAGTCCTAAAATTTTCGTCGTTAACATTGACTCCCATTGTACGATCTTTACCAGCTCTGGGAAGAAAATGGGAGGTAACTACAACATGATCGATGGAGTCGTCTCGTGCGTTTGGGTTCCTATAGAAGAGCTCTGCGGTTTGCGTTTTTCACCAAGCCCTGTATGCTTAACCCTTTCGGCCCTGTCGGTGTCAATTGACACCACGACACAAGATTTCCCTTAGCACCTCGGAAATGGAGCAAAAACTGTCCATTCTTGCGAGAATACTTCTTCAATGATCCCCACTGCGATTGACAACAAAATTGTGACATGCTTGCGCAGCTGTGAGCCACAAAGAAGAAGAAGCTTGAGCCAAGTCATGGGTAACACGAGGCGGGTAAGCTGAGGCGGGTAAGCGCAATTTTTGGTTCAATGAGTATCACACAGAAAAATTGCACGTGGTTCATATTTTGTGTGCTCTAGTGAGTAGCAGTAAAAAAGAAGCCATTTTTGTCGTGTCACAATCGCTGAACCTGATGACCTAATTTGGTGTCGCGTCTATAGACCCATTATTACTTGCACGATTGGCTTTATTTTCCGTTCGTAATCTTCTGAGGTCCTAAGTATCAGGTAAACACGCAGAAAGAAGTCTCTCCAAAATAAGTATCCACGGCTGAAAGGGTCAATTATTCGCGAAAACTGTCTCGTTCCGTTGAAAACGCGCTATCTTCATGCTGCGGCCGCAAGAGGCGCTGATTGTTACGTGTCCAGAAAAGCTCCATATGAGATTTGGAATTGTGAAAGGAAGGACGCTGAGATGGTGTGCAAATGCTGCGTATCCTCACGCCGCGACAACTACACGGGGACTGGAAGGTGCACGTGTTCAATTTTCGAGGGAGGAAAGGCACAGTAACGCTTGGATACTCGCTATGCCGTAGGAGAGCCTTCGGGTCACCGAGAATTTCCGGGTAAGCTTCTGGAGAACCTTGCCGACTACATCCACTGAGGGGCACTGGGAATATGTACGCAAGGAGGTTGAGGCATTACGTCTAAGCTGCAACTTCGTTGTAAGCAGGGAGACTCTCGAAGATGCATAACGTACGTCCTTCTGATCATCGTCGATACGTTGCGGGATATGCAGAGACGCGTTGACTGTGGAGAAGACCATTATCTGCCGCTCATAAACACTGCAATCTTATGAAGCAGTTGGCCCGAGGAGGTTTAGTCTAGCCATCAATGTTTTCACCGTGTCGCTCACAGCTGCCTTGTCGTAGATCAGTTCCATATGCAGTGAGAAGTGCTAATAATGTCCGAACAACGCCAGCTCGTCACGAAGCTGACACTGCGATTGCTGGTCAGCTAAGCACTCTGACTTCGGCGCCTTTGAGAGCGGTCGCAGGAGCGAAGCAGTGCTAAAACGCATCCTGCGATGCAGCACGAGCGTGTTGCTGAGACACGTTTGTGGCAAGCTAAGTGACAAACTTCTCGGCGCTGCCGATAAATAAAAAAAACGGAAAGCCACTAAACTCTAGAACAAATAGGTGTGTTGCTCCTAATAAAGAGCAAGCGCAAAACGAAACTGGATCGTCTAAATAAATGTTTTCCTCCTATAATTTTCTTGCGGTCAATTTTTTTTTCCAAATACATGCATGCTTGCCCTTGAAAGAAAAAAAGTTCCCGCACGGTGCATCTGCGAAACAACCTCTCTTGAACAGCGCTCCGTATTTTTAACGATCCGTCTCCTCGTGTGACGTCACGGGGAGAGAGCGAAAGCCTTGAGCATTTCTAGGGGGTGTAGGCCTTTTCGCCTGCGGCCGCTTTCTGATTTCCTCTCGAACGCCATAGCCGTCCCGTCTAGAGCGGCTGCTTGAAGAGTCAGGTATATTTTTTTGTCATCAGGCTTAATATACACGAGATTTTATTGAGTGCGTTAAGGCACGCCGCCTCTAGGCGGTTCGTTATAAAGTAGCGTACTGAGCGTCTACATGCGGTGCCGATCGGCCATATGAGGGTTCGCAGGCTTTTCCTTTTAGATCTTGATTCGATGGAAAAATAACATACGCGAAGTCATTCTGCGGTCACCTCATTTTGCGCACAGCTGGACACCATAGTTTCTCGCACACACTAGCGAGAATACAAGAAATATAATATTCGTCGCTTCTTACCACCGAAGTTGCTTATTACGTAAAGACATCTCGAGACTGCCAGCGACGTAAGACACCGACGACAAAGCCAGTCGGGTTCGTACACCCGATCGAACCACCGCATTGAACGTTCGAGCTGATAGAAATGAACCTACTGGAACATGGACCTAAGGAAATAAAGGGCTGGTCGTGGCCATGGACAACCTGAATCGCTACGCCGAAACGAAAGCCTGTGTCAAAGAGCTAGTGCCGCCGGGACAGCAAAATATTCTTCAATAAGATCGCGCTGCGTAACGGTGCTCCAGAAGTTTTTTCACCGACAGATGTGCGGCTGTTACGGCCGACCTAACACAAGTGAGTTTGCGATACAGATGGAAAAGTCACCGAAGGACGACTGCCTACCACCCACCAACGAATGGCCTCACCGAGCGTCTTAATAAAACTTTCGCCGAAGCCATTGCACACTGGAACGATCTTCCTGATCACATTGTATCCATCCCTAATCGTGAAACATTCCGTGATAACCTGATTTGATTGCACTCTAGTATTGTATAACGTTGTTCCATCTTGCTGTTTGTAATCTTCGTTTTTATTCTTCTTTCTTTTTCTTTTTTTGTGTTTTGTCTGTATTCCTCTCTATTGTTTTGTAAATACTGATGCCCCCCCTTACTCAATGCCCTTCAATGGGTCTGTAAGGCATTTTGAATAAATAAATAAATAAATAAATAAATAAATATATGTCGACGTCGAACACAAAACGGTGAATACCTTCCTTTCGTACGTGACCCTCGCGTACAAGAAAAACATATATGGTCAAGTTCAAGCTGGTTTACGGAACGAGCCCGGCAGCGATACTTGACGCCATGCTGCCGACCGTTCAGGACAATCTGAACACTGTAGTCTACCTTCAGCGTGCCGCAGGAGCCAGACAACTTGCTCGTCTGCGCATCAGGAACCAGAAAACGACCCACAGACGTCGTTACAAAATTCCAGAATGCCACATACACTCTAAGAAAAAAAGAGTCAAAAGAGGGTCATGGAACCGTGACTTTCTTCGGGCGTCCATTTCACTCCTTTTGGAAGGTACCACCACAGAAAAAGAGTTAGCACTTCGGCAGGAGTCACTAGACTCTCCTGAAGCGCGTTTCGTTTGTCTTCCATGATGAAGGCGCCGCCGTATACGCCATACATACATAGGTCGGCACTGTAAGAGAATACTCACACATACTCACTACTCTCCCAATTTTTTCCGCCTTCGCACTCACTCACGGTCACACTCACGCCTACTCACACTCATAGGCACTCACTCACGTTCATACTCACGCCTACTCACACTCATAGGCACTCACTCACGTCCATAATCACGCCCACTCACACTCATAAGCACTCACTCACGTTCATACTCACGCCTACTCACACTCATAGACTCACTCACGTTCATACTCATGCCTACTCACAGTCTTATACACGCACTCACATTCATACTCACGTCTACTCACACTCATGAGTACTCACTCACGTTCATACTCACCTCTGCTCACAGCCCTTGTCACTCACTCATACTGCATTCACAACGTTCAAATGAGTGTCAGTGAGTGCGACTGGCATACTCATGAGTGACAAGATGTACTTTTGGGCTAGCTGGATTCATAATCGCAGTAGAACAGCGCCGGCGAAAACAAGAGACCAGACGAGGAGAAGGGCACGTAACACGAGGCGCTTGTGTTACGTGTCCCTCTCCTCGTCTGGCCTGTTGTTTTCGCCGGCGCTGTTCTACTGCGCTCATGAGTGAGTATGCAGAGCTATGCATGCATATCAAGCGCTTGCCCTTTGGCGCCGTTGTGGCTATTTGCTCGCCTTGCTCCCCGACGGAGCCGGAGGGCGCGCCGCTTCCGCCTCCTCTCTCAGTCTCCTCGTCTATTGGAATGCGTTGCGTGGTTGCGTTGGTTGCGCGGGTTGCGTGTCTTGAAGTTTTGTGTTCGAGCCAGCATGCGCGTCTACGGTGTTGTTGGCGCCGGCTCCGTGCACGAAGTGACGCCTCGAGGGCGGAATATTCATGAAGCTGCGGACACGGACAACGGGCACCAGGTAACAGCAGGGTGTCGCAACGATATGTTTTTCGTTTCGGTTTTAGTTTCGTTCCAGCGCAAAAAGTTCCGTTCCGTTTCTGTTCCGGAACGAAAAAAAAAACGTTCCGTAACGGTTCGTACCGCTTTTTTTTTTCTTTTGTATGAAAAAAAAAATTGAAGGTAAGGCAATCCTAAAAAAACATTGGATTTGTGATGTAGTTATTTGCCCTCCTCTTAAGAAAGTGAGACAAGGGTAAAACACGTTCTTCAGAGGAGCGGAAGTAACTGTACCACGTATTCCTACCAACTAGCACAAACCAGAATTCATTTCAAAGTCATAGCATTTATTTTCTCACAAGAAAAATACGAATTTTTTTAGTGGGCTCAATGCTTTGTGTCAAGGGAGTGAGCACGATCACAGAAGCAGCACGTCATTGAGTGTACTCTGTGATGTGCGAGACCGCTGTTCTGATAAAAAGATCGCCAGGTCTGCGTGAAACACGCAGAACTGTCACAGCAAAAGCTGGAAGAGCGGACTTCGTAGAGCCCGTTGTTGTCTTTTGGGTTAACTAATACAAGTACACATGCAAGGTACCCACTACGTCATAAATCATCGCAATTTTTCTGAAGTAGCGAAGTTCCTACTATGCCATTTTTCGTCATCCTTCGGAGAATCGCGGTACCCACTACACATCTGTAAGGCATTATCTGCACTTTGTGCTGTGGCTGATGATCATGAAGAATTATGGCTGAGCACTTTGCAGTGGGTGGGAAGGAGTGTTGCGGAATGGGCGCCTCCATTCCATTCCAATGCCATTCCGGGGAATCAGAACTTGCCGCATTTCCATTCCTTTCAATTCCTCGGAATGAAAAACCTTAGCCCATTCGCACTCTGGGAATGGCCTGGCAGTTCGATTCCGTTCCTGTAATTCCTCAACGTAGGAAAGGCATCTTGATAGTTTTATCGAGTTAAGAATAAACGCCCTATAAAGCTGATGTCATCAGATGCATTAAGAACTGCAAAAGTACGCAATACACAATACCAAGGTCGAGGGATAGTAGCTTGGTGACATATCTGGTGCAGTACAACCACCCTACTAATTCTCATAGGGGAGTTCTCCCGCTACCTATAGTATTTGCATGGTCAACACGTTTGAACGAATGGTGGTGTTTCAATATTGTTTATGCTTAAATATGTTAATGCTAAAATGACGACATAGCGTATTTTTATGCTGACAAAAGTGCCTTTGCATCGAATACGGAACACTGGGCCGCACTGCTCGTCAGCACTCACGCTTGTCAAGCGCGCCTCGCAAGCACAGATGGGGTAAGGAGAACTGTCTGTGTTCGCCTGGCGCAGGCATGCAATGTCTTCCTTGTCGCAAAGGGTATTTACGTGTGTCAGGTACTAACCTGCTCGTGAGATAAAGATCAGGGTGTTCATGGAGTATTCAGCACTTTCGTGTGGGGGTATCAATGGGAACCAACGCGCAGGGGTAATTTGTTTTTCCCTTCGGTATCTGCTTGGATAATGCATTTGTTTGTGCACTAACTGATGCCTCGGTTTGTAGTAGGCGTGTAGCTTATAAATGTACCGTGCTTGTAATCAGCCAAGCCATTTTAAAAATACTGCTTTATTGTTAATTTGCGAGGCTCTGACTTACTAATGTTTGAAGTTTGAAAAACAGCACGTAGACGAAAACGTGCCCTATTTTCGGAAAAAGACGTAATTCCATTCCCATTCCATTCGGTGCAAAAGGCACCTAATTCTATTCCCATTCCATTCCTCCGAGCGTGTCCCCATTCCATTCCGGGGTGGCGAAAATGTGGAATGATTCCGGAGTCATTCCAATTCAGGAATGGCAACTCCGCCACACTGGTGGGAAGCATTAAACCACACACTCCTTGCGCTATTAGCATTGTGTGACGACTGGTTGTTATTTCACTCTTCTGGCGCGCTACATTACATATGTTAACGCGATTCCTTGCCCGACATGACGCCTCTATAGAGTATATTTTTGCGGTGGAGTTACAAGCAGCAGCGTGGCACTGTGGTGGAAGACCCGAATGTCACGCAGAGGGCGCGGAATAAAATCCCATCCGATCCTAGAATTTTGTTTCTCATTTAATGTTTTCGTACATCACGCGATAGCGCGCTATCACGTACACCGGCGGCGGCGGACAACTATGGCGCCAAAATCGGCTGTTGTGATCTCATAATGTAACAAACTTCAGCGCCGACAATGCCCTCTCCATTTTGGCCGGCTTGACAGGCGCGCAAAAGTCCACTATAGCGTTAATATAAACATCTCTGGTCACACTGTTCTTGTTTTTCGCACAATTTCAACATATCTTTGCCCTGGAATTCCTGTCTGAGGTACGCGCTAATACTACACCCTGAGATACGCTCACATTGCATGAGCTCAGTTCCGAATTACGAAATTTTCTCGTGAACCGAAAAACGATTGAAAAAATTTCGGTTTCGCTCCTGAACGAAATAATAGATAAAGTTTCGGTTACGTATTCGTTCCGGTCAAAAATATCGTTTTTTTTTTCGTTTTTCGTTTTCGGTTTTCGTTCCGTTCCGACACTCTGGTTAACAGTGAGTGTACTGCTTTCGTAGGTACTAATTATACAGCTTTAGCTGGGCGTCTGCAGCATATCTGCGGAAGTTATCTGCCAGCCATTTCCAACAGCAGCCTGTATCCGCGGGGCTGTTGCGGATGCCCAACTAAAGCTGTCAGTTAACAAGTTGCCACCGTTATGCGCGTTGCTGTACAAGCTACCATAAAGTGAGCGATGCAATACAATTATCTAGGGCCATTTTTGCTGATTGCACATTGTGTCTGCACTACTAAGGTGCAATATGTCGTTTTGAGATGCACTTTAGTCTAGTTCATAATAACATTTCCATCGACCTTGAGTGTGCAGCGTTCTTCCGCGCGTGGGAACGGGAAAAAAAGCCTGTGTACAGAACGCACAGACGCACTATATATAATGGTTTTTGTTGGCCTAAAGACGGTAGTTTGAGGTGCGGATATAGTACGGTGCTTCCAGAACTTGGACACGCCTCGCCGGTAAAGTAAAAAAGCTCGAGACTTTCGACGGCGCGCGTTGTTGCGGCCGCCGCCGTGCCCTCTTTTCCCTCGTTTCTGCTTGCTGTTTTCGTGGTTTGCATACACCGCGATGACGTTCGGCGTTGTAAGATAATTGAGGGAGTGTACGTGATTGTGGGAGCTATATGCAGTAATTCTAGCATATGACATGCCTGATCTCGACGTAGACGGCGGCCGCACGCGCTGGGTGTCGTTCGGGCCCTCGTACTCGCGTGTGTTTATCTGTGTATTTAAGGACGGGTTACGTTTGTAAAACATGCGGTCAGTAACCGCTCACGGCGTGCCCCTGACTGCCGGAGGCAGTGCTTGGGTGTCGGGATATGCCGGCGCGAAGCCGTCATCATTCTGAAACCAAATTTTGAAGCGATTTCTCAGAAGATAAGTGCTTTCATTCGTGCATAGCCAGTGCCTATTGCGAGACGACGTTCCCGCTGCCTTTTACATAAAATTATGTTTTCGTTGGGAAAATATTTCGAACGAAACCCTCGTGTCAGGTGTGTGTGCAGCGACGGTGTGTTGAACAAAGGGTGGTTTTAAATACAAATAATAAATGTGTGTGTTTTGGTTATTCCCAGAATCCCGGATCACTTCTCCCGCCTCTTCACTCCATTTGACAGCCACACTACGGGAAACGAAGGTGCGCTCTGGTCTGGCGCCTCACCGCTCGTGATGGGAAAATCAACAGCGGCGTTCGCCCTGTCAACGAGGCAGTCGGTCCTAGATTTCTTTTGGTTGGACAAGGACGACGCAGGAAAAGAGGTGAGTGGCACCCACGCAAAGGACCCAAAACCAATTTCGCTTGTTGTTTGAAAGAGTTTGTGGCCAAGTGACGTGTTACAAAAGCTACTATTTGCAAGTTGTGTTTTACACGATAACGGCAAAAAACTTGGTTCCTTACCATGCCTGTCTGTTGTTTTGTTGTGAGCCTTCGTTATGTCTGTGTGAACCATTTATTGTGTTGGTTTTGCAAACCTTTACTGCAAGTTCATTTTCTCATCATAATATCACGTTCTGCTTTTCAGATACCGTTTATCATGGTGCTCACGCTGAAGAGGAGCCACAACCTAGCAAGCCACATGTCTGATGCCTCAAGCCGTCAGCAGTTTTTGATTTATTCTGAATCGTATGGAATAAATATAAAAATATGATGCCGATTTCGGCTGTTTGTTTTGCACCATATGACACTATGCACATCACAGTCAGGCATTTTAGTTGACTATACTCATGCAAGCATGTAAATGAGAAATACATTGAATTCTTATTTGGAAATAACAGACCACCTGTTCGCGCTTTCTATATTACTTTGCGGGAAAGTTTTGACGAATTGTATTAAAACAATGCTAAAATTGAACTATCCTTTTTTTGCAGTCGCTGGGCAGAAGTGTAAGTATAAATTAGACTTGCTTAAAATGAATACTTCACTATTTTCAACAGTAGTCGCACAAAAGTAGAGCAAGGGTCAAATGAGTAGCTTAAAATGGTTGTGGAGTCGCTTGACGCTTCGGTGTGGGTCATTTGCCCCACGTAGGGGTGTAACCGGCAAGAGTCGTCTGACTCCCTCATAAGTGGTAACGTGATCCTTCGGATAAGAGCCATTCCACTCTTCCTAGAGGGTCAGGGGACTCTCCTAGAGGGAGCCGACTCTGACCCACCAAGAGTGTCACCGTCACTCTTTAAAGAGAGTCGTATACGTGGCAAGTCAGAACTCTCCGAAAAGAGTCACGCATACGCTCTTTTCTTAGAGTGTAGAGTACGAGCCTGGCCACCCTTTTTAGGTATCAACGGCGGTAAGCCAACTTCGACTTATTGAAAAACGTCTTTGGCGATACTTCGGACCATACAACGTGTTGGCGTCTCGGGGCATTGGAGTATGAGATTATACCCGGGGGCATTACGAGCTCTCATTTACGGCGCGCGACCTGAAATCGTTCACGTCGCGCGCCTTAAGCCATTTTATTTGTGTTGACCAACCTGAGGACATTAGTACTTGTTTGCTTTAATATATTTTTTGTTTGGTATTTTAGAAGCATCAGGATGGCGCTTTTTCCACGCGCGCTTATTTCTGTTATTAGAATGGGAATAACCCACAAAAAGTGTGTGGCCGTTCTGCAATGTTTGAAAACTTCGTGATTATTTCAGACTGTTAATACATCACGCCAGACGCGAGTAATCAACTTTATATGGAGCTAGCGCGAACACCTCCGATTACGCTGGAGGGTTCCATCAGGCGTGTATGAAATCCGACGTCTTTCACGGACGATCAGTCTATGGACGACCGACACTTTTGTTGGCCGTTATTGTTGCACCGTTAGTGCTACCTATTTTGTGGCAGGGGGGTTTGCCCAATATACAATTCAGTTCTTACCGACATCTGTTCTCGTTACTTCACCGTCACTACCAGGTGGCTGTTTGGTGGTTTGACTCACATTAAGATATTAGTCTTCGTGCACATTATTGCTTTATGCAGCTCAATACCTTTTTATAATAGGATTTTCCTATGCGCCTGCATTGGCAATTACATTCGTCGATTTTATTTCGCCTAAAATTGATCTCATGGAAAAGTAAACGAACGCTCTCTTTCTCGTTTTGCTCACTTCACAGCTCTCTAAATCCTTATCCGTACTGGTCCGGGCCTCGTCGCGGCTTCCACAATCGCTGGGTCCTTCCAGGCTGCGTTTCTCCCTACCAGACTCCGGATTCTGTCTACAGGGAAGTTCCTGGCGGCTGACCGCTGCTGTTCCTGTAGCGGTTCGAGGCGCTGTCCAAGGAGCTTGCTTGGTTCAACTCATGGCGCTCTTCGTGGCGGTGGTTCCCATCGTCGTTCCAGGCGTGGTCCTAGGCGTCCGCTGCCGTGCCAGGATGCTTCCTGGCATTTATCCGCTAGGCCAGTCTACGCCCCGGTACTGACTCGGGGAAGCACTACGCGCCCCGCCTCCTGACCTTGACTGAGAGCGCCCCGGGTCGATCACACCGATCGACGCACCAAGGCGGACCACAGTACGGTGTGAGTAAAAAAAACTTTAGTGTAAACACCCGCATAAGGCCGCGAACGTGCATAGGTATGTATTCATGTAGTGTAGTCTCGTGTCTGTCGATCTGTACACAATGTGGTGTCTTTTGGTCTCTGGGTGATCTCTGTGCACGTCTGGCTATAGCCTGCGCTCACATTTCCCCACAATGTCAAGATAGAGAAACGGCCGCAAGCGCAGCGTAGCATGTAAATCATGCCCTACAAGACATGCGTATCGTGACCTTCATGTTACAACCTACCATTTAGGTTCATCATACAGTCACGACACGAAATACTAATTTCGGTGTATACCAAGCTAGCGAACCGGCAGCTAGCGCACCATGAGCGTGGCTTGTAAATCATGCTCTACGTGATATTCATCTCGTGATTGTCATGTTATCACCTGTCATTTATGTTCGTTATACAGGCACGTCACGCAACATCAATTTTGGTGTAGAATAAGCTAGCGAACGGCCGCGAGCGGACCATGAGCATGGCATATATATCATGCTGTACATAACATGCATATCATGGTTTTCATGTTACCACCTCTGAAGCATGTTCTTCATACAGTAACGTCATGGAATAAATTTGGTACATGTCAAGATAGCGAAACGGCCGCAAGCGCACCATGAACGGGTCATGTATGTGATGGAGTAAATGACATACATGTCAGGATTTTCATGTTACCACCTGTCATTCATGTTCGCCGTAGAGAAATGTCTCGTCGTATGAATATTGGTATATATCCATCTTCATGTAAATCACGCTGTACATGATATCCGTGTCATGATTTGCACGATGGGACTTGTCACCTATGTTTGTCATGCACTCTTGTCACGTCATACCAATTTTGGTATATATCAAGTTAACGAAACGGCCGCAAAAGCCCCAACGCCATGGCTTGTAAATCGTACCACTCATGACATGCATGGCAGGATTTTCATGTTATAACCTGTCATTTATGTTCGCATACAGTCATGCTATGACATACCAATTTTGGAATACATACCATTAACGAAACGGCCAGGGGTGCACAAAGTCGTAGGCGGCTAGATAGATAGATAGATAGATAGATAGATAGATAGATAGATAGATAGATAGATAGATAGATAGATAGATAGATAGATAGATAGATAGATAGATAGATAGATAGATAGATAGATAGATAGATAGATAGATAGATAGATAGATAGATAGATAGATAGATAGATAGATAGATAGATAGATAGATAGATAGATAGATAGATAGATAGATAGATAGATAGATAGATAGATAGATGGCTGTCAGCAATTTGCCACTGATATCACTCGCTTGCCTCTAATATTGTAATTTTTAACCCTTGGCTAAAGATTGCTCGGACACCCGGTATATATGAATTGTGGTACGTCTGGTCGGTTCGTACAGTATGTAGTGTTTAGCAAAAGCCATTGGAATATTTAGTGTTTATCAGAAACAAAAACGTTCAAGTAACAATGGTGTTTGACTCTAGAAAGCTGCTCGAAACCTCCCCTTTTAGCGCTCCAAAGCTGCTCCAAAACATCATTATTCCTGCTCCCTGAGCAGCTTCAAAAGACTGATGCTTGCTTCCACCCCTGAGTATCCTTCTGCAACAGTTCTCTTGGTGGCCCAGCAACATCGGCAAAGTTTTTGAAGAAGTGGCGAAAGTAAGAATATCGGCCAACGAAGCTGCGTACGGCAGAAGAAGAGCGGGGCACATGGAAAGGGCGAACAGCGCGGGACTTTTCGGAATCTGGTAGGCCACCGTCATAGTTTACAAGATGGCCCACTACAGTAATCTGACAGTGGCGAAATTGGCATTCCGTGGAATTCAGTTCAAGCCCCGCTCTTATGAAGGCTGCAAGAACTGCAGCGGGAGGGGTTAGGTAGCTGTTGAAGGTGGAAGAAAAGGCAATCACATCGTCAAGGCAACAAAGAGAATCGGCCCACTTGTACCTTTGCAATACAGTTCGTCATCCGTGCAAATGTCGCAACAGCATTGCCTAGACCAAAGGGCATTACCGTGAACTGGTATAAACCAACTGGCGCTATGAAGGCAGTCTTCTCGCGGTCCATTCCATCGACAGAAATCTGCCGGTAGCCGGACCGAAGATCCATAGGTGGGAAGTGTGTAGCTTTCTATAGGCAGTCAAATGCGTCATCGATGCGCGGTAGCGGGTGGACATCTTTTCGCGCGATGTTATTTAGGGGGCGAAAGTAATCGCAAGAGCACCAGCTATCATCTTTTTCTTTGAGAAGGACTACAGGGCAGGCCCACGGACTGTCTGATGGTTTGATAACACCTTTGCTCAGCGTTTTGTTGCCTTCCGTTTTCATACCTCTGCGCTCAGTGTGCAAGACACAATTGTGGCGCCGACGCACAGGAATTGTATCACCAGTGTTATTACGATGTTGAAAGACGAACGTTTGTCCTAGGGCTGTGTCACCAAAGTAAACAAAACATCACTGTACGACACGAGATGCCGACGGATTTCATTGGCCTATGCAGGGTCGCGGTGAGATGCAATCCAGAAATCATCTCGCAAAGCATTGGACTTGTTAGCCGTTGTAGGCGGAAGCAAATCGGTCTGCCTGGTCAGATTGGCAGTTTGAAATTTATCATCATTAGATAAGCTGGCCAAGAACAGGCCACGGGTAGGAACTTCAGGGCACAAGATCAAATTTAAAAGAAAGGAGGTGTGCAGGGTCGGGTCAAAGTGACCAGTGTATGTGGAACGGCCACTTTCCGGCTCAAAAGGATGCAACGAGGGAAAAGAGGACATATTCACCGTCAGTAGCCTGCGGCATGTGCGGAAGCGCCGCTGGAAGTTCGCACTCAACACATACGTGTGTTCGCAGTACGTAGGCTAAGCACTCATAACGATACATTTGCTCCAGTGTCGGCAAGTGCTTGGACATGTATACCCTCTACTTTAACTTCAATTACACTTCGTCTCATCGCCACAGAGAGAGGATTTGCTGCACGGGTAGTCAATGCACCATCAGCTTTGGCGGGCTGTATTTAGTTTTCCGGAAGGGTGCAGTCGGAAGCTGCGGGCGACGGCAGGCGACGTGGCTGCGCCAAACGGGACGAACTAGATTGCTCGGGACGAACGGGACGAACGAGATTGTGAATCGTTTGGGACGAACGAGATTGCTGTTCCCATGGCGAAAGCGAGCGTGGAGACCGCGTTCTTAGCAGAATTATCAGCGGCGTTGGACTGAGGACGGGGGCGAAAAGTGGCGGGCCTTACCGTCGATGCGCAACAGTTCTGGTCAGCACAGCTGTGTCAGACCACAAAGAATCGCTTTAAGATTATGTACAAACAGGAGGGCGCATGTATTATCTAACTTATGTGCTTAGAAACAATGTTCCATGATTAAGATTATGTGCTCTCCTATGGGAAGCTCTCCTTGAGACTTCGAATGCACTAAACAGACAGATTAGTACGAAGAACTTGATGTTTAGCAATAAAGAGTAAATCAACAACTTTACTATTGCATCATGACTGCGTTGTTGCGCGAGTTTCCGAAGACCATGGCTTGTGGCAGTAGTGAGCAACAAGTCGAACGCGGCGGCAGGTCAAACATATTGGGCTGTTGTCCGCTCTTCTGTACTCTCTCGGGCTGAGATAGCCTGAAGAGAACCGTTGGTTTGGGGTGAAGATAGCATAATGGCGTATGTTGTCTCTGGAGGTGGCGAAACAACACACGGAATGCACTCCAATATTTTGAAGCTCCCGACCAACGCTGACTTGGACGAGATGAACTGAAACAGGGGTGGAATCGGATGTGCGCGAAGAGAATGCTGGGGGCGCCATCTGTAACCGTTCACGAAGAACAATTCGTGTCAGGTCTTCTGACGGTGGAAGATGTTGCGGTTCCGACTAGTCGCCGTTGCAGCAGTGCTTGGAAGTCTGGCAAACGGCTGTAGGTTGCGGCGGATGTGTACTTGCTCGAACTAACGAGACTCTTTGGTGATCGCATCCACGGTAGTACAGCTCTCGCATATGAATAGATTGAATGCGTCGTCGGCAATCCCCTCCGACACATACCCAACCTCCTTACCTTCCGTCATGTCACTGACGGCCTCACGGCAAGAGCCAGCGCATCCTGACTCTGAGAGGTAGGATTCCGTGGAAGATTGGGCGCGGCAGGCTAATTCCTTTTTTGCGGCGATTTTTCGGACGCCGGGTTTGCCAAATACCTCTAGTAACTTTTCTTTGCATAGGTACCAGCTGGTGAGCTCTTTTTCACTGTTTTCAAACCACATCTCTGTCGTACTTCTGAAGCAGAGCAACACATTAACCAGCTGAAGGGTGGGGTATCATCTGTTGAGTACACTCACGCGTTCAAACACGGCCAACCAGTCTTCAACGTCGATGCCATCGGTCCCGCCGAATTTACCTGGATTCTTAGGAGGTAAAAGAACAAATGGTGGTGATTCCTACCTTGATGGAGACGGCGTCGCTGCTGCGGAGGGCTCAACGTTAGTATTGGCTTCGAGGGCGATGCAAAATCCGCTGTGGAGCTCTGTTGCCAGCTATTGTACCGAGCACTTCCACCAATATATTACGGGACGGTTTGAATATTGCAAGATGTAATTGTAGAGAGCAATGGTAGAAACAATCACGATGATGATGATGATGACCTTTTTCTGATGGCGCTCACCCACAAAGGGGGATGGGCCAGGAACCGGTGGGCAGGACGCTTAAGGCAAAGACCTATATGAAACTAAACAAAGATGGAAACTTAGAATACAAATTAAGATTGTTGACGAACACACTCGCGCACCAGTCAGCGTCTCCGGCTCCTCGTTTTCCTTCACTTCTTCTCTCGTTAACAGAATCAATATTAGCTGTTGCTACCCTCATTTTCTTAAAGTTATTTTTCCCCAGAAGTGAATAAAAAAACACACACGCACAAAGGACAAATAGCGTGTGAAGCGATTGGCGTAGTTCTAAATCCTGACTTAAATGCAGCTCAACTACTGGGAAGCCTGAGGGCACTGGCACCCAGCAATTGCCCTTCGTAGAGTTCCCACTGCTTTGTTTACCAAACTACCGACGGCGTCAGTGTTCGAGGTCAGCATACACGGTTTCCCCAGCAGGAGTAGAATCTTGTTATGAGGATTTGCAAACTCGGTGTGCGAAATGAGCGCTCCTTTTTGCTGCGCTTTATCGAGTTCCTGCTTTTACGGCAGTTTAGATACGGGCCGTCCGCAGCGATTTCCGTCAGGTTGTTTGCCCCTTCAGATGCAGCGACAAAGTGCCGGCAAAACGTCGGTCGGTTGAGAAATCTCACACTTCGCGAGGTGGTAACGCCATCTTGCGCTCCTCGCCTGTCAGTCGCAAGTTTCCGAAGCATTTTAATAATTTCATGAGTAAAGACGTTCATTAGCGGACGCTCGGTGGCGATGCACGACAGCGCCAGTCAAGGTGCGGCCGACTCTAAGCGCGAGGGGCATGCTTTCAGAGAACAGGACGACCCACTAGAAGGCGCTCGAGAAGACGACCCATTACTGAGTTCAAACGCTTCGCTACAGTTACCCCGGGTACGAAAAGAGAGATGCCAGGCGACCTAGCAGCTTGTCAATATGACAGGGTCAAGGTAAGGCTTCAGGCGCTCCACGTTGACAATGTCGCGCCCTCGACGGCGCATGTCTGAAGATGGTTCCATGGGTTCGATCAGGTAGTTGACCGAGGATGTGCGTTCGACGACACGGTTGTGGTGTTTTGTTCTGGTGGTTCCGGTTTCGAAATGCCATGTGCAGATGCCAGTGTGCGCCGCTCTAGTATCCATATTCAACAGGCGAGACGTGTAAGCAAAATCAGTGTGTGATCAGTACTCGTTGCGTGCGGACGTTTGTTTCTTCTCTTCTGGCGGCGCTGTCAGAGACTCCCACGTTTAAATGTAGATATATACCCTACAAAGTGGATGGGGGAGTGGTCGCTGCGGTGGCTCAGTTGGTAGAGCATCGGACGCGTTATTCGAAGGTCGCATGTTCGGTCCCTGCTCGGGGCAAGTTATCTTTTCGTCCACTTTTCTTTCTTCACATTTACATTACATTTTCAATAACATCCCCTATACTTTCCTTGGCATTATTGTCTCTCAGTGCTCATTAATATTGTGTATAACAAAGAAAAAACGAGCCCTTCAAATTTCCACTTCTTTCCTTCATTCATAGCGAGGGTCTCGTTCTGGCAGACTTGATGCTTTCAGGTAGTATGCGAGGGATTATTCGTCAGCTGCCAGCTCGTAATAAGTTCACGTGCTACGTGACGCCAACAAGCAGAAGTAGAGTGCTCCACACTCGCTGTCATGGCTAGTGGCGGCACTGACTGACACTCCCACGTTTAAATGTATATACCCGATAAAGTGGACAGGGGACGGCCGCTGCGGTAGCTCAGTTGGTAAAGCATCGGACGCGTTATTCGAAGGTCGCAGGTTCGGTCCCTGCCCGCGGCAAGTTATCTTTTCGTCCACTTTCCTTTCTTCACATTTACCTTACATTTACAAGTAATAACATCCCCTATACTTTCCTTGACATTATTGTGTGCAGTGCTCATTATATTTATATATGCCACATATGGATAATAAATTAAGTTGGAAAATTGCTCCCCCTGTGTCTGTTCCGCCCGTTGTCTAAGAAAGTTTTGCGCAAGAGTGTTGATCATGGAGTACCAACCAGCTCGAACACAAACCTTGTTAATGTATATTTTCAGGCACATCTTCACAGTGCTGTTTGTGAGTCCTGTTCTCCAGCGTCTGATCTTGTCGTCGGACTGCCACCGCTGCAGCTGCTGCTGGGTTCGAGGCTTTTGGTATTCGGTGCAGTTGCTTGGGTGTCGCGGAAATTCATTCCCTTGGGGAAGCCGGTGCCTCCGTGGCCCCGGGCTCGAAGATTTTTCGCGTTCCCTGCGCCAGGCGCAGGCGATCGCGTTGCAATCTTCACCCGCGTTCCTCCGCGTAGTGCTGAGCTGTTGCCGCTACCGCCTAGTCTCCGGTAGGCTCAGCGTGACGCTCACGAATTCTGTGGCTTCTCAGGATTTAAGTGGCATGATAAATGGTTCCTGGTACAGAAATGCGTCCAAAATTCACAGCATATCCACGGAGTGAATGATGATGAGTGGGCGAAGCTGCGGAGGTTCATCGGTAAGCCGTGAATATTCCGTGAATTCTGCCCAGTACATCATCACCGACGTAAGATCGGGCGCGTTTATACTAAAGGTTCGATGCGAGTTATGACGAATTGCAGCTCACTTTAATTTTACATGTACGCTGTGAATTTTCATTGTTTAGAAAACCATTGCTTTAGAAAACATCTGGCGTCTTTCGTTAAGCAGCTGGCGTCTTTCCGTTTTGCTTTAGAAACATCTGGCGTCTTTTCGTTTTGCTTTTAGAAAATATCTGGCGTCTTTCGTTGGTTTATTTCATCAGTCAACGGCGTTTTGAACAAAATTTTTATTGTTTAATCACGCACAGTAGAAATCTCACCAGGCACTACCTTGGAAGTAAACAATGGCTGCTAATGGGAATGAGAGACAGAAGAAGTCGGCTTTTAGCTAACACTACACTTCTACTTCTACTAACGTTTCCTACTGGAACATGCCAATGGCTGCTAATGGGGAATGAGAGACGGAAGAATTCAGCTTTTAGTTAACGCGCACGCTGCGAATTTTTTATTGTTCAACAACCCACAGGAGAAACCTCCCACCGGCACCACCTTGGAGGTCAAGATCTGGTACTAGCGTTACGACTGGTTACGCACTACGAGGGACGAACGGGAGCCGCTTTAAGGAGCTTTGCCCCCTAAAAGTGCTAACTTCTGTTACCGATCATCTGTTCTTTCGAGCGGAGATCCGGGTGTTACGTAGCCCAAGATATGCGTCAACACAGCGCTAAAGTTTATCTAATTTCTCTGATTAAATTAAGCTCAATGGCGTAACGTGTAGCCTTTTACATAACATTTGAAGGGTATTAAGGCCCGCTCCAAGTAATAGCCGTATTCAACGTTAATGTTCGTACGAACAGAATAAAAATATATGAATAAATCAAGAAATACGCCTAATGCGCCTAATGCGGCTACACAAAATTGTGCTTAACGCGGTCACACCACGCGGAGCGGCCCTAAACGGAGCGTTTCTCGTTTGCCATCCGTAATTGTGTTGTTCTGCATATAAGATGGAAAGAACGCAAGACCCCTGTACTTTGATGCTTTATTAGCCATACTGTGACTGATAGATAGAAGTGGCGGGTTTCGCGGTTGTACGTTTAGAATGGGAACCGTTTAGTAAAAACTAAGGATATGAGGGAGCTGAAGGATATAGGAGTACGCAAACACGCAAACACTTCCCTGTTATGTGCGCATATGCTTATTTGTGCACGTTAACATACAAGCTTATAAAGCGCATCACCCCCGCTTTTGCACTCAGGAGCTTGTATTTGGTGTTTTATGATAGGCACGAATGAGTGCGCAGGGGCAGCTCTCGAGGGAATTGGTACTTGCGCTCGTTTGGCCACAGTTTTAAGCCTGAGGCACCTTTCACGTAACGAATGTGTAATATTTAGCGATGTTAAAGGGGTCTTGGAGCCCTCAGCCTTCGTGAGAAAACACGTCGTGCGTAAAGCAGGCGCTGCTCTGAACAGCTCAGGGAAATCTCGCAGTCGTGCGTGGCAAGGGGCGTTTACAAGCGGAGCGCACCGTTGCCGACTTTCTGAAGCGCGCTCTCTTCATACAGACGCCCGTCTTCAGTCACGTAGCTGGGCGACCCCATGCAGCAGATTGTTGTCATTGTCGGATAAGTGACGTAAACAATGAGCGCCGTGATGATTAGAAGCTTTTTTGACACAGGGTGCCACCACGTGCCGGCGACACGCTCCAAAGTCTAACGTTACTCAGTGAGCCACACTCGCGCTCAGGAATCACAACGGGAGCGAGCGATCATGTTTCATCACACGCTCAAGATCATGACACGGGCTGACGTAATTTCCCGTGTGCGGTCCCTCCTTGTGTAGCTTACAGCGTGCTTGCAAGTACGAGAGAAGAGATAAAACGCTTAAAGAGCGGGAGAAATCAGTGTAGCTCAGCTAGTTTTCGATGGATTCAGCGAAATGTTTTGGCAATCGGTTCGAGGGCTGTAAACTCCTGCGTCAATTTACCCAGTCACTCAGGACCCCTTTATTGCCCGAGGTTTAGTGTAAGAGATAGAGAGACTTGTATGCTGTATCGCCATAGGTCAGTATCCTATATGCAATGCCGAATTCTCTAGTCGCTAATGGGATCAATCAGGTGCACACCTATCACTGTAGTCGTGTGAGAATTAATGGTTTGCTGCGTAAGAAAAGAAGAAGACGGTTTACTCGCTCAACACATTACGTCATCACGTGAAGTGAGCGTGTTTGTACTCGGGAGTGACATGCTCACAATATTACAAAATATTTCGAGACGCAGAGCACTGCCTCATCATTCCAAGGTTACTAAGTAAATCTACAGCTTTTGTCGTGACCATGACATAATATATTCCTGGAGGCTAGAAGGGGAACCAAAGAGTACTTCAAAAGTAATAAAATTATATAGTTTTCTCCTGCCGATATTCGTGTGTATTCGGAGAAATATAGTCTTTAAAAATTGTGATGTGAACCAGCAAGTCTACTTTTTAAATCGAAAGTACTTTTATTCAGTCTTTATGACTCGCAGAACCTGGCTTCTGCTATTTTTTTGCATCATCGAGGGCCCGAGCCTCCGCTGCAGGTGCAGTGTCAGCCGCAGCCGCGGCAGCCGCCGCATCCGTCATCTCGAGAACCCTGCCTCTGGTTCCCTGGAAACAATAGTAAAAGGCAAGTGTCTTTTTTTTTCATCGAACAATAATTTGTTGAACTATTTTCCCAAACACAAATGCGAAATGAACCTGGTAGTGCAGTCTCCTCAACTGCACCCATGCGATGGATAGTCACCGTTGGCATCGTAACGGCACATGAACTTTAATTATTCGCCGGTGTGAATGCCGGTGATCTTGAGGCGCACTTCGGTGGACGTATGCTATGATTGTTCCCGCAACTTATCTATCTTCTTCATGTACTTCTTTAGCGAGATTGCAGTTTATACGCGGTAAGGTGATATTTCTTGGTTATCATTTTACAGGTATTCTTCGAAACCGCTATGTATTTTCATTGATAGTGCCCTTTGAAAAATGTTTGTTTTTAAGGAGACGTAATGAAATCAGTCGAACAGACGGAAGAGACCATGGCGAACCAAAAATAGACTTTAAGCTTTGTTTTGCGCTTACGTCCTCTACTACGAGAGCAGTAAACCTCGCACGTAGGTGTTATAAGCGTTTGCGTTATACATATCAGGGTATGTCGTTCGAGATTACCGAAAGAAAAAACCCTTATTCAAATGATTGCATTGAAATCTGTTATTCTGCTTACATGTCACCCGCCGTGGTGGTGTAATGGTTATGGTGCTTGAATGCTGGCCCAAAGGTTGCGGGATAGAACCCCGGCGGTGGCATTGGCGGCGGCCGAATTCCGGCGGAGGCAACATGCCAGCGGCCCGCGTGCTTAGATTTAAATGCAAGCTACAAAACCGCAGGTAGCGAGAAATTCCGGAGCTTTTTTTTTTTATTAGATGTGTTTCAGGAGAGGTTGGTGCCTATACATGGCTCCGGCTACTCCTCTTCTCTTACTTATTAATTAGCGTCACGAGCTTTTAAATAAAAGTACACTCACTCACGGCAATGTCCATTCAAAAGGAATGTGCTGACGTCATGCATAATGTCCACGTGTCGACAACAATGTTCACACACAAGACACACAAGAATCGTTCGCACTTTTTCGAAGAGTTCAACTCACAGTCCTTTGTAGAGTGCGATCACATCACACAAGTCACTGGGCATTGCCCACACGTTAAACACAACTGTCTTGAATCACAAGAGGCAACGCGAAACATGTGACCAGAAGTATCTCCATGTAAGAATAATTACAAATGTGAATCAATATCTTTTTGATATTCCCGACTCTTCTAAAAACTGTACAAGGGCGCGTGCAGCAATGTTTTGAAGAGTTTCTGTTGGCCATGCAAGCAATACTTTTGCTAATGATAGCGGCCGTCTGTCCAATCCGTTTAGTTTTTGTAAGAATTTCTTACGGGGAACAGCATAATTTTTGCAGTGTAGAAGGAGGTGTTCTATGTCTTCTTCTGCCTCTTCACATGAACATGTAGCGCAGTTAGTTTTTCTTATCCTATATAGGAAGCTCTTAGTGCAGGCACTGCCTAGACGAAGTCTCTGAATTACTCTTTCTACAGAACGGCCAATTTTAATCGGAAATTGAAATTCCATTCCAGGATCGATTGTATATAATTGAGTTTTGAGCTCCATTCGCGAACCAAGTCTCTTTGGACAATCGACCACAGAGTTTGTTCAAGAAACATCGTGCATCACTCGCCGCGAGAAGTAATAGAGATAAATCGTCATCTTGATGCGCTGCATGTGCCAAACAATCATCTGTGACATTTCGGGTGATTTCACAGTGACTTGGGATCCACTGGAAAACGATATCATGATGTAACTCTTTTGCTATGGCGTATGTCTTCCGAATTTCCTATGTCAATTTGTTATACGTTTTGTCGAACTTGATGTCTTTAATACACTCTAATGGTGATTGCGAGTCACTTAAGATTACCCAGCGAAGTGGCCCTGTTTTTCTACATATGTAGCGTAAAGAAGAAATTATAGCGAATAGATCTGCCGTTGTGGACGTCTCCCCTACGGACTCTGTCATAATCATATTGTAGAAGTGGGACGTAAAGTCCCAACAATTATTGCTATTACAACATCTCTGTACGAAAAGAAGGTAGACATAAACCTTATATGTGCATGCTTAGGTTTGGGCCCCCACCTGCCGACCGCGTACACTAGAGGTTTTGCATGAGAGATAACTACCTAGACGTTTTATTTCTTCTCTCTGAAAGGCGATCGCAGGCTCGCTTACGCATGCGTTTTCACTACTATTGATATGCCATGCCTCCACCATAAGACCCGTTTCTTAGTTGCCCTATCCATATTAAAGGACACATTCATGGAATTTGGACGAGTATTTGCAATCTCGACAGTTCAGATAAAGATTAAGGCCGTTTCACAAGGCGCAAAACAAGCCATTTTCATGCTGCAATTTCGCTAGCAGCGAAAAAACACCTGATCTCTCTCGTTGCAACGGTCAGCGGCGAGGGACAACATTTTCGAAATTTTTCGCTCTGTTCGCAGTGGCGCAGAGATTGTTCGGTCTGGACCCATCGAAATTGCGCCGACGAGTTTGTTTTCCTTATGATAGCTATTGTGCCTTTCAAAATAACTTTTGATCGGAAAGTCTTTTTGAATGACAAAAAACTCGTACCTTTTGCTACCGTTTATGAAACTTAACAGTACCATAAGGCACAGATTGTTACATTACGTTTAAATAAATATGCAGTGTCTGCCACAAATAACGCGCAGCAAGCAAGCTTGTGCGCCGCGGCATGCGCAGAGCAGAAATTGCAGCTCATTCATATTCCATGTAAACGAAAGCGTCATTAGCGGCGGTTTTGAAAAGAGTGGACAAAGTGAACGGAACGATTTCAACGCGACAGCCGTAAAGAGCTGATTTGCAGAATTCCGGAGTCGGTGTCGGCGTCGGCGACGGCGTCATGTGAATGATCTTCGTTGTCCGTGAGCGAAAATTCCCGGTGTATGAAAATCAGGAAATAAAAAATTGGGGGACCCTTAAGCTTCGCTTTTAAGAGTTGAGCGCGATAGCGAAATCCGGCCCCTAGTGCGCACTTCAACCACTAAGTGCATACTTATAATTGTGTATTGTTACACACACACGCACACAGACACACTCGCGGGTGCGCGCGATGTATCTTTAGTAATTATACAGGTTTTCGATCTAAAGCACTTCCCTGTGAAACAGTTGAGACATATTTCTCAGAATGCCTCACAGATGGCAGCACATTATCTAGCGTGTGCTGTTTGCTTGATCAACGCCTCCTCTAGAAAGCAGGCGTTGGCTTGATATGTTTTCCGCTAAATGGACATAGTTCTCCATTTTTAGAGCTGTTTGAAAGTTCGTGTGTGTTTTTAGCGGCGATGGCTGCATTATCTCGGCCTTTTACAGCGAAAGCTCTTATGAGATCATTTCACCGGCCGTTTTTGGCGCCGTAGTTGTCCGCCGCCGCCGCCGCCGCCGGTGTCCGTAACCAGTATCGCTCGAAATAAAAAAAACTAAATAAGAAAAAAATTCCAGGACGGAATGAGGTTCGAACCTGGGCCCTCTGCGTGGGAGCCCAGTATTCAACCTCTGAGCCATGCCGGTGCTTGAAAATGCTTTGCTAAATGGTCCTATACAGGCTTCATGTCGGGAGGGAACCACATTAGCATATGCAATATGGCGTGGTAGAAGAGTAAAATAAGCACCAAGCGTCGCACAACGCGAATTCTGTAACCAGGCGTCACACAATGCGAATTGCGCAACGAGTAGGTATTTGAATGCTTCCAACCCATTACAAAGGACCGTGCCATAATTCTTCATCGTCATCAGGCACAGCATCAACAAAGTGCGCATAATGCCTTACATGGGTTTAGCAGGTACCAACGCTCTCCGTAGAATGACGAAAAATGGCAGAGTGCCTGCTGCCCTACTTCTAAAAAATTACAATGATTTATAGCGTAGTGGGTTCCTCGCAAGTGCACTTGGATTGGTTGCCAAGGAAGCCCATAAGCGCATGATCCACTTCCTCTGGGTCTCAGTAAAATTGCAATGATTTATAGCGTAGTGGGTTCCTCGCAAGGGCACTTCTATTTGTTGCCAAGATAGACCATAGGCGCATGATCCACTTCCTCTGGGTCTCAGTAAAATTACAATTATTTATAGCGTAGTGGGTTCCTCGCAAGGGCACTTGTATTGATTGCCAAGGAAGCCCATAAGCGCATGATCCATTTCCTCGGGGTCTCAGTAAAGTTCTTCGCTCCCCCCCCCCCGTCTCTTTCCCACGTCAACGTATGTTATGCAGCATGACGGGAGTGGGAAATAGCGACCGGGCGTCACCCAATGCAAAATACATAACTGGTGGGCCGTTTAAAGATTCCAACCCATTACAAAGGGCTGAGCCATAATTCTTCATCGTCATGAGTCGTCGCGTGAACAAAGTGCACATAATTCCTTACAGACGTGTAGCTGGTGCCTCGCTTCTCCGCAGAATGACGAATAATGGCTTAGTAGGTGCTTCCCAACTTCACAAAAATTGTGATTTATGGCGTAGTGGGTACCTTTCTAGTGTACTTGTATTGTAACCCCAAGAGAGCTTAACGGGCTCTAGAAACGCCGCTCTTCCAGCTTTCGCTGTGACTGTGCTGCGGTTTTAGCGCAGGTCTGGCGTTTTTTTTTTCGAAGCGTGGCGTCGCCCAAAAAACGTAGTTTGATGGCCTCGCCAATGCGCCTATAAATCGCCGAATGGGCTCATTTTCGTCGTGACACCTGCCGAACAAAATGCCTTAAGGAGACTTCTTCCACTACATGGCATTTTTGTAGTGTTTTTTTTTCAAAGCATCTGCAAGTAACATCGTAGCTTTGTGATAGGACTTCTGCTTGCCACGCAAACGTCCCGGGTTCGATCCTCAATGGTGCCAAAGATCTTTATTGTTTATTTTATTTGCATCTTTCTCGATTTTTCAGTCACGGACGACTTTTCGCTCACAAGCGTCGCTAGCGACGCCGTCGCCGACACCGGAATTTCTGCGACACGAGGCCCCTAACGCTATCGCGTTAATAAATCTTCTGTTCGTGTGGGACCGAGGATTGGAACCTGCAACCCCTAGCTACGTGGCGCGGTGCGTTTAGCCGCTCAGCCAGCGCACATATATCCTCTAGCACAATCACGGCGAGCTATTTATATACACCACTTAGCGTTCGTGGAACGCGCATCTCGGAGGTGTTTCAGAGTGGCAGACGCCTTTCTATCACGCACGAGATGGCGCCAAGGGCCCACGGGCGCGCTTTAAGCGGACGCGCCCTGTAGTGTTACGTCGCGCCGCCTGCATGGCTATAGGAGCCGGCGTCCGCACTTTGGCTTTCCTTGCTGCACGGTTTATTCATCCACCGAGAAACGAAGCGAGGCTAGCGATTGGGAAGGCGATACGAACACGGTCCTATGACGGTATCACGTCCTACACTTGAAAGCGAAGCTCAAGCGTCTTTCAAGTTTATTTTTTTGTCGCTGCAGTCGCAGCATGTGGAACAGGCTTTACACGGTGATCCGCCGATAAAGGACTAAAGCCTGGAGCAGCGCTTGAGATATCACATGAATTTGGTACAATTCGCGTCGACGCCGACGGATTATCTTTCACGGTTCACCGACCTATCACACATAAGGCTTTGATCTTTGTAGGCAGGTCCATTTCACGGGTTGCTTGAAAGGCGCGATCAACCAAATAAGGTAGCAGTGGCACGTGACCGTCGGTCCGTTGACGCCAACGGGTATCTGTCTAGGACACGATATTAACAAAATATGGGGTTTTACGTGCCGAAGCCATGCTTTGGTTATCAGGCACGTCTTAGTGGTGGACTTCGGATAGATTTATAGCACTTGGTATTTATGAACATGCGCATAAATCTAAGCGCACGGGTGTTCTTTCACTTCGTCTACACCGAAATACGGCTGCCGTGGCCGGGACTTGAACGCACGTCCGGATGGATGGATGGATGGATGGATGGATGCTATGAGTTTTCCCTTTGTAACGGGGTGGTGACAAATGTGCCACCAGGCTCGACAAAAAAAAATATTTTTCCTTCTTGCTTTTTTTGTTTTTTTAATTGGCGTAATGCCTCTACTTCGATAAAATATATCTTACTACAGGAAAAAAAACGTAAATTCTCCGCCCAGATCTCTGCCCTTTACAGCAGACTGTCCTCATTTTTTTCCAATATTTATTTTTCTCCTTTCTCTCTCTATTTTCTGCCACCTATATTCTAACCGTCTCTTATTTAAATCGCGTGTATGTTCAGCTTTCCATTGTTGTCCCTAAAACCCAAGCCTTCATGTAGGCTCGTGCCCAAACGTAATATCTCCACGTTCAGTCACAACTTGTTCCGCCGTTTCCTTATCTTCCCCGCAGCATGTGCATTGTTCTTTTCTTTACCGAATCTTGCCTTATAACTAAGCGTATTAAGGCAACCCGATCCGGCTTCAAACAGTAAAGCGCTTCCCCTTGAATTACCGTAAAATTCCTCCCTCCCTATTTCATTTTTGCCCTTTCGATAATTACTCAAAGCCGGTTTTTTTTCTTTATAGCTGCCATCCAGTAAATCCTCTCCGCCTCTCTGACTTAATGCTCTTTGTTGACATATTGCTTACACTACCAGCCGTATATTTACTAGCGAGCCTCCTAGTTCTTTTTCCTCACTGTGTGTCCAAGCTCTCTCTATACAAATAACGGAACAGGTTCTCTGCCCATCTGCGCTCCTTCATAATACTTAGCCTTTCCTCGCACCTTATTTTGCTCTGAGCTTCCGTCGCCTAAAAACCTGCCCATCTCATATCGCCCTTTACAGCCTAATGTGTCGTCTTCCCGTGAGCACCACGAGGCGTCCCACAGTCCTTTGTTTTACATCCATTCCCGATTGCATCTCCACCCTGATGCACACCACTGAGTTCCGAAAAGTAAGCCCCAGAACCATTAAACCTTTCCACAGACCTCGAAGTACCTCGTACCTATTGTATCCCCACAACGCTCTGTGCTTCATTATTGCAGCATTCCTCTTTACTTCTGCTGCCGAGGTTTTTTCGTGTACCTCCATGTACCTGTGACCCTCAATTATCGATACTCCGAGCTACTTCGCTTACCCTCGGTATTTCTTGGCCCTGTATTGACACCGCCTGATCACAAGGATCATTGAATACCATCAATCCACATTTTGTTACACTAAATCCTAGTCCTAGAGCTTCACCTTCCCTTCCACATATATCCGGCAGCTGCTGTATATCATCTCGACTGTCAGCAAATAAGACAATATCGACAGCATAAAACAATCCTGGAAGCTTCTGCTCAATGATTACGCCACCCTGTTTGTGTGACAGATTAAAACCAATGTTGCTACCTTGTAGAGCTTTTTTTCAAATTTACCATGTACAGCATGAATAACAGCGGGAACAAGGGACAGCCCTGTCGCAGCCCCTTGCTAATATCAACGTTCTCTTTGCTACATATTCCTTCCAATTCTACGTAAACTGTATTTTCTCGGTATATATCCCTCAAAAGCTGTATACAGTCGTCGCCTGTGCCGATTTCTTTCAATATATCCCACAAAATTTCCTGATAACTTTGTCGTACGCCCCAGTCATGTCTAGAAAAGCCACGCACAAGGGCATATTTTCTATTTTAGATATTTCTATACACTGAGTGAAAACAAACTGATTATCCTCTAACCGCCTGTCGACTCGAAATTCATACTGGAGTTCTCCCAAATTAGCGTAATGTTCTGCCCACGTTTCCATTTTCATTTTTTACTGCTTGCTTAGCCAACCTATATAGTACTGATGTAATGGTTAGTGTTCTATACGAGTGAATCTTGTCCTTTTCTCCCGTGCCTTTATATATTAAGTTCATTCTACTTTTTCGCCGACTGTCCTGTATTTGCCGGTCCTGTAAGCATTTTTTCTACGGCTTTCAGCAGTCCTTCTTTAGTGTTATGTCCTAGTTCGTTAATGAGGCTAACGAAAATCTCGTCTAAACCCGCGGCAGTGCGATTTGGAATTGTTCCTTCGGCCTTTTTCCAGTTGAAATTCTCCAGTACTTGCTCTTCCTGGGTTGCTCTCTCCGCCACACTTTTACTCACCGCGGAAATCCCCAGGACGCTCTTTTTAAACGAATCGGCTGTTACCTTTCGGATGTGACCTGGCGCTTCGTACCCTTCCAAGTGATTTCCTCCTTAATCTACAAATGTTGTTGCATTGTTACAGACTTCCTACCTAGAGCCTTTATGTGGCTCCAAAATATCCTAGGTGCGGCCACCTTTTTAACACGAAAGTGTTTTATGCCGGGGTCCACCAAGTACATCCGTCACGGATATGACGTTGATAAAATGAACACCAACGGGTGAGAAAGAAAAAACCAAGAAAAAGATACCCCGCTGGGAATCGAACCCACGACGTTGCGGCCGCGACGGCAAGCGCCCGACACCCTACCCACTAGGCCATCTCGGGAGATGCTAGGCACGGCGCGAACGCGCCTTATATCTTTCACACATTCGCTTTCGCGGCGGGCGGAGCGGGGCGGTGCCGCCGTCTGTGAGAGGTGAAAAGAAGTAATGCTTCACGATCGACACTTACTAGCGCTTACTCCGAGATTGCACGCGATATCTGAGGTCATGGTTAAAGCGTCTCGATACCAGAGAAGTAGAGTGGCCGCGCTGGCGTCGCCGAGGCACCCTTGACGCAGTTACGTTCTTTGCCTTTGGCTTCGTGTTAGCGTGCGTCGGCTCATCGGAGTAGTGCAGATTCCACGTGCACCAACGGGATTTCTCCGCCGCCGACTGCTTCAATTGCGAAACTGCTGCAATATGCGTTGCAGAAAGGACGCGATTTCGACGGGCGAATGTCGTGCCCTGGTGGAGCGAGAGCAGCGCCTGCGAGACAGAGGCCAGTGGGACGCACGCGTTTGCGGCTCAGGCTACGAACCTCTACCTCCCGTGTTGCTGAAGCGCGGTGTGTGTTATGTATGCATGAGCACAGGCGTCGGCTACCCATTACTAGAAAGCGCACACCGTGCCGTTTCTCTCCTTAATTGACGACGCTTTGAAGAAGTGCATACCGGGTACCAGTGTTGATTATGAGCTTGTTGATATCATCCTTACGCGGGATTCACGATTCGCTGTGTCCAAATATATGTTCATACCGTCAGCTACCACAACGGTTTAATCATGATCATGGGCGTTAGTCGTCGCGATAGAGACATGCTGTCAACATGGCTGCATCCACGTCAAACGATGCTATAGCTGCCAAACACGAATAGACATTGTACAAGCTCTCATATATCACTACACAATAAGCACTACTTCTGTGAAGACACGTTTCACTTTCGTGTTATACCGATTCCTATGACGGAGGGATCAGCCATGTTTTTTTTCCTGAATCTCTGTCACCCAGCCTTCACTTTTACCTTTATTTTTGCCTCGACCAATTTCTGAACAATGGATTTTTCCCTAAATATATTTCCCATATTTTGTTGACTTCCTCCTGCGGCCGCTTCTCCTTTCTTGCCCTTCTATGCTGCCGTGATGCTTCACGCCACTTCTCGATCGCTTTCCGGATTTCCTTGTTCCACCAACTTTATGGCTTCCTCTTTCCATTCCATCGAATAGTTTTCTTCTCTCTCCCTATCTCTTTCGTCATTAGATGTAACAGCTCACTATACTCCCAGTCCTTGTCTAGTATTTTGCATACTCCTTCGGGTCGGGGACTCTTGGGCTTAATTTATTATTTGCTTGTCATTTAAATACGACGTCGCAGACTTTGTTTCCACGCTCTCATTACCAGTTTTATATCCCATTTGTGATGTTATTCGTTTATGATCACTACCCAAGCTTTTAATCCCTTCCTCGTCTATTGTCATTTCTCTCAGTTTGTGATAAATTCCTTCAGACATCACACAATAATCAATACTTGATTGTTTGTTTCCGACTTTCCACGTGATCTGGCCGTCGCATTTAGGCCCCGTGTTGACTATCTCCAGACTATGTCGCTCGTAGGGATATAGTAATAACTTCCCATTGGTGCCTGAATATCCGTCAAGGTCATGTATGTGGCCATTCACGTCCCCTAGAAGAATGATTTCGGCCTCATTACCAAAATCTTTAATATACGCACTCAATCATTCCACTTTCTCCTGATTCTTTTATCTGCAGTTATTTCCTGTCCAAAAATAGGCAACCGCTAGCCACGTTTTCTTTCCACCTACTGGGCCCAAAACACATAGAGGTGCTCTGAACACGTCTGTTTCACTCTAACCCATTTAACACCGCGGTGAATTAGCATTCCTACACCCCCCCCCCCCTTCCTTTCTGATATGATCATGTTGCACCCTTCCTCCCAAACATAACTTTCAATATCTGGTGGCTCTTCCAAATCTCTAGGGTGTGTTTCTGAAACCGCATCAACGCCTATCTGTTCTTGGTTTATTTGCTCCTCAATCTCTAGCCATTTTGCTTTTTTTCTGCCACCCTGCATATTTATGTAACTAATTGCAACAGGCGCCTTCTCCCTTTTTGTTTGACCTTATTTCTTGTTTTTTGCAATAATACCCGTGAAAGAGTCCTGGTTGTTTTCCCTGTTGCTAGCTACCCCGGACTCCAATGGGCCCGCGTGCCCCCCATAAAAGCTACTACGCGTCCTGCTAGTCGGCAGCCCACCTCATGACCAAGCCTCTTATCGAAGTGAATTCTGTCTCTTTGGAAACCGCTCCACCTGTGCACCTCCCTGTTTATATTCACTACCTCGAAACCCTTCTCTCGACTAATTAGCCATATATCTTTGTTTGCGTCGACAAGCGCTCTTTGCAAGTTGCCGTTGCGTAATGGTACTTCCGGTACCGTGCATGCTAGAATTTGCCCCTGGGTGGGCGGGAGGACACGGCGCGCATGTCGACCCCTTTCAGCAATGTCGTCGGTAATCCTGACGATTCTTTATTCAATACGTCATTTAGCCATCCCGCAATTACGACGAGGTTAAGTCTGTGAGCTTTAGCTGCGAGTTTTTCTCTCGCTTGCCTCATGACTGTCCCCAGCGTATGTCGTGGGGAACGTCCCTATCGAAACTCTCTTATCGCATTTCACCCTTTCTTTGATTCCCTCTACGCATCGGACTAAATTTGAGTAACCGGCAGTAATGACCTGTTCAGGCATACCTTCTGTAACCTGCACCTGGCTGCTGGCTGGGTGTCTAGCGTGAGTCACCGCTGCCGCTTTGTCCCCTCCCTCCCTTAAAACTACTTCTCGGAAGCTGAGCCCTGTGACCACTGCACATGCCTTTGTCATGCGTGATGTTGCCTTCACCACTCCCCACGTGTGGTCGTCGCCTTAATGCTTCCACCGTCTTCTGCGTCTTCTTTGTTCCCTTTGACGACCTTCGATAGGCCCTCCTCGGCAGACCTGAGCCTTTCTTCCACGGCCTTCTTCTTCTCTCGCTCTATCGCCAACGCATTCTCCAGCTCTGACATTCTCGTCATGAGCCCACTCTGGACAGCCATCATATTTTCCATTGTCTTCTCGAATTCGCATTGTCTACACTTGGCGTCAGCTTCTTCTGCCTTCTCGTCCGCACAAACTTCCATCTTGCAACCTACCCCGCACCCTGAACACTTTACGGTCTTTTTGACCATGGCCAGATCTGTTCACCGATGCCCCTGTATTAGAAAACTGTCACAACGAATAATCACGGCTTACTAAAAGCTTAAAAGCGCGACACCTGCTGAGGAACTACGGTGGCTCCAATAACGGCGAAGTTTGAAGATTCGCTGAAGAGCGAAATACTGCAAACTACGTTCACACTACGTATGGCGAGCTGCATTTTGCGCTTGTGCGTGCAGAAACGTTTCCGCTATCCACCCGAGCATAAACGACTGCATGGGTCTGCAGACGTTATTGGCACCGTACGACATAACCTATTTGCCAAAAATGACGTCATCCGATTCCGACTCTACGTGGAAGCCAAACAAGACCCGGAACCAAATAAAACAGGCGCTCATTAAGACCAACGCCTCTGATGAAGTAATGTAATATCACAAGCTTTTGAATAAACAGCTAAAATCACAAGGATTTATGAGGCTATAAGAGTGATTGAAGTAAATGTCATAAGATTAAACGTGGTGAATGTAGGGACGAATATGTGCTGAGTGATTTTTATTTTTCTAAAGTGCACTAGTAGGCAATAAGCAATATAGCTCTGTAGGTCACTAGTAAAGCAATATAATACAGAAATGCCCTAAATATTTCATTTCTTCTAATCTTACGCGTAAATATTGCGTTTTTCATGTTGTCATCGCTATAAGATTGTGCGGCTTTGCAGGGAATTGTTGTCTGCGGCCACACCGATCCCCTTGCACAAGCAAAAACCGTTTAGTCGCTTGCGTCTTTGCTATTGCACCCTGATAAGTGAGCGCAATTGTTTTACGAAAAAGCAACCGAGGGAAACAACACTAATATTTGGGGAAGGTGGAGGGGGGATTCCATAGCTGCAGTTCATAAGCTCAGGAAAAAATAAGTGTTGCCCCTCACCTACTCAACTCTAATTTGTACCTCAGTAAGCCTAACGGTGACCTATGCATGTCTGCTTTGGCCTATCACATTCACCATGCTGTTTTAAATAGCACCAATCCTTCGAATAAATAATGTCGTGTGTCACAAGTCTGTATTCACTACCAGGTTCCTTTCGCTCCCTCGTTGCACCGTTTCTTGTTTGAGCTCCTAAAGACGAAATAAACTTGCGAATAGGGAACGATCGCTGCCAGTCAAAAGGAACTTGCTTATTGAAGCTATTCCCTAAGAATCCAACGGTTGACGAAAAATAATGCCAAGAAATCGCTTCAATTGTTTTTTCCTTGACGGCATTGTAACATGCGTTACAGAATATTCGGTAACTATTTTTATTGATTTTGAAGTCTCGGCTGCCAGCAATAGAATTTTTAGCCCTCAGTATTTCACTTCTGAGCATTTCTCAATAATTTACTGAGTTGCACACAGTTTGCAGTTGATTGACAATCAAGAATTTTTTCCCCTAGGTGCAGCGCAAGTATACTGAGTTTGTTAAACTCTTGTCAACAGGGCGCGAGAACTCATGCCTAGCCATTGTTGCGGTGCTCCGTTGTGCATAAAGGGTACCAAAGTATTTATAATTTGATGTTGTTACCCATTCAACACTTACCCCTCTCGGCGCAAATGCCATGTCGCTCCTGAAAAAGAAATGCACGTTGAGAAATATGTTTCTTACGCACTAATCGTCATTATAGCCTGCTGAGCCAGAGTTGATTTGGAGTCAATGTCGATCCCAATAAACAAGACGAGACAGTGGACAAATATTTCTTTAGCTTGTAATATCGCACAGTACGCGGTGGCGCTGCAGCATACATTGGGCGGTTTCAGGATTTTTCCAATGCACAGCTATTCGTGGGTCACAAAAGTTTACAAAGTAAGCATTTCCGGTACAATGTACCTATAAGAGGCGCAATTTCTAGAGTGCAGCTCATAGGCTTCATTTATTTATTCATTTGACCTTGTAGGTCATTAAAAACATTGAGTAAGGGGTTTACAAGCGGCAAATACTATCAGCGAAAAAACAGGTAAGGCAACCGACATAAGTACATGACATAATATACAAAGATACAATAAAAAGATGAGCAATGCAGTAGAAAAGATGCGGCAAATAAATGAAATGAAAAAGCCAGCCACTTAGGAGGCTACTGCAGTCGCAAAGCGTGAATACAGAAAAAACTGGTATTTATAGCACATATTTATGGGGTTATTATCCATACAGTCAGCGCACATTTTCACAAAAAGCTTCTCGATTCATTCAAGTGGCGATACCAGCGGATAGCCGTTCCAAGAGGCAAGGGCGCGTGGGCAAGCAAAACAATTATACGCTTTTATTTTACAAAAAAAACCCGAACTAAAGCCTGGCTAGTATGGAGGCTTTTAGACGTGTTTTTGGCTCGCTGAAGGGGAAGATAGCGTGACTTGTCACTGTACACATGTAGATGAAAAAGACGTAACAATCTAATTGTACGGCGCTTATCCAGTTTCTGGAGAGGGATGTCAAGGCTAATTTGGTTTATACTTATATAACGGACATAGTTACGAGTAATAAAGAGGGCGGTCCTATTTTTAACACATTCTTGCATATTAGTTCGGTACTCTTGATAAGGCGATCACACAGACGAATTTGCTGAGCAACCTTCACGTGCTCAGTTAATTCTAGCGTTGAGAATTGCCACAGGTACTTTGTCACGTGCTGCTTAAGATACATTGAGAGGCGTGAAAATATTCGCATTGCCACAACTGAATTGAAAAGCTGTAATTCGGGAGGACGAATAAAAGATGTTATGATGATATCAATTTCTCAAGATTTCTTCATTGGAAATGCGCTTACTATGGTAAATGTAAGCCATGTTAATGTTGAAAAATAACGAAGATAGACATCAAACTTTTATCAGCGGAGTGCGCCACACGAAGTTGGCGCAGCGGTTCGCCATTAGATTTCGAGAGCTCTTCAGAGTAATGAATAGTAATGAATGTCGCTCTTCACCGAAATAAATAGGTGGTAGACGATACCAGGGATTTTGTCCTCTGCCGACGCATACATGCTGATAATAAGAATAAAAGATGTGGAAGGACCTTAGGTACTGTGGGAGTGCTATATCACCCCTGTAAAGGCGCCTGCCGTAACTTGGGCGCGGCCGCTGTGTTCGGAATGCACGTGCTCGGCGTAAGCCGAGGTGTTCGTCCAAGGTCAGTGATGCGCTGGCGCTGTAACCCGAGTTTAGCGCGGTGGCGCCGGCATCGCCGCCGCGAATTTAGGCCGGCGCATAGAAACAGGAGTGAGTCTCTCTTTTGGGGTGTGGCTGCGCGCGCGGATGGGCGTCTCGTCGCGGTGGGTCCGGGGGACGGTACCCTGGCTCGCTGCCCTCGGGCCCTTGTGGTGAGCCGTGCATCTGCGGCGCCGCCACCGCATTTGTATTGTATTATGTTGGCTTATTGTATGTCTTATATATGTCTTATGTTATATTGTATTGTATGTCTTACATTGCCTTGAATGTGCCTGTTGTTCCCCAGTACTCATTGTTACGTGTTACGTGTTTACAAATTCGGCCGGCGAGCTCGCCATAATGTAAAGTAGTGTTTAATAAACCACCACGTTTTGTTGCCCGACCGCGTGAACTGTGTCCGTGTGTTCCGAGGGCGGCGGCGTTTATCGCCTCAGACCCCACAGTACTGGGACGAAAAATCTTTCTGTCGCGAATGTCACTGGAGCGAACATTTGGACAAGTGGAGTGGTCTTCGACAGGGTAGGAATAATAGTGTTTTACATGTGGAAGTAAATCAGCAAGTACCGAGCTACACTGTCATGCCCATTCATTGAAAAAAGTGCGTTACCACATAATCTCCGACCTATAAGTGATGACAGAAAGTGACATGCTATTTCCTTTATGAAGCCCGCTGGCAGAATTACGGTGCCCTTGAATCCCTATCAAAATGTCCTGCATTTTTTCGATGAGATACCGAGAGATATCGGCAGCAATCGGTCTTATTTTGTATAGATAGGCGCTGTCATGTCGAAAAGGTAAAATGACAGGAGAGAATATATTGAAATAATGGCTGGCTCTCCCGTAGTGCAGAGTAAATGTTAGCATGAAATGGGGACCGGCAAAGGAGACTGGTTGGAAATGATAATAACCACGCTCCTAAAATCACCATTGTCCATATTCGCAAGGGCACATAACATCATGCTGTGCTCTGGTCCTTCTACAAGCCATTGTTTACTGTCCGTCAGTGGTATAAACTTTTGGGCTTTGCCTAGCGTATGCGGCCATGACACGACACAGGCCTGAAAGCTTAGTAAGCTGGAAAGAGCCCGTTTTGAGCTGACCTCTTGCAACTCTCGTCTCGCTCAAACACAATAAGCTTGGCGTGATGACGCAGCAAGGCGCCATCTCTCGGGGACAGCGCAACTTACCCGCTCTAGTCTTCGAGCAGAGATAAGACTTTGTGAGCGCGAAAAGATAAAAATCAAGTGTACATTGGCGTGAACCTGCCTTTGAAACGTAGCTGTTATCCTCCTATGGAACGTCGCTGTTGAATATCGCAAATGAAAGGCCAGAGTATGAGACGTTACAGGTTCAGTCACATTGAGAATAAACATTAAGAACACGGAAGCAAAATTTTCAGTGGCTTGGGCACTAACTATCGGATCGAAACTAACTAACTGATTTAAAATACTAGCGATTGAAACTATCGGATTGAGGCTAACTAATGGATTAAAACTAACTAGCGAATTGAAACTTGCGGATACATGCCGTGAATTTTTAACAGCATTTACAGGATTCATGACAGAAATTTTAAACAGCAAACCTTTTATGGTCGCGGTGTTCCAGCCACATCTCCTAGAGGCTCGCAGCTCCTAGCGTGTATGTACTACCACAGCCGCTACATAAAAGAAAAAAAAAGGTGCGTCCTGTTGCATCGCGTAGGCGTTAATAATGGCGAGCGCGTCTCAGCTGAGTTGACAGTTACGGTCGCTGTTTTTGGAGAGGACGCCACTGTTCCGCTACATATGGCAGACGCTGGTTCCTGCTAGAATGTGTTTTTTTTTCATGATTTATGCGTATTCATGTGCTTTTTCTTGTGCTTTGTCGTGTGTGTGTGTGTGTGTGTGTGTGTGTGTGTGTGCGTGTGTGTGTGTGTGTGTGTGTGTGTGTGTGTGTGTGTGTGTGTGTGTGTGTGTGTGTGTGTGTGTGTGTGTGTGTGTGTGTGTGTGTGTGTGTGTGTGTGTGTGTGTGTGTGTGTGTGTGTGTGTGATCCTTGCCTCGGGTTTCGTGTGCTTGGGTACTGTTCTTTGGTGGGCGTGCATGTGGCAGACGGTTTTTTTCGATCGGTGCGATGCCGCGAAGCTGTTATATGCCGCTGTGCAACTCAAACGCCAAAAAAAGACGCTACTGCGAAATATCACGAATCTACAGCGTCGGGAAGCGTGCCTGAAGAATACTTCTCGCCAAGGACCGTCGGGGAAAGGAAGGAAGTGGGAGCCAAGCGAAAGGTCGCTGATATCTTCATTACATTTTACTGAGAATGACTGTAAAATGAACATCAAGGTGAGGCTTTTGCTTCCCAGTTTGGTCCCGACATTCTCTCGCGGTGATAGACACTACAGGCAATAAAAGAACGTGCATTCCCAGAAAACGCCGTCGGAATCCAGCTCTTGCCGCAGTAGCTGGGGCAGGTGACTGAAAGCTCGCGAGAAAGCCCAAAGATTAAAAATTCCTCGCACCTTTTGAAACACGAGATCGAAGTGCTAATTCCACAGTCTGGCTCAGAATAGTTGAAAGAACGTTCTTTTCCTGTAGATCAGGCCTGCCAAACCACATTAGATCTGGGGCATGTCTTGAAGAATTTAAGAAAGCCGTGAACAGATTGAAAAAGTAAGAAAGTTGCTCGTCAAGAAGAACAATTGAAGAAATTGCAGGCCGATCGAGATGAAATGAAGGAACGCCTCTTAAGTTATGAAAACAGCAAGGACGTTCAGGTCTTTCTTCATGCATTACAAAAAGCGCAAGGAGGAGAGAAAGCTGCCGTTTTTAACAGAAGTGGCCAGTTTGCGCAAGAAACAGCTCGTGTACAATGAAGGTATTTTGTCCTGTTGACATGAGTTGCGAGAAAGAGTCGAGTGCAGGTCCTCAAGTAGCAAACCGCTTGTTTTGATTCCTCTTTCAAAGACGGTCAATGGCCTATATGATACCGGTGGGCTATTAACTCCCAATATGCCTCAAAAACGACAAGCCTTTTTTAATGACACTGGAAGTCTTAAATTTTCCATAAGCGGACGAACATTGATGTCTGATTTAATAACGTACGTCCAGGCACGTAGCCAGAACATTATATTGGGGGGAGGAGGGTGCACTTGGCGGGTTAACAAGGTGAGTTTCAGTGCAAGTGCGGGGGCGAAAGGAGCTGTTGGGAGAGACTTGCCAATTAGGAACATTGGCAAGAGCTAAAATGAGTAGCGCGTAAAAGAACGGAGTCAAAGGGAGGAGATTTGAGCAGGACGAGCGCTTGTCATATCTGCGTATCTTTTATTTTGCCTCCGTTTCTTCAAGCGCTACTGATTTCAGGTAATGCATCTTTACGAGCTTGCCCAACCTCCCGCGCTAGTCAGATTGCCGAGAACAGAGGAATAGAGAAAAGGTCAAATTTCAGGAGTAAAGGCATCTGGGTCCTTCGTGCACCCTCCTCAGTGCCTGCATGACTCCCTGCTTCTTCATGAAGGAAAGGGTAAATCAAATCAGAATAATTCATAATAACGAGAACTTTTTTCATGTCGGGTGAGTCAAGTGGGCAACCTTCATGGAGAGTATTGAGGCCAACTCTAGAAGAGATTGACACTCCTATATAGGCGAACTCTTCATATATGGGGTAATCGGCACTCCTACTCACGACTTCAATATTGAACCTGTAATGTCCAAATAAAGAACGCGTTATTTACGGCGTGATCACAGTCGGTGTCACGCGTACGAACGCGACTGTGGAAGCGCTTCTCCGTGAACCGCTGTACCTTAGCAGGGGCACCACAGCAAGCGGGATGGGAAGCAGGTCCGAGACGGAGTTTCGGCGCCACGCAACAGGCCGCACCTTTTTTTTTATATATCGGCCGTGGTACCACACGATTTGGGCAAGACCCACTGCTCAACTCCGCGGTACAACAAAAAAAAAGAAGAATGTGTCTATAGCTATAGCCTAGCGCGAATGTGCCACTGAATTCGGGCAAGCACCACTACTCACCTCCGGTCCACTAAAACTGAAGAAGCTATCTGGAAGTTGCCTGAACTTCCCGCGGGCCGCATTTTATGCACTAAGAGCGAAATCGGCATTTGTTTACGGCCAGGAGGCAAACGTATCTCATTAAGAAGCGCGGTGGTTTCTCTCGAATGTTCCGCGGTAGGTGAAGTCATGCGCTCTCCGCAGGAAGAAGCGTCAACTGGAATTGGCG
The DNA here is from genome assembly GCF_013339695.2 of Rhipicephalus sanguineus. Lineage (NCBI taxonomy): Eukaryota > Metazoa > Arthropoda > Arachnida > Ixodida > Ixodidae > Rhipicephalus > Rhipicephalus sanguineus. The sequence continues at coordinate 42,543,453 of NC_051181.1, read as the reverse complement.
CATGAACGGTAACGATGACGTCCTTCTGATGCAGCAGCTCGCGTAAGACATGCCGGAGCAAAGCGCAGGCGGAAGGCAGCAGATCCGAGCTTCCAGTGATAGAAGCTGAGGCTTAGACGTGAACGGCTTGCATCAGACCTTTAGTTAAAAGTGAGGCCCAAGTAGAATTGACGGAAAAGGCTTCACTGTGTCATGAGCCTTCGCGACGTTAAGTCGGTGAAGCTGGGCTAGTTTATTTAAGTATGTCTGTTATGAGCGATTGTTTGAGGCAATCGCGTAACATTGCTATGAATCTGGCCGCTAAATGCATTTACGACTGCGTGACACAAACAGAAGACGCTGCTGGAAACGAAATTAAGTGCACGAGATAGCCCCAGCGCTGGACATTATCGAGATACACACTTTTGTGTATCGGCATATCTGTATCGAGATCTATTTCAAAAACGTGTTTGTATCTGAGTAGTGAAACACTTTTAAAATGTATCGAATGTATCGCAATACTCTGAAAGGCACTGAGTGCCTCGTTACTTTTCTATGTCTAAAAGGAGCTAATATGTTTTCAAAGAGGAAAGAAAACCCATAATGGTAATAAGCGCGAACAAGGGACACATTGCTAGCGAGAGAGCAGAGACCCAGCGATTTTGTTCGCAGCGCAAGACAGCACTGCGTGTTTGTTCTTTCGTCTTTCCTGCGTCTCGTGTTCGTGCTTAGTACTACCATGAATGACTTGTTCCCATTTGCCCAACTTGCAACCTTGTTGGGAAAGAAACACTTTTTGTGCTAAGCCAAACAAAGCCGAGCCGCCGGTCGGCGACACGGGAAGGGTGGTGGAGGGTTCCCCAGACGCACAGAATGACCCATTTGGCAAAGCGGTCGACTGCCGCTGACGGCCGAATCGGTGAGGCAGTATTGTCGGCCTCTGCTGACGAATACCGCTGTCTCTCCAGGCCTTCGCAGCACCCCTAATTTTTATCGGTAACTGGTTGACCCCTTTACAGATATGGCCGTGCTTTTATTCGTTATAACACGAGCTGGTGCTACTCTATCGCGGTAGAGAGACAGTTCTCGCTCGCGAGTCCCGTGTTAGGGCCAAACCAACGCTGCCTAGAAGGCAGCCTAATATAGCAGCGGCTGCTGCTTCAGAGGAATGAACGCAGCAACCTTCTCCTCAAAACAGATTTTGGGTGCAAAATAAATGTATACTTTTTCTTAATTCACTGGTGGCAGTTAGTGATTGGAGTGACATGGTTGACTGGCACGTTTCAATGAGCTGCAACATCATTCACAATATTATGTTGCACCCAATAAATGTCGACACGGAGTATCAGCATCCCCGCAATAAAAGAAAAATTGGGGCAGCCACGCACTAATGGTGCGAAGACTGAGGAAATTGCGGATGTGGTGGAGTTACCCTCCTCCTCACCATCACTTTCCATTCCCACCCCTTCCAATACTATCTGCACTAGACATGGCTGTACTGTGCTTCACCGTCTCCCCTCCTTCTTTCCCTCCTCTTCACCCCCAATTCCCTTTCCCACTCCCTTGCTATACGACAGTATAAAAGGCTATGCTTTACTCTCTCTCCTCCGCCTTCTCCTCGCTACGCACCCTCGTATCTCCTATTCTCACTTCCCTTTCTCACTACCTTGCTACATTATGCTCTACAAGGCTATGCTATGCTCTGCTAGTGTACCTCGATAGCCGAGTGATTAGATGCTCGCCTTTGTATCATTGCTATGCGGCTTCGAATACCTTGTCGCGAAGATGTTTCAGTGGCAATGCGCTTATAGGCAGAAGGCGAAAGGCGGCACGGTCACGCAGTTCCAAGCGACACAGGCGCGGACCTTTGGCGCTAGGCCGAAAAACGCTAATGAATGACACTGTCGCTGTGCTACTGACGATGCATGCCCACAAACGGAGAACAAAGAAAATGGGTTCCGTTATAGGCACTCTTCTGTTTAACTTTCACGCTGAGAATCTGCCCTATTTTGGGAGCTTGTAGTTTGGCGTGCCTCGTCTTCATTGCAAAGGAGCTCATCTTATCCGGTCAAGTACGTAGGCCTATAATTAGCACCCGCGACGTTCGACAAGCAGTTGAGAAACCGCAAGCTCTCACCTTGTTTTTTTGTTTGTATATTCGCTAGCGAGTCGGGTTCTATATTATGCTGCCTTAGTATACCGTACTCATTTTAGGTGCAATGCCGTTATTGGCCGAAGGCCGACGGCGGCATGGTCACGCAGTTCCAAGCGAAACTGCCGCCGAGCCGACCGAGCTTCTTCCCTTTATTAAACATCTGAAAGCTTCATATAAATCAGCAGCATTTGTTAAAAATGTTATCAAGTGCTCATAAAAATACTTACATCACCAATATACAAGCAGCCAACAAAACAAAGGCACAGCAATTCTTGTATGCAAACATGGCGACCTCAAGCTGACCTATGTCTCAACGAAAGCTCAAACCGTAAATTTGAGCGGTACCTCAGCAGCTTTATATAGAAGTAGTCGAGTGGTGGCATTAATGCAGAAAAATATCTAAGGTGTCTTTCCGAAATGACGTTGTTGACAGTTCGAAGGAAACGTGTATGTTTCTGGTGGTAAAACAATTGCTGCTTGTCGCAAATACGCAATATATATATACAATGGACAAAAAGAACTCCTTTCTACCGTAAAAATAAATTGTGACACACTTCGCAGTACAATATAGGGAAAAAAACAAATATTAATTCTATCCTAACAGTTTCAGCTGGCGGTCCAGCCTCTTTCGGAAGACGTAATTGTAATGATATGGCACAACCAATGGCACAATGGCCGCCCGCCCAGTTTGGGGCCGAACGAGATTTGCAAAAAAGAAGACAAAGAAAAGAGAGAGAGAAAAATTAGGAAGGAAGCAACGGCGACAATTCCTTTGCAAGGCCATTCGTCAGCGGCTGCAAAACGAGGGCGGGAAAGAACAGCGGGAGGAAAGACAGAGAGCCGCCGGAGGTGGGCGAGGCGGGCGGGTTATCCCTGTCTTTTCGTTGCGTAGATAAGAAGGGCGGTCTGAGCAAGCGACCGAGGGAAAGGAGCAAAGAGAATTGCCGCTTCTACACATACTCCATACATAAGGAGTCCAAGTTCATATGGTGCAGTGGTTAGGCCGCGGTGCCGGGCCGTACACACACGAGCAGAGATACATACGACCCGCTCCAGCTTTGGGAAACATTGCCCACGAAGCATAGGCTAAAAGTAAAAAAAAGAAACGAAAACAAAGAAAGAGCACGAGCCATGCATGTAGCACCGACTGAGTCTATTTTTACGCGCTCTGGTCGTTTATTTAGCGTCCTGTGCGTCTGAACTCACGTGTGTTTAAATAGATGAAATAATTAATTCCCTTTCTGTGTGCTACTACTGGTCACGGAGGCGCGTCAATCACCCAGGGCTCTCACTGATTCTGTGGGAGAGTGATTTGAATTTCTTTGTGAAATATGAGTCCCGCTGTTCGCGCTCTCTTGTGTTCTGAAACCCGGATTGTAGAAGTATAACACTTGTGTGTTCGAACGAGTGACCAGGTAGGTTAATGGGTTTGGAGAACGGCAAATTAGGGAGGAATTTCACGTCTGCCCTGTGGTTGTTGAAACTTAAGCGGAGCGTGGTTTCTGTCTGTCCAATATATTCCTGCTTGCACACCACACAGCGAATTCTGTATACCACAACGGCCGAGTCAAAATTAAGGTCGTCTTTAATTTTATGCTCAAAGTCCGAATAGGAGGCTTCGCCCGTATTTGTGGTCACCATGTGTTTGCACACCCTGCAACCAGGTTTCCCGCAAGGCCTACACCCCGATAGTGGTCGGATTTTCGTGTTTTCGGCCTGACCAGCAAGACTCTCAGGTTTTTATTTCTTCGTTAAACCACATTGGGTGGGGTTTACCGAGTGGCGGCTTAATATAGAGTTGACCCGAGGGGCTGCGGCGGAGTACGTGAGGATTACATTTGCCCCTGACGTTCTATCTCTATCTCCGTACTTTAGAGGCCAAGCACCTTACGGTCTAGGCTTGTCGTTTGTATGGTGTTCGTGCTCACGGCATATACAAGATATTTATACCCGACTAAACATATGTGACACGTGTGTGTATGTTGAGATTAGGATTACGAATATAAAGTCTCAGATAAAAGTCATGTGCAACACTGAAAACACCTATGAAATATCTTAATAAAATAAAATGGAATAATAATTAAAGTGACTACGTTCTCAAAATTAACAAATATGGCTATCACAGTCCTGAAGGATTGACAGTTTGACAATTGGCTCTCGATTTCATACACCGAAAAGCAGTTGTAATGAAGGGAAAACGGAATCCAGAACTCAGGGCGATGTGTGAATAAAAACAAAATGATTAAAATTGAAGACCATTAACGAGGAACCTGTATATATAATATTTTCGTCACGCAAGTTACATTCGCTGTGGCAACGCGCGGGTGACCTACGGTGACATAGCTGTACAATACCCAGCGCTTCACCACTCGTCATGATCCACATTAGTGGAGATGCGGTGATTTGTTTCTTCCATTTTGAACCCCTCGGCCCAAACAACTAGCGCGCTCAACTGCATTGTCAACGATTTTTTCTGGGTACTTTCGACGCAAGAATGCTGCTGTCAATTCCGGTGCGTCGGTGTCGAATTGTGTAATTTCAGAGCAGATTCTTTGTATCTGTGGGATTGAGAGTAGATGACACCTGTTTTGGAGTGGCGGGGGTGACTATTGTGGAAATGCAGATAATATTGGCGGTCGGTTGGTCTTGATTATAGGGAAGTGAAGATACTGGTGCCACTGACCAATACAGTACGCACCGAGGCTATGTATTATAGAGTGGAGGTCGCGCACAATGTCTTCGACAGGGGGCGTGGCTTAGCTACTGCGCATGCGTGGCTTGACCAGGAGGTCCGGTATCTGACCGCTAGACGACGCGATGCTTGCATCCGTTTTTTGTATTTTTTTAACACGAAAGTGTTTTATGCCGGGGTCCACCAAGTACATCCGTCACGGATATGACGTTGATAAAAAGGACTGCCAACGGGCGAGAAAGAAAAAAACGAAGAAAAAGATCCACCGCTGGCAATCGAACCCACGATCTTGCGGCCGCGACGGCAAGCACCCGATGCCCTACCGACAAAGCTAACTCGCCAGATGCTAGACATCGCGCGAATGCGCTTTATATCTTTCACACATTCTCTTTCGCACGGTGCTCTCTGTTGGCGGTGTAGGTAGGCAGCGCGGAGCGGTGCTGTGCCCCTGTGAGAGGTGAAAAGAAGTAATGCTCACGATCGACACTTACTAGCGCTTCCTCCAAGATTGCGCGCGATATCGGAGGTCATGGTTACAGCGTCTCGATACCAGTGAGGTACACTGGCCGCGCTGGCGTTGCCGAGGCACCCTTGACGCAGTTACGCTGGTTACGTTCTTTCTTTGCCTTTCGCTTCGCGTTAGCGTGCGTCGGCTCATCGGAGTAGTGCAGCTTCCACATGCACCAAAGGGATTTCTCCGCCGCCGACTGCTTCGATTGCGAAAGTACGGACTAACAAAACTGCTGCAATACGCGTTGCAGACAGGACGCGATTTCGACGGGCGAATATCGTGCCTCGGTGGGGCGAGACTAGCGCCTGCGAGACAGAACGCAGCGGGACGCACGCGTTTACGGCTCAGGCTACGAACCTCTACCTCCCGTGTTGCTGAAGCGCAGTGTGTCGTAGTGTATGCATGAGCGCAGGCGTCGGTCACCCATTGATAGAAAGCGCGCACCGTGCCGTTTCTCTCCTTAATTGACGACGCTTTGAAGAAGTGCATACCGGGTACCAATGTTGATTATGAGCTTGTTGATATCATCCTTACGCGGGATTCACGATTTGCTGTGTCCTACTATATATTCAAAACGTCAGATACCACAATGGTTTAATCATGATCATGCGCGTTAGTCGTCGCGATAGAGACATGCCGTAAACATGGCTGCACCCACGTGAAAACGGTGCTGTAGATGCCAAACACGAATAGACATTGTACAAGCTCTCATATATCACTGCACAATAAGCACTACTTCTGCGAAGACACGTTTCACTTTCGTGTTATACCGATTCCTATGACGTAGGGATCAGCCATGTTTTTTTTCCTTACTTCGATGTTTTCTTTGTCTCTCTTTATTTCAGAGCGAAGCTTAGGCGTCGCAGTCGCCGTCCAGGGCGTAACCGATAAACATGAAAAAATAAAATGAGAAATAAACAGCTCAAATGGTGCGCTTATACAATACTGTGGTATTCATCAACAAACACTGTAATATACACGCGGCTTCCTCGCTAGACGGGGGCCGTGTAGCGCGCTTGTGCATCCCACAAGAATCCGACCAGGCTGCGCCTGTTCTTCTTCGCGTCTGCTTAACGGCTTCTGACAAAATATATAAATTGTGGTCTCACGGCATCGACGTCTGTCTGCCTGTTTCCACAACGAGATAGGCGGCAAGTGAAGAAGTCATGTTACCTGAAACGTGACAGTTTTCATTTTTACTTTGTAAGGACGAAGAAATGTTAAGTACTTAAACTGTACGCGTTCTCAGGAAGAGACAAGAAGTATTAGAGAAGGAAAGACAGGGAGGTTAACCAGTTTAGGAAAACCGCTTTGCTACCCTACACATGGGAACAGGGTGGGGGAGATTTAAAGATACGTTCTCGGGAAGCCTTGAACGGAACAAATGGAGACGACGCGCCATGCAGTGCGTCACTCAGCATCTCCTTGTACTCGGCTGATTGTGAACTTAGTTACTCAAGTTTAGCGAAACAGTGTCCCTTGCTCTGCATGGCGTATGCAGAGCGCGTGTTTTTCAGCAGAGTGCCGTGCCGTAAGAGCGAATTCATATCATAAGATCTAGGTATCAGGGGTAACTAGAGTAGTAACGCAAACTTTTTTCCTTGACTTTTCTTTCGCGAGCCGCTGTACACTGATAGTGATGTGTGCGTGTGTGTGTTTGCGCGTATGATACCCGTCTCTATTTCTCTCTTTCATACGATTCTAACTTTCAAACTGCCCCATCGCTTTCGCCTTTGCAGCGTAGCATACCGGTTATGCTACAGTGCCTACCATCCCTGTCTTTCCATGTCCCCTGTATTCCTTCCTTCTCGACAATGCAAAAACTGCTAAAATCGCCTAACCTCATATTTTGATTCATGAAGTCTGCTTATAAGCACTTAAGTGAAATAGAACAAATAAAATCGTTTCCGATCCATATATGTTGTACCACAGGCCGTTTGCTTATGGAGAGAATTTTGCGCATTGTGGTGACATCGCCTCTCTGTTACGGGACGGCAAAATGCCATGAGAGCATGCCCTGTGAATGCGGCCTATACGCATTAAAGGTTCCTTTGCGACTCTAAAAAAACGAAGATTTCTCAGAATAATCGGACGGTCCCCCATTCCTAAAAAAAAGATAGCTGAATGATATCGTCCCAGCGCAGGCGATCTGCGAGCGAGAATGAATTAATATTCGTACAATATTTCTCTTGTCAGGAAGTATAACGCTTTATATTTTTTCGGCAGCTTTATTACACCGCCCTGCGTAGTCTTCTTGAACTTATAAGAGTCATATTTATCGCCTCCTCACATTAGGAAAAAACCTGCAGGTGAAATGTTGCCAACCACTTTTCCGCAGTCGGAAAACATCAGAGCTATGATGATGTAGAATACATAGCACGAAAAGCCCGTTCATATTGTTAGGAAGAGCTCCGCAATAAAGAAATGAAACAGCAGCTGCTACGGAACATTACCTGCCACGTAGGACCATTTCTCACACATTATTCGTAATCGTAATGCTACACCGACGTAAAAAAGAAACGCGTTTCTGTAAGTTCACCTTTATGTATACGTAACAAACACATGTATCTTCTTGAGGTGCGGGGGAAGTAAAAAATTTCGCAGGCCGCTATCCGCAGTAATCCTATGGCAGCGTGACCTAAGAAATGTTGACCACCCATGTACATGTAAAAAAACAAGCATGAAGGATGTATAAAGTTAATTTACATGCTTAAAAACCGACAACGCAAGTTCCATCTTCGCTGAAATCAAACATTATTTTCCAAGAATTATAAAGCAAAATACAACCCAGAGCTTCGACAGAGTGTAGAAAAATTGTCAGAGAAGCTTTATTTCATTTGAGCATATTTACATCTAGAATTTATAATATACAAGGAAGGAATATCCAACATCTAAACACCCATTTTACTTGTAATATTTCCACAATGCAAGATTACTGCACAGATTTGTTCACTGAAATAGAAAAGAGAAAAAAGATGTCATGTAATCACGCTACGCGAGTACAGAAGGCAAAATAGTTTGAGCTCTTTTAATAGTCTTACGAGCACGTTACGTAACCATTACATAGCGCAAATGTATTGCACATTACACAGTGAAGCTCACTGTAATAATCTGCAGCTAAAGTGCAGAACTTCACATGAAAATACAGCAGACCTCAGGTATTGTGGCAATCGATGTAATGCGAAGTAGTCAGCGTGGAGCTGGACGCACGGCATTGTTTGTTGTCAGGCAAATCAAGGCATTCATGACACGAGCGCACCACGCGGTGGCATGTGAATCATGCCGTACATGACTTACATGCAACAAAATTCATGTTCCACCTGTAATTTTACTTCATCATGCCGTCGTTCCATACAATACCACTTTTGGTATATATCCGTTTAATGAAACGGCCCCAGGAGTCCAAAGACCGTGTAATGCGAATCAAGCCGTACATGGCATACATGTTACGATTTGCGCCTTACGCCCAGCCACTTAACTTCGTCATGCGCTCTTGTCCCGCCATTACCATTTTGGTATATTGGTCATTCCACGCATACTCTCCCAGCCTTGCCGCTCGTCCATCTGCGATCCCATTGCTCTCCATGCAACGCAAGAAATGTACCGCCGAAATATTTTTGGCGAAAAAATTTTTCAGTGCCGCAAACCGCATTTGAAGTTTTTTGGAAAGCGACAAACTTTCGCTCGAAAAACGCATTTTCAAAAAACCTCTTCTTTCTAAGTTGGGCCAGGACAGAAGTTTCCCTATAGAACGACCGCAGGCTTTTCACCAAAAATAAGTTTCCCGAACGTTTACGATTCCGTGAGTTTTTTATGCGGCCTTAAATATAGACAATATGGCCCATATTGGGGATTTTTTCGTAGAAAGACAACATTCAGTGAAATGTAAATGCTAGAAATACCTGACCGCCAGGAAGCTTTACTGTAGCAAAAAAAAAAAAAATCGGCAGATCCCACGTACCGTGGGAGTCGATGTTATGCGAAGCATGCGGCGGGAAGGTTACTGTGGCGTAATTTTTTTACTGAGCGACACGTTACAAAATGACGATAAAGATTTGTTTAATTTTCATACGCCCACATATATGTTGAAGAGTCGCATATGTGTTATATAGCCAGTTGTCTATAGTTGGGTAACGCTGCCAACGGCGACGTGGGTATTACCAAAGCCAGTAGTGATGAGCTGATATGTAGTGCTTATACTGGTCCCTTATCATGGAGAACGCACGCACGTTTCACGAACCCGTGTGCATGTGTGGAAGACGTTCTTGACATTTCTTGAACAAGGTCATCATCACCGCGACCAGTGAGCACCAGCAGCTAGTCATGACTTGTTATAGGAACCGGTCATGATCGCGGTGACGAGGGGTCTATGTGTAGTGAAGTATGTGGCATAGTAGAGCTGTTGGAATTCGTGGATGCCTCGGTTATTTCGTCGACAAATCGTCTACCGATAAAGCCGGCGACATGTCGGAACCTGAAGAAACCCTTCGCTTTGGTGAGGTATAGGCTGTCGAATCTGGTAGGCCTGGATAGTGCTACGTATAGACCATCATCAGTGAATGGCGCTTGCCGTATTCGTAGACTACCTGGGCGTATGTGGCCTACGTAGCCTAGTCTACAAACCGGCTGTGAATCAATCTGGCAGCATCCTCCGTCAGCATGAGGCGATCGCCCAGCCTCGTAAGAAATGAAGAGGACACTGCGTCGTTCTGGCGGACGAAGTGCACTTTACGGTGCGGTGATGTGGATATCATACGTAACTTTCGTTAATATATGCCTCCGGGGCCCAGCAATGCTTCAATATAGCTTGCTGAATCATAGGAATAGAAATGTAATGTTGATTAGACTGACATAAAAGCGAAGCCAACACTGGAACCACAGACGTCAATCTGATATGACGCCTGTATCGTAGCAGTACAGATCGTAGGAGTATCATGTAGTGTTTATTGCTTTCTTGTAAAATTAGATAGCAAACACCACAACCACAGTTGACGTTGCACCGATATTACGCCTGAGTAGGCTGTTTTCCAAACCAGTTCATAGACCTGGCTCAGTGGCTCAGTGGTAGAATACCTGATTGCCACGCAGAATGCTTGGGTTCGATTACAACTGGGATCCTAATATTTATTAATTATCATTGAAGTTACCAATGTCTGTTCCCGCCGTTCCTGGGTAGATATAAACTGTCAATCAGCTGTGGCGCATACCCATACACCGCTGCCCGTGGTAAACGGGTATGTGCCACACGTGTCTAGTAGAAAGGGTTTGCCGACATACGTGAGAGGATTTTCACGTTATTCATGTCATGACCTGATAATCATATTCGTCTAATCCTCTTACCCTCCCATGCCAATTTTGGTCTACGCCAAGTTAAGGAGGCGATCATGAGAGCACCCAGACGTAGGCGGATAGATAGATAGATAGATAGATAGATAGTCCAGCCTAGTAAAATTATGCTAAATAACGTGTTTAGTAGCAACATTAGCTGTCTAATGACTGAGAAGGTTTGATCAAATTACTTTTTGTTTTAAGGAAAAAAATATTTTTGAAGTTTTGTTATAGATAGATAGATAGATAGATAGATAGATAGATAGATAGATAGATAGATAGATAGATAGATAGATAGATAGATAGATAGATAGATAGATAGATAGATAGATAGATAGATAGATAGATAGATAGATAGAAACGCTCAAATTGCCAAAGGTTCGATAAGAAATGCTTCGCATTTCAAAATAGTATGACACGTATATCACGTGAAATGGTGCGTACAGCTGGCGACAAAGTTGAAAAAAGTTCATTTTCGCACATTTTAAGTCGCAGACTTAACATTGAGGTTTTCCTAGTAAAATTATGCTAAATAACGTGTTTAGTAGAAACATTAGCTGTCTAACGACTGAGAAAGTTTGATCAAATTACTTTTTGTTTTAAGGAAAAAAATATTTTTAAAGTTTTGTTATGCCGGTGTCTGTTCTTGCTCGTGCTTTGTCTGAGCAGTAACGCGTCCAGCGGTAAGTACAGCCTTCGTGCGCGCCACGTTCGGAACTGCTAGTTGAGGAAGAGACGTCTAACCAGCGTCTGCAACAAAGTATACGGTACAGATCAACCTACTTGAGATTTCCCTGCAAAACTAGGCCTCCCGGAAAAACCGCTCTGCAATCCCATCCGACGCAAAAAGACTCGCCAGAAATCTGCGAGGCTGCTCGGCTTCTTGGCTCTTGGGACCTATGAACGTTTTCCTGTATCCGTATGCCAGCTTTTGAACATTTGTTATAGTTAGCCACTGTCAAGGGTGTGCTTTCTTGCTGTTAGCTAATTGGAATGCGCACTGTTCTAAGTTTTACATCAATTAATAATTTCTCGCTACTTGTATTGTGCAGTAACCCCACTGATCGTTTCAAATATATGTCTGCTAGTTGCTTTTCTCTTCGTCTGTTTTTATATTATTCTGTGTATCGCTTTACAACCTATAAACATCTTGTTTTTTTTCCCGACTCTCACTTATTTACTCTGTCTGCGGGCATGGCGAGTGAATGAGTGTCTATGCAACGCTGAAAACGAATAAATGCATTAGAGACTCATTCAGAAATCTTCACGTCGCGTAAGTAGCATCAGGCAGCATCCTCATGCATCAGGATGCTACCTCAGGACCTGATTGATATGGATATGGATATGGATGGATATTTTACACTTCGCGCATTGTCCTTGTCGCTGTCTTGCGTTCAAGACAACACCTCGCCAGCAGTACATCCTAGCATTATTTACATGCATCACGTATCATTATATTCACCAATCCGTGTACACAATAGTTTGCCTTGGAAACAAATCTTATAAGTAGTCGTTTAAGACGTAACTATGTCTTTTTAGTGGAACGTCTCGTTGAAAGCTGGACAAAGCTACCTCACGGGTAAAGACAAGTACGTAGTCTTCGCTACAGCGCCCACTAACAGAAGGTAAACTCGATTACTTTGTCTATGACACAGCTAAAGCCTGTAAGCCTGCTGGGCGTAACGCGATTCTTTTTTATGTGTTTCTGAAATAGTAAGTGTGCACATTTAGCGGGCGAGGATGTTGCAAGCATGAGAAGCATGGCACGTAAGAAAATTGGACGTACGCGATGTAAATTTTATTGTATCATCCTTTTCAACATATTTTGATCAATTAGTGTGTCATGGGAATAAGAAAATTATAACATTTGGAGTGGATTTTACTCGACCGATTATGTCGATGGAGCTCCGGACAAGGAATGAAAAATAGGAGCAGAAGTGCACGTATTAAAATCTAGCCAGTTTCAAAGTTCCTGCAGTATTCCATATATTTTATGTCTACAGTAATAAGAAATATTTTTTAATAACTTCCTGATCTCACGGAGCTGAAGTGATCAAGTGATGTTACCGTAAATATGCGAGATTTTTACAAGAAGCTTTCGTACCCGAAAGTCGTAATAAGACTTATTTCCAGTAATTGTATAAAACATCCATGGCGATTGCGGCCGCGTAATAGATCCTGATGGAACTAATGTTTGAGGAGATCTGCTGGAGAGGACAATTATGAGAGCCTTCTTCTCAGGCAACGTGTTACGCAGCAACGCCGTGTCACTAGAATTAAGAGCGAAATGCAAAATTTCTGCACGACTGAAATGCTACTTAGACAACGTGCACTTTTGCGATTGAGTACCAACGATTGCGGTTCGTTTCTATGGTTGCATAGACATTCGTTCACTCAGTTGCACTGCTTTAAGTAAAAGTCTCTGATTTAACCCTGCAATGATAAGCGGGCACAGTTCACCGGAGCAGGGTGGCCAGGTCGAAAAACAAAACGTAGCCAGAAAATCGGGATAACTGGCGAAAAAGTAGCCAAATTAAGCGAATAGCATTAAATGTAGCGAAAAGTAGCGGCGCGTCTCTAAAAACTACGACGTTTTCATGAATGCAGTGGCCTTTCGGAAAAAAAAATGTAAATAAGAATGGTATGAATACAGATAAAATACCATCTAACAAAACCCGTTTTTACAAAGTTCCCGATGTAACGAATAAACTTGAATTCCCCGGCAGGTGTGAATAAGGTTCATTGTTGCCATACCCGAATTAACGAAACTAACAAGCCTCGGAACCTAATTTAATGAAGTTTTCCTTAAATAAATGAGTAAAAACGGGCTGATTTCTTTCTCATTTTGACACAGGCGGGTTTTTCTTCGAGTGTATGCTCTATTCCTGTGAGTTAAAATCTGTAGCCTGCCACCCTAGTCTGGCTGCACGTTTATTTTTATGAAGCTGTATGACCCGCCCATGTAGGAAACAGTGGAATCAACAGTCAGCAGTGCTCTTATACCTACGAGGTTGCGATAGAGGCGGCGGTGCTTTACTGACCCTGTAAATACTGCCAGAGGAAGGCTATGTGGTTTAAAGTTATCTCGATTTAAGAAGTTCCCGATTTATCGAACTAATTTGAGCGCGGTCATCACTTCAAGAACGAGTTTATGCCGTACTTCAAGAATAGAACTGACGAGATTTGAATGGACATCACTTGCTCATTTTAGGTATATTGCGTGGAGTGACGAAGCGCATCGCGCTGTCACAAAAATGACACTCGCCGCGCATCTTGGGTGACTTTTCCCGAGAGAACCACAAGAAATCGCCTTTTGACGACGATAAAAAAGAATACGCTGTTAGGACAGATAAAGTCACGATTGCCGGAATACGAGCACAAATTGTAGCGATCTCTTTTGCAATCATTTCTTATGAGACGACGAAATGCGTATAGCTAGTATTGGTTAGTCGCCGTCCACACTTAATCATAAGAATTGACAGAAGTAGTTTCTTGGACTTCCCATATTCTTATGTTGAGTAGAGAGCACCCTCAACACGAAGGGCGGAGCTCCCCGGATTCTGTTGTTTTCCTCAGAGTGTAGTTCAAGAGTGTCTTTCACCAACAGGTGGTGGGCAAAGTCAGCTTTCCTTACGTTTCCTTTTTATTTTTCACGATTGGTTTAAAAAAGAAACTTGTTTCAGATATTTTCACTAATTTCTTTCGATTTATTTCCATTGGGTCTGGTATAGCTACGTGTAACCGGCAACTCCCCGTTCATTTCCGATTCTTAATTAAGGGTGAGGAGGGAGGGCAAGATACATCCACGGACGACAGTGTTTCCTAGTCCTGTGTTCTGAGCACTTGCTTGACCACTGCATGCTGGAAGCTCTAAACTGGCAATAAAACTGGAAGCTCTAAACTGCACAGTATATGGGCGGAATTAAACAAGGAATACTTTCTAAGAACTGCGAATGACGTCATTTGGGCACTGCGCAAGAACAGCAAACAAAAAAATATATTTGATGATTGGTGATGGTCATGCGTGCTGTGCACATTCTTATGACGGCAGGACTTCGTAACACAATTCCTGGCAACAATATCCTAGCGTATAACAGCAAATTATAGTGTGACAAGACGCCAGCGTTAACTCAATCATGGTCTCCACTTAGTGGGCTCAGAATACGGCACTGTGCCATTAAAGCCCTCATTGCAAGGACATGTAAACTGCGAAACATTCCCAATGCCTCGCAATGCGTTCAAATGCACTGGTACGAGCTATAACAGTTCTGCCTGTAAAGCTACATCTACGATTCTTAGTGAGACGTTCCGTGCGCCATTCCAAAATTGCCGTAACTTGTTTTGCGGAATGCGTGCAATACGTAAAAATTTATGTTTTTTAATATACTTGTGGTGTATTTCCATATTAACATATGGAAGCCTACAGAATTGCAGGAATGGCAAGGAGAACGTTTCGTTCAGTAGGCATAATACAACCGCAGCATTTATGCTGCGGATGCCGTAATAGCTCCCGTAATTACTTTTCAGCATGAAGACCTAGGACATTCATAAGGCGCAATGGATTTTTTTTCTCTCATATTCTACCAATATTAAATTATGAGTCGAAGCGAGCCAAATATGCGGAGAAAACCGTCATGATGATTATATACACTCGAGGAAAAAGAAAGGGTATGCTTTATTTTTCAAGGTGATAAGGATACATAATAATTGTTGCGTTTTACGTCCCAAAACTACGATATGTTTGTGAGAGACACGCTATAGTGGAGGGCTTCGAAATATTTGACCATCAGTGGTTCGTTAACGAGCGCGTAAATCTAAGTACACCGGCCTCTAGCGTTTCGCCTACACTGAAATGTTGCCGCCGTGACAGGGATTGCACCTCGCAAGCAGCGGGTCAGCAATGGAGCACCATAGCTACAAGACCCCCGCGGCGAGTTTCTTTTATCGGTGCGTTCTCAATTGCCGCGTGTGTGACTCTCTTTAAAAAGATGTTTTAACTCTTGATTCGGTCACCACGACTCTCCGACGTGAGTATAGTGATCTTGAAGCACAGCTCATGTGTATTTTAGGGAGACTCATATACGGTGCAAATCATGGCTTACAAAAAAAGTGTGGAAGGCTCCTTTTGTTTCTTAAAGTTCTGACCTACAGGAAAACTGTTCAGAGCATTAGCATTTACAAATTTACGACGCGATTTTGTGCCGCCAATTTCATGTTGAAAACATACGGGCATGGAATCTGTCATAACTAAAAAAGCAAATGTGCTTTATTTTATTGTCTATCCGCGTTGAACGCGCCTGCTGTACGTTATCGTTTCCGAGCTGCCCTATATCGGGTTTACGAAGGATACCACCTCCTGGTACCACGTCTATGGCAATGATTGCCAGTGTGTGAGGCAGAGAGCCGCGGCCACGCCTGGCGTTGAACGCCTCAGTGTTGGGGGATGCGAACATCTCCGCCACATCGAGTCCTTGGCGCAGTGCGTTTTTGTAAAGCGGTATTTTTACCCTTGTTTTAAGTTCTATGTAATAGCGCTAGAAATAGACCTGGCTCCAGCATGTATTAGCCCTGCCGTAAACAAATCCTTAAGAAGAGTAGAAAATTTTTAATGAAAGGCGACATGCATAACATTCGATAGCAGGAAGCTTTAGCCTCCACTATTTATGGTATTTCCTAGAAGGTGGAGACGGGTTATCCACATGAACAAATACCTCATGTGTGAAATTCAAGTGCGAGGCAATAGAACAATATCTGCTGCGGCCTACTTTTGCAGCATATATATATATATATATATATATATATATATATATATATATAGATGTGTGTGTGTTTATGCGAATGCGGCGTTGCAAATGTACGCCATTGTTTCTTTTCTATGATCGAGGCCTAGAACATCTGCAAACATTGCTGTTCTTGCTCACACGATTCCCTATTTTCTTCGCGGTAGAAGGCACATTTTTCGAGGGGCTTGTTTTTTTTTTGTTAGACGTAAGTCAATTATTAAAGCAGGCCAGTATCTCACGGAGGGCATAGAGGCCATGAATTCTTGTCATTAACCGTAGTTTAGGAATAATGCCGTAAATAATATCAGTGGAATGAAAGTAGACGAAAGATCACCCTATGTTCCGGTGGGATCCCAACCCAAAATTTTCGAATGCGAAGGCGGGCGATTCGCGAAAAAGTGTTTCTAACTTTTGCTTTATCAGTATTATACCCTTCGAGGCGAACTCCCACCGCGACTGTATGTAGTGGGAAAACACGCGCCTGTTCCACCCTACACTTCAAGATGAACGTCCACTGGAGTTATATGTTGTTGGAAAAGACGAGCCATTTCCATACTATGCTTAGAGGTGAACGGCCGCCGCAACTGTATGCTGCGCCCTTTTCACCATACACTTATCACTGCAGCGGGTGACGCGAGCAGCGAAATCTTCTGGCAGGGACGTAGATGAAACAGAGGGCGTGGACAAGAATGTGTTATGTAGAACAAAAGCCGGTGCACGGCCATACACGAGGAAAGATAGGTCTAATTAGTCGTGCGTTGTACGGCAGTATTATAGGCAAACGCGGCGAAAGGAAGTACATTATCCCAGTTTTTGTGATCTGGTTGAACATACATGGAGATCATGTCGGACAAAGTTCGGTGAAAACGCTCTGTAAGACCATTTGTTTGCGGATTATATTGTTACAAGCAAGAAGTACACCAAACGGTTGAAAACCTGGATTGTTGGCGTTTACTTCCGCAAGGAGTCTTGAGGCAGCACACCAAACGTCGTTTTCTTATTCCACTTTTCGTCTGCATGTTTATTCGCGCGGTATGCGTCGTGACATTTCCCCGTTGGCAGACGAAGCCCGCTGGGCGAGTCAGTCAGTGGTTTGTGGATTGCAGAGCTTCATGCGAGCGACATGCGCCACTTCTGTTTTGGCCGAGCGCTGTCCAGTGCTTGTGAGCCGAGCGCATGTCGCTCGCCGCGCTATGCGATAGTTGATCTCACTGAGGCGTTCAAGGGTGACATAGGGCCCGGCATAGTGAGAGAGAAACTTCTGGCACAGGCCACGCTTCCGTAAAGGCGTGTAGAGCCACACATGATCTCCAGGATCGAAGTAAACATGTCCGTGACGATGGTCATAGCGGATCTTTGACCAGTCCTGCGAAGCGACGGTGCGTAGCCGAGCGAGGCGTCGCGCTACTTCTGCTCTACAGAGAATCTCGTTGATCGACTGACTGTCATGAGCGGAGTAGAGAAGCATGCTGTCGAAATTGTAGCGTGCTGGACGAGCATAAAGGAGGAAGAAAGTTGAGTAACCTGTGGTCTCGTGTCTTGCGGTGTTGAAAGCATAGGTGATGAAAGGCAAAATAGTGTCCCAGTTCCTATGCGCGGAGTCAATGTATACATGGACAGCATGTTCGCAAGCGTTCGGTTCGTGCGTTCCACTAGAACATTAGTCTATAGATGGTGTGACGTAGAATGGCGGAAGCTAGATAAGAAGAGACGAACGGCTTCTTCGACACAATCCGCGGTAAATTTCCACCCACGGTCGCTGATTACCATGCCAGGAGGTCCATGTCTGAGGATAACATGAATGAAAAGAAGATGGAAACGTCTCTTGCTGTGACCGACGGCAGTGCAGCCGTCTCACAATAACGGGTTAGAGAGTCTACGCAAACGACGACCCAACGATTGACGTCTGTGGATCGCGGAAAGGGGCACAGAAGATCCATTCCAACTAGTTCAAAGGGGTTGCTAGGAGGCGAAACTGGCTGAAGATGATCAGACGGCGCGTCAGCAGGTCGCTTGTAACGCTGGCACTGGGTGCAGCTGGCGACGTGCCGTTCGGTATCATTGCGCATCCGGGGCTTATGATTCGGGGTTGATGTGGTCTTATGGATGGTGTTAGAGGCTTGGAGGAATTCGGGAAGGACATGGGAAATTTCATGCCACAGTCTCTAAGGCGAAAACGAGTGGCGCTGTGGCGCAAAATAATGGCGCGCAGGACAAGATCGGCGACTTCAGAGGCAGCAGCAGAGGGAAGAACTGCCGTCTGCGCGGAGCGAATTAGGTGGTCCGCGGCAGTAATATCCAGTGATGACCGTCAAGCGTGAGCAGAAGGGGGTCCGTATAAGTTTATGCCCACAAATTCAAAGTGAGCGGACAGGCACGGCAGATGTAGTAAAGGGCCAGCGGAAAGAGATGTGCCACGTTTTCGGTGCTGGCATGACACGCAGGAACCGACGTACTTGGCCACACTAGTGGAGAGACCAGGCCAAAAACACCCGCTTTTGATGCGGTCGTCTTGTGGAAACCTATGTGGCTAGCTGCCGCGTCGTCGTGAAAGGCTTGTAAAACCTGGAGGAGAAGTTAGCGAGGGACGACCGGAACCCATTGCTTACCGAGAGGATGGTGAATTTGCCGACATAATGTTCCATCTCGAAGTTCGAAACATGCATGCTGGCGTCTTAAGCGACTCTTGGGAGGTCGGGGTAAGCCAGTGAGCCGATCTATGATTGTGCGGCAGTATGTAGGTGAGATCTGAAGATGAAAGAAGGTCTACCGAGGCAATGGACTCTTGAGGACGGCCGTCTGCTTGGTCACTTGGCTGGTCGGTGACGAAGAGATAGAAGACGGCACTTGGGCGCTTGGCGAGAGCGGGCAGCGCAAGAAAGCGTCGGCATCTTTGTGTTGCCGACCCAACCTATATGTGACGCTGTAGTCATACTCCTGCAAACGCAGCACCCAACGGTCAATGCGTCACGACAAATTCTTGAGGGACGATAACCAACACAGAGCATGACGGTCAGCGTCGATTGTGAAATGCCGGCCGTATAAATAAGGGCGAAACTTTTGCACGGACCACACGATGGCAAGGCATTCTTGTTCGGTGATCCTGTAACTTAATTCCGCAGGAGAAAGAGTACCACTCGCATAGGCCACGACTTGTTCTTCGGAAGCATGGTTCTGCTGCAGCAGGACCGCACCGATACTATGTCCACTTGCGTCAGTGTATAGGATAGTAGACACTGCTGGGTCGAAATGGTGAACCACCAGCCCCGATGTGAGGCGTCGCTTGAGAGTGTGAAAAGCGACTTCACATACATCCGACTAGACAAAGGGTGTGCTCGTGGTCAGAAGTTGATGAAGAGGAGCTGCACACAAAGCGGCGGAACTACGACGCTAAGCCGAGGAAGCTGCGAAAGGCTGCGAACATGTTTAGGTGTGTTTGGTGTAGGAAAGTGCAGTACTGCGGCAACCTTGTCGGGATCGAGCTGAATGCCATGTTTACTGACAACGTGACCTAACACCTTGACGCTGCGACTGACGAACCGACACTTGACTTACAAAAAAGTGTGAAAGGCTCGTTTTGTTTCTTAAAGTTCTGATCTACGGGAAAAATATTCAGAGCATTAGCACTTACAAATTAACGACGCGATTTTGTGCCGCCAAGTACATGTTGAAAACATACGGGCATGGAATTTATCATAAAGAAAAAATCAAATGTGCATTATTTTTAGGGGCGCCCGAATAGTGAAATTTGACCTAGAATCGAATTCGAATCGAATAGTGTCGAATTATGGCCAAAGGTATCGAATATTGCCACGTGTGTTTCTTATTATCACTTTCCCTGTATTCGGTTTCTGCTCACAAAGACTGTCAGGAACGCTCAGCGCAAACCGCGCCTTGTTGTTCGAGAAGCCTCGCGATTACTGTAGATCGTTTCGCTAAGATTGCGATCACGACGCGAACACTCCAGCTTATTCTGGAACCTGCGCAACAACCAGCGATAACGCTGGAATATTCGACGGCACATATTTAAATACCGACGCGCTTCAGCGCTTGTCAGTTGATCGACGGTCGACGCTCTGTTCGCCGCTATCAGTGTATTGCTTTCAGTTTCACGGCCACAAGTTAGGCCAAATAAAGAGTTTTATCTCGGACGTGCTGATTGCTGCCTTCGTCAACGTCACGACAACCTGACAATATCGAATCGAATGTCGAATAATATGTGTACACAAAACGTGTACGACCACTTACTGCAAGATAAAGGAAAAATCAGGGACGCTACGTCGTGCCGACAGCTTTATTACGCATTTGTTCGAGAGTGGCTTTTGTTTCAGCTTTTGTAGGCGCGCTGCATGTTGATAGAAGAGCTACCATTCCAGTCAATAGCTCCATTCCAAACCTCCTAACGACTAACAGAGGGGGGTACAGTGCCTAGTTTTTTTCCCCAGGGTCGCGCAATACGGCTCATCTGACAACGGTTAATGTTGTGCGTCATCGCCATACACCCTAAGAAAAAAAAGAGTATGCGTGACTCTTTTCGGAGAGTTCTGACTTGCCACGTATAGGACTCTCTTTAAATAGTCACGGTGACTCTCTTGGTGGGTCAGGGTCGGCTCGCTCTAGGAGAGTCCCCTGACCCTCTAGGAAGAGTGCAAAGACTCTCATCGGGAGGATCACGTTATCACTCATAGGGAGTCAGACTACTCTTGCCGGTAACGCTCCTAGGGGGGTCAAGGAACCCACACCGAAGCATCAAGCGACTCCACAAGTATTTTAAGCTACTCATTCGATCCTTGCTCTACTTTTGCGCGACTACTGTTGAAAATAGTGGAGTATTCATTTTAAGCAAGTCCAATAATACTTGCCGTTCTGCCCAGCGACTGTAAATAAACAATAGTTCAGTTTTAGCATTATTTTAAAGAACTCGTCAAAACAACACATATTTTCCAACAAAGTTATATACAAAGCGCGAAAAGATGGTCTGTGATTTCCAATTAAGAAGTTTGGGTATTCCTCATTTACATGCTTCTATGAGTATAGCCAACTAAAATGTGTGACTGTGATGTGCACAGTGTCATATGGTGCTAAATGAACAGCAGAAATCGCCATCATGTTTCCATATTTATTCCTTGTGATTAAGAATAAATCAAAAAGTGGTGACGGCTGGAAGTATCAGACTTGTGGCTTGCTAGGTTGTCGCTCCTGTCCAGCGTGAGCACCATGAAAAACGGTATCTGAAAAGCAGAACGTGATATTATGATGAGAAAATGAAATTGCAGTAAAGGTTTGCACAACCTACACAACAAGTGGTTCACACAGACATTATAAAGGCTAACAACAAAACAACAAAGCACATCCTCCGGCAGCCAGGGGCATGCCGTGAGCGGTTATTGACCGCACGTTTTACAAACGTAACCCATCCTTAAATACTCAGATAAACAGATGCGACTTCTAGGGCCCGAACGACACCCAGCGCGTGCGTACGCCGTCTACGTCGAGATCAGACATGTGATATGCTAGAATTAGCGTACATAACTCCCACAATCACGTACACTCACTCGATTCTGTTATAGCGCCCAACGTCATCGCACTGTATGCAAACCACGAAAACAGCAAAGAGAAACGAGGGAAAAGAGTGCACGCCGGCGGCCGCAACAACGCGCGCCGTCAAAAGTCTAGAGCTTTTTCACTTTCACCGGCGAGGCGTGTCCAACTTGAATGACTACCGCGTACATTCTGGAAGCCACCGTACTATATCTGCACCTCAAACTACCGTCTTTCAGCCAACAAAAACCATTACATATAGTGCGTCTGAGCGTTCTGTACACAGGCTTCTTTTTTTCACGTTCCCACGCGTGGAAGCACGCCGCACACTCAAGGTCGATGGAAATGTTATTATGAAGTAGACTAAAGGGCATCTCAAAACGACATCTTGCACCTTCAGTAGTGCAGACACGACGTGCTATCAGCAAGAAATGACCCTCGATTATTGTTTGCATCGCTCACTTTATGGGAGCTTGTACAGCAACGCGCATAACGGTGGCAACTCGTTAACTGACAGCTATAGTTGGCCATCCGCAACAGCCCCGCGGACACAGGCTGCTGTTGGAAATGGCTGGCAGATAACTTCCGCAGAGCTGCTGCAGACGCCCAGCTAAAGCTGTATAATTAGTGCCTACGAAGGCAGTACACTCACCGTTAACTGGCGCCCGTTGTCCGTATCCACAGCTCCATGAATATTCCGCCCTCCAAGCGTCACTTCGTGCACGGAGCCGGCTTCAATACCACCGAAGACGCGCAACCACCTCATCCACGCAACGCATTCCAATAGACCAGGACCAGGAGACTGAGACGACTGAGAGAGGAGAGCGGCGCGCCACCCCGGCGCCAACCCCGTCTGCGTCGCCGAGCAATGCGCCACAGCGGCGCCAAAGGGCGAGCGTGCGATATGTATGGCGTATACGGCGGCGAAGCCAATTGAAACGCGCTTCAGGAGGGTCCAGTGACTCCTTCCCAAATGCGAACTCTTTTTTTCTGCCTGTACCTTCCAAAAGGGGTCAGATGGACACCCGAGGAGAGTCACGGTTCCATGACCCTCTTTTGACTCTCTTTTTTCTTAGAGTGTAGGTGCTCCGGGCCCAACAAGTGTCGGGCGCCCGTTCACAGCAGCGTTTTCACTGGGTGCCGACACGATAGAAGTTTCTGAACGAGTGGTTCGCTGCGGCACTGGCGACTGCCATGCGTGACACAATTTTTACATGTGAAGGCAATGACAGCGTTTTCAGGCCTATAAGTCAGGTCGTTTTACGGAGCCTGCGGCATAGGCAACCGAACTACGCAAAAGTCTGTGCCTTCCTTTCGGAAACGAAGTTGTGAATGGCTTGACAGTTATCTCATGTGTTTCTCTACGTGCAGAAACGACATGATCTCTTTTAAGATCAGGATGCGATCGCTTTTGAACAAAGATGTCAGTGAAAGTTTTAACGCAAGGCCTACTGCAACGACGTTAGCGTTAGCTTTTGCCACCCCACACTAAACAAGTGGCGCCATTGGCCTTTGTCGAGTTTAGATATTCGTCCTGCCGAATTACTCGAAACTTCGAATACTAGATATTCAAAAGTCGAGTCGAATTATTCGATTGGGTACTATTCGATCCGAATTCAAAACTCGAATATTCGCACACCCCTAATTATTTTATTGTCTCTCTGCGTTCAACGCGCCTGCTGTACGTTATCGTTTCCGAGCTGCCCTATATCGGGTTTACGAAGGATACCACCACCTGGTACCACATCTATGGCAATGATTGCCAGTTTGGGAAGCAGAGAGGCGCGGCAACGCTTGGCGTTCAACGCCTCAGTGTTGGGGGATGCGAACACCTCCGCCACCTCGAGTCCTTGGCGCAGTGCGTTTTTCTAATGCGGTATTTTTACCCTTGTTTATAGTTCTATGTAATAGCGCTAGAAATAGACCTGGCTCCAGCAGGTATCAGCTCTTCCGCAAGTAAATTCTTAAGAAGAGTAAAGAATTTTAAATGAAAGGGGACATGCATATTATTCTATAGCAAGAAGCTTTAGCCTCCACGGTTTATGGTATTTCCTAGAACGTGGAGACGGGTTATCCATATGAACAAATAACTCATGTGTGAAATTCAAGTGCGAGGCAATAGAACAATATCTGCTGCGGCCTACTTTTGCAGGGTATAAATATATATAGATGTGTGTGTGTTTGTGCGACGTCGGCGTTGCAAATGTACGCCATTGTTTCTTTTCTATGATCGAGGCCTAGAACATCTGCAAATATTGCTGTTCTTGTTCACACGATTCCCTATTTTCTTCAGGGTAGAAGGCACATTTTTCGAGGGGCTTGTTTTTTTTTTTTGTTTGTTTGACGTAACTCAATTTTTAAAGCACGCGAATATGCCACGGAGGGCATAGAGGCCATGAATTCTTGTCTTTAACTGTAGTTTAGGAGTAATGCCGTAAATGATATCAGTGGAATGAAAGCGGAAGAAAGATCACCCTATGTTCCGGTGGGATCCGAACCCAAAATCTTCGAATGCGAAGGTTGTGGATTCGTGAAAAAGTGTTTCTAACTTTTGCTTTATCAGTATTATACCCTTCGAGGCGAACTGTTTATGGTATTTCCTAGGAGGTGCAGACGGGTTAGGCAGATGAACAAATAACTCATGTGCGAAATTCAAGTGCGAGATATTACAACAAATCTGCTGCGGCCCATTTTCGCAGCATAGAATAGATAGATATCTTAAGGTACAAGCAAACGTACAAACAATACATTTATTGAACTAAATGTCGTGTGAATATATTTTTACGAGTTTTCGCGCCTGCAGTGCTATTGCTTAGGAACCGTCAGAAACGGTAAAAGGAGCATATATGTGTGTATATATATATATATATATATATATATATATATATATATATATATATATATATATATATATATATATATATATATATATATATGGGTCATTCCATGCCAAGTGTCTCAGACGTGTCGCTCGCACATCGCAGATTTTGCTGATAAAATTTGTGCCTGTTTCCTGTGCTACATAGAGTATTGTGGCAAAATAATTTTGCTCGAAAAAAATTTTCACTTTCATGGCGCCTCCTCGAATTTCGCTTGTATTTGTTAAACTGTGCCTTATTGGAAAATGTGTATAAAATCTATTTCTGTGTACTGAGCTTCGAAACCACGCTTGCGCCATCGCAGAGGTTCTGTTTAGTTGTCCCATTCATTAATTCCGAAATTTGTGTGTTTCACTACCAGCTACGTATCTTCAAAAACTGCGAAAACTTTCGAAGTTCGCGATTTTTTCTTGAGCTATCTGGAACTCTCCCTAACCAATCTTAATATTAGTATAACTTTCAGGAATGTGTATTTTAATACAAAAATGCCTAAGGGTAAAATAGACTTGAAATCTTCCCTAAAAAATTGTGAAATTGCACAGCTAGCATAGGCATATTGAAAGAAATAATGCACACTGTATACACTTATTTGTCTTGTTGTGCAGACAGCCCTCTAGCACATTGTGCCAACGACGCCCTAGGCTGCTCTGGGGCGGCCATACTTCCCAGTGGGCCCGGCTAGCGAGCTCATATTGTAACACGAATTCATTACTCGTCGCCCTGACATCAACGCCATAAGACTTTCGACCACTCACGAGTCACTGACATATATCTCGCATCTTGCCGCTGCCTGTGACGAGTGTCAGCTGCAAGGGCTACCACGTGCTTTGCGGCGAAGCACCAACAAAATGAAATCCAGGACGCGTTCGGAGGGCCAAATTCAAAAATTATTTTCTTCCTTAAAAGAAAAAATGATTTGCTTAGACTTTATTAATTACTCAACGGTGTAGTATACTATCAAATGCCGCATGACGAGGATTTTTACTTGGACCGCATCAGTATGAAAAATAAGGTCAAACATGCGACAAATATTTTCTCTAATTTCACAATTTTTTTCGGGAAGATTTGTAGTCTATTTTATAGCTAAACATTTTTTGAGGGGCTCGCTTTTTTTTTGTTTTTAGACAGTAGTCACTTTACTGTCTACTGACTAAGATCTAGGTATCATGGGTACCTGGAGTATTATCGCAAACTTTTTTCCTTGACTTTCCTTTCGCGAGCAGCTGTACACTGATAGTGATGTGTGCGTGCGTGTGTTTGCGCGTATGATACCCGTCTCTATTTCTCTCTCTCTTTCGTACGATTCTAACTTTCAAACTGCCCCATCGGTTTCGCCTTTGCAGCGTAGCATACCGGTTACGCTACACTGCCTACCATCCCTGTCTTTCCATCTCCCCTGTTTTCCTTCCTTCTCGACTATGCTTACTCACTAACTTGTCTTATGTGATGCAACAAAAACTGCTAAAATCGCCTAATCTCATATTTTGATTCATGAAGTCTGCTTATAAGCACCTAAGTGAAATAGAACAAATAAAATCGTTTCCGATCCATATATGTTGTACCACAGGCCGTTCGCATATGGAGAGTTTTGCGCATTGTGGGGACATCGCCTCTCTGTTACGGGATGGCGAAATGCCATGAGAGCATGCCCTGTGAATGCGGCCTATACGCAATAAATATTCCTTTACGTCACCAAAAAAACGAAGATTTCTCAGAATAATCGAATTGTCCCCCATTCCTAAAAAAAATATAGCTGCATGATATCGTCAGAGCGCAGGCGATCTGCGAAACGCGTTTCTGTATCTTCAACATTATGTATATGTAAAAAACACATATGTATCTTCTTGAGGTACGAGGGAAGTGAAAATTTCGCAGGCCGCTATCCGAAGTAATCCTATGCCAGCGTGGCCTGAGAAATATTGACCACCAATGTACATGTAAAAAAACAAGCATGAAGAATGTGTAAAGTTAATTCACATGCTTAAAAACCGACAGCGCAAGTTCCATCTTCAGTGAATTCAAAGTTCATTTCCAAAGAATTATAAAGTAAAATACACCGCAGAGCTTCGGCAGAGTGTGTAAAAAAATTGTCAGAGAAGGTTGATTTCATTTGAGTATCTTTACATCTGGAATTTATAATACAACGAAGAAATATACAAATTCTAAACACCCATGTTGACTGTAATATTTCCACAATGCAAGATTACTGCACAGATTTGTTCACTGAAATAGAAAAGAGAAAAAAGATTTGATGTAATCACAATAAGCGAGTACAGAAGCAAACATAGTGAGAGCTAATTTGATACTCTTACGAGCACGTTTGGTTGACATTACATAGTGCAAACGTATTGCACATTACACAGTGACACTCACTCTAATAATCTGCAGCTAAAGTGCAGAACTTCACATGAAAATACAGCAGACCTCAGGTATTGTGGCAATCGATGTAATGCGAAGAAGTCAGCGTGGAGCTGCACGCACCGCATTGTTTGTTGTCAGGCAAATCAAGGCATTCATGACACGAGCGCACCACGCGGTGGCATGTGAATCATGTCGTACATGAGTTACATATAATAAAATTCTTATTCCACCTGTTTTTTTTTTGTTCATCATGCAGTCATTCCATACCATACCAATTTTGGTATATATCCGTTTAATGAAACGACCCCAAGAGTCCCAAGGCCGTGTGATGCGAATTAAGCCGTACATGGTATACATGTCACGATTTACGCCTTACGCCCTGCCACTTAACTTCGTCATGCGCTCTTGTTCCGCCATTACCATTTTGGTAATTGGTCATTCCATGCCAACTGTCCCAGCTTTGCCGCTCGACCATCTGCAATCATGATGCTCTCTATGCAATGCAAGAAGTGTACCGACGAAATATTTCTGGCGAAAAAATGCATCAGTGCTGCAAACTGCATGTGAAGTTTTTGAAAAGCTCCAAACTATCGCTCGTAAAACGCATTTTCAAAAACCCTCTTCTTTCTACTTTGGGCCAGGGCTGAAGTTTCCCTACAGAACGACCGTAGGCTTTTCACCTAAAATAGGGTTCACCATCGCTTACGCTTCCGTGGGTTTTTTATGCGGCCTTAAATATGGACAATATGGCCCACATTGGGGATTTTTTCATAGAAAGGCAACATTCAGTGAAATCTAATAGTTTAAATGAACTGACCGCTAGGAAGCTTTACTGCAGCCAAAAAAAAATAGTTTCAGGCGTATATGACGTGATATGGTCATATATAAAATTTGATATGGATATAAAAAATTACGCCACAGTCAGCTTCCCGCCGCATGCTTCTCATAACATCGACTCCCACGGTGCGTTGGATCTGCCGAATTTTTTCTGTTCCCGAATTGCAATAACCACTGATCATTCCATATATAGTTCTGCTAGTTGCTTTTTTCTACGATATTTTTTATTATTCTGTGCATCGCTGTGCAACATGTAAACATCTTGTATTTTTTTACCGACTGCGACCTATTTACTCTTTCTGCGTGCGTAGCGAGTGAATGAGTGTCTATGCAACGCTGAAAACAAAGAAATGCTTTAGAGGCTCATTCGGAAACCTTCACGTCGCGCAAGTAGCATCAGGTAGCATCCTATAGTCCAACGGAAATTTTACACTTCGCTCATTGTTCTTGTCACTGTCTTGCGTTCAAGACAACACCTCATAATTTGCCTCGCCAGCAGTACATCCTAGCATTATTTACATGCATCACGTATCATTAGGTTCAGCAATCCATGTACACAATAGTTTTCCTTGCAAATAAATCTGATAAGTAGTCGTTTAAGGCGTAAGTATGTCTTTTTAGTGGAACGTCTTGTTGAAAGCTGGACAAAGCTACCTGACAGGTAAAGACAATTACGAAGTCTTCGCTACAGCGCACACTAACAGAAGATCAACTTGATTACTTTGTCTATGACACAGTTAATACCTGTAAGTCTGCTGGGCATAACGCGATTCTTTTTTATTTGTTTCTGAAATAGTAAGTCGGCACATTTAGCGGGCGAGGATGTTGCAAGTATGACAAGTATAGCACGCAAGAAAATTGGACGTACATTTGGAGTGGATTTTACTCGACCGATTATGTCGATGGAGCTCCAGACAAGGGATGAAAATTAGGAGCACACGTGCGCGTATTAAAATCTTGCCAGTTTCAAATTTTCTGCAGTATTCTATATATTTTATATTTTCAGTAATAAATTCATATTTTCTAAATGACTTCCTGACCTCACGGAGCTGAAGTGATGAAGTGATGTTACCGTAAATATACGAGATTTTTACAAGAAGCTTTCGTACCCGAAATTCGTAGTAAGACTTAATTCCAGTAATTGTATAAAACATTCATAGCGATTGTGGCCGCGTAATAGATCCTGATGGAAATAATCTTCTAGGTGATCTGCTGGAGAGGACAATTATGGGAGCCTTCTTCTCAGGCAACGTGTTACGCAGCAACGCGTGTCACTAGAATTAAGAGCGAAATGCAAAAATTCTGCATGACTGAAATGCTACTTAGAGAACGTGCATTTTTGCGAATGAGTCCCAACGATTGCGGTTCCTTTCTATGGTTGCATAGACATTCGTTCACTGAGTTGCGCTGATTTAAGTAAAAGTCTCTTATTTAACCCTGAAATGATAAGCGGTCACAGTTAACCGGAGCAGGGTGGCCAGGTCGAAAAACAAAAAGCTAGAAAATCGGGATAACTGGCGAAAAAGTAGCCAAATTGAGCGAATAGCATTAAATGTAGCGAAAAGTAGCGGCGCGTCTTTAAAACTACGATGTTTTCATGAATTTAGTGGCCTTTTGGAAAAAAATGTAAATAGGTATAGCATGAATAGAGTTAAAACACCATCTAACAAAACCCGCTTTTACAAAGTTCCCGATTTGACGAAGAAAGTTCTATTCCCCGGCAGGTGTGAATAAGGTTCAATGTTGTCATACCAGAATTATCCAAACTAACATTGCTCGGAACCCGATTTAATGAAGTTTTCCTTAAAGGGGCCATGACACCCAATTTTCGATCATAATTTGTGTTGTTTGTTAATCCTTGTGCATTCACAAGTAAGCTGGCAAACTTTTAGAGCATTTGTTCGAGCACGTATTTTAAAACTGAATATTTTTGTAAACACAGGAGTGGCCTGAGAGTCGGGCAACACTGGATCTCTCGCGAGCCGTGACGTAAGAAGCAGCTAGCTGTGCGAGTGTCTGGATTCCGGCGAACGATATTGTTCCGTGGCCAGCTGCGCCTGAACTCGAGATATCTTAGATTTTCAGCTTGGCACTGAAATTGAACGATTTGCAGCGGCTCGAACTTTGGTAGACGACGACGGCTCCGCTCGTTGCTGCGCATGACGTCATACGCGCCATGGCAAAATGGTGGTTACAAGCGGTGGGCGGGGTTTGCAACCGGCGACTTCTATGGCTTCTTTTGCACTGAAATATTCTTTTGCGGCCCACTTTTTATATTTGTATAGGCATGACAGACCCTCTACTTCACGTTTTCGTTGAAAACCAGAAATTGTTGGGTGACCGTGTCATGGCCCCTTTAAATAAATGAGTAAAACCGAGGTGATTTCTTTCTAATTTTGACACGGGCGGGTTTTTCTTCGAGTGTACGCTCTAATCCTGTGAGATAAAATGTGTAGCCTGCCAGCCTAGTCTGGCTGCAGGTTTATTTTTATGAGGCTGTATGACGCGCCCATGTAGGAAACAGTGGAATCAACAGTCACCAGTGCTTTTATACCTACGAGATTGCGATAGGGGCGGCGGTGCTTTACTGCCCCTGTAAATACTTCCAGAGGAAGACTATGTGGTTTACAGATGTCTCGATTTACGAGGTTCCCGATTTATCGAACTAATTTCAGCGCGGTCATCACTTCAAGAAATCGAGTTTAAGCCGCACTTCAAGAATAGAACTGACTAGATTTAAATGAACATCACTTGCTCGTTTCAGATATATTGCATGGAGGGAAGAAGCTCCTCGCGCTGTCACAGAAATGACACTCGTCGCGCGTCTTGCGTGACTTTGCCCGGGAGAACCACAAGAAATCGCCTTTTGGCGACGACCAAAATGAATACGTTGTTAGGACACATAAAGTCACTATTGCCGGAATACGAGATCAAATTGTAGCGATTTCCCTTGCAATCATTTCTTGTGAGATGACGAAATGCGTATAGTTAGTATTGGCTAGTCGCAGCACGCACTTAATCATAAAATTTCACAGAAGCAGTTTCTTGGACATCCTATATTCTCATGTTGAGTAGCGAGCACCCTCAACACGAAGGGCGGAGCTCCCCGGATTCTGTTGTTTTCTTCGGAGTGTAGTTCAAGAGTGTAGTTCACCAAGAGGTGGTGGGAAAAGTCAGGTTTACTTACGTTTCATTTTTATTTTTCACGATTGGTTTTAAAAAAACACCTTTCAGATATTTTCACTCATTTCTTAAGATTTATTCGCATTCGGCAAGGTATAGGTACGTGCAACCGGCAACTCCCCTTTAATTTTCGCTTCTTCAATTATAGGTGAGGAGGAAGCGCGAGCAACATCCACGGGCAACAGTGTTTCCTAGTCCTGTCTTCTGAGCACTTGTTTGTGCACTGAGTGCTGGAAGCTCTAAACGCGCAATGACCGTCAAGCTTTGACACCACATACTCGGACACCGGTGTTTGCAATGTTATCACATATCTAAAATTTGGCAAAAATTAAAGGGCCGCAATCAAGAGGACGCGGCACCGGCGTGAAGAAGTAACCAAAGTGGCGCAAAGTATTTAAACCTGGCAACCATGCATTATATATATATATATATATATATATATATATATATATATATATATATATATATAATTAGTTTTAATGTTCCTAGTGCTAATATCTAATGGGAATTGCAAGCACAAAAAAAAACATAAAGATACACTTCAACGATGTTTCGTTGAATAAATGAATTGCTTTTACTTGTGCCTGTATCTCATGCTATCTACATATTCTATGTTGCGAAAGTAGGCCGCAGCAGATATCGTTTTGTAGTCTTACAGCTTTTATGAATTTCAACAATGGGTATTTTGCTCAAATCAACCATCCGCTTTCACCTTCTAGGAAATACCATAAACAGTGGAGGTTAAGCATTCTTCCTCCTGAACAATATGCATCTCCACTTTCATGCAAAACTTTTTAAGTCTTCCTAAAGATGTGTTTACGAAATCGCTTGCACCTGCTGTAGCCAGCGCTATTACATAGAACTTTAAGCAGGGGTAAAAATACCGCTTTACAAAGAAGGACTGCGCCAAGCACGCGAGGTGGCGGAGACGTTCGCATCCCCCGCCAGGTGTTGCCGCTACTCTCTGTCTCATAAACTGACAAACAGTGCCGTAGACGTGGTTCCAGAAGGCGGCATCCTTTGTAAACCCGATACAGTGCTGCCAGCAAGCGATAACGTAGAGCAGGCGCGTTGAACGCGGACAGATAATAAAACAAAACATATTTGCTTTTTTTCTTATCTGAAATTTTGTTCTCGTATGTTTTGAAAATTTACTTGGGATCAGGAAATCGCGTCGTTATTTTCTGAACGGCATTGCACTGAATACTTTGCCCATATGTGGGAACTACAATTTAAGAAAACAACCAACCTTTCAAACTTCTTTTTGTAAATCATGACTTGCAACGTGCATAATTGTCTTTAAAAAGGCATATGAACGCTACATCGAGATCACTGTAATCTCGTCGCAGAGTCGTGGAACCCGAATTAATAGGTAAAATACCTCCTTAAAGAGACTCACATACATGGCAAGCAGAACGCAGCGAGAAAAGAAACTCGCCGCGGTATTCTTGTAGTTATGGTGCTCGCTTGCTGACCTGCAGGTTGCGAGGTCCAATCTCTGCCGCACGGCTATATTTCGATGCACGTCAAACGCTAGAGACCGGTGTGCTTATATTTCGGCGTGCGTTAAAGCACCACAGATGGTCAATTTTTTCGGAGCTCTCTACTACACCGTTCCTCATAAAGATATCGTGGTTTTAGGACGTAAAACGCTGACAGTTACTATGCTTAACACCTTGAAAATTAACGCATACTCTTTCTTTTTTCATCGAGTGTATGATAACGCATCATCACGGTTTTCCCCGAATAGTTGGCTCGCTTCGACTCATCGTTTGTAAATGGTAGAATAAGAGAGAAAAAAAATCATATCGGATTATAAACGACCTACCTCTTCCGGCTGGAAAGTACTTACGCGAGCTATTACGGCATCCGCAACATAAATGCGGTGGTTGTATTATGCTTACTGAATGAAACGTTCTTTTTGGCATTCCTGTAATTCTTTATGCTTACACATGTTCATATAGCAATATGCGACAAGTTTATGAGAAACATATGAATTCTTACGAATTGCATGCATTCCTCAAAAGGAGCTATGGAATTTTCGCAATGTCGTAAGGAACGTCTCAGTAGGAATTGTAGATACACCCTAACATGCAGAAATCTTATAGCGCCTACAAGTGCCTTTCAACGCACTTCCAGACGTTGGGAGCTTTCCGCAGTATACATGTCCATGCAATGAGGGCTTTGGCAGCACAGTGTAGAATGGTCACACTATATTTGCTGAGAAATGCTAGAAAATTGTTCAAGGAATTGTGTTACGAAGTTCTGCCATCATAAGAATGCGCACAGCTCGAGTCGCGATTGCAAATCACCACATATCTGTTTTGCTTGCTGTTCTTGAACAGTGCCATAATGACGACATCCTGAGATTATGTACATTTCTTCTCAGATACCGCCCTCATTGACTGTGCAACCGCCGTTCTTCAACTTGAACTCCTTCGGCCTGCTGATGTACCAGTTTCAAAGTCACACCGTTTGTCCTGTGTAGATTATGTTCGGCTGTCACCACAAGTTTCCACGTGTGTGGCCTTGACGACATCGCCACCTCTTCCCGACAGCGACTACATAGTGTCTCCATTAGTTGATGTTCTGCCTGCCCAAGATGCTGCTGTGCCGCATACAATCATGCCGCATGGCCCGAGAGACAATCGTCGCCATGATGCAGCCCGCCGGATTTGTAGATTACAACGAAGGAATACTCCTGGAGCCGTAGAGCCCAGCGACCTAGGCGACCAGTTGGGTCCTTGAGTGATGAAATCCAACAGAGATCATAATGGTCAGTAATAACTGAGAATTCGCGGCCATACAAGTAGGGGCTAAAATTTGCGATAGCGTAGGCCAACGCACGACACTTGCGCTTCATGATCCAATAGTTCCGATCAGAAGGGGAGCGAGGCGGCTGGCGTAGCAATAACACGTGTATAACACGTGTCGCAATTTACGAGCGCGTGAGCGTACCCCACAAATGGGACGAAGCAGGCAAGTTGAGCAACTTGGTATTCTACCTCGCGGGAGTAGCAAGCTTGTGGTACAGCAACCACGCGTCCGATTTGGCGACTTGGTCAGATTTCAAGACCACCGTCATCAACGTTTTTGGCCGCTGTGCAGTTCGTAAGCTGCAAGCAAAAGAGCGCCTACGCGAACGAGCTCAGCAGACCGGTGAATCTTTCACTAGTTATATCGAAGAGGTCCTCTACTTGTGTAAGAAAGCCAATGGCACATTGTCCAACAAGACGCAGAACATTATGAAGGGCATTGACGACGATGCCTTCACCATGTTGCTCGCCAAAAAAATTTGCCGCGTATCTGCGGGCTTCGCAGCAAATGTCGTCTAAAGGCGATAGAAGAGTCGCTGCGTGAGATATGGACGCCATCTGGCAATACGTCGGGAAACATGAGTGCTGTGCTGCGGGCTGGTAGTCCCGGCGCAGCAACAGGCGAAGACCGGCGGTGACCAACGCGATCGGCGGGGACGCCAGCCAGCCCGAACACGCGGTTTGGCGCGAAGCATCGAAGCAGAAGAAACGTCCGCACTCAACGAGTACTCTCCGCACACTCTTTTATTTACACGTCGCCTGGGTAAAGCATGAATGCCAGAGCGGCGCCCCATGGCATTCGTACAGTGAAATATTGAACCGAAACCGAAACACAACAGTGAGCTCGTGCAGAAGGCACGGAGGAAGGCAAGTTTCAGCGCAGTCGCTTTTTCAGCGCAGCTTAAGAAACTAGGGTCACTAGAATTACGTATTTATATATTTCTATTATAGGAACACACAGCCTAATACTTACCTAGTGATGTTGCGCCTCAGATATGCGTAATGTTTGCTTTTTGATCAACAGTGTGCACAAGTATGAACGTAGTCTGCCATTCAAGATAGCTGGCCCTTGGGCAAGTGGTTCAACTTCGGCCGGGTGGCTGAATCGAGTGACGTGCCGACAAACAGAAAGATAGACAGACAGAAAGACAGACCAATATTTCTGCTGTAGCGAAGCGTTCGTAGTCGGTAATGGGTCGTCCTCTCGAGCGCCTTCTAGTGGGTCGCCTCTTCTCTGAGAGCATGCTCCTCGTGCAGAGAGTCGGCCCCGCATTTGACTGTCGCCGTCGCCGAGTGCCCGCTAATAAACGTCTTGACAATTTGGTGGAGAGTGCTGTGCCCTTTCAACAACTACGGTCCGCATTCGATGCCCTTGGAGCTTCCATCCCGTACCGTGCCTGCTACCATGACTCAAGACGCCGCCCAGCAAACGCCTCCTCTTGCACCGACGCCATGTCCAGGTGTCCCCCGCATCCGCGACCCTCCTGTCTTCACCGGCGCGGATGGCACCGACGTCGAGGACTGGCTCGCGATCTACGAGCGTGTGAGCGTCCCCAATAAATGGGACGAGGCAGGCGAACTGAGCAACCTCGTTTTCTACCTCGCGGGTGTGGCCGGCCTATGGTACAACAACCACGCATCCGATTTCGCTACGTGGTCGGCTTTCAAGACCGCCATCACCGACGTGTTTGGCCGCCCTGCCGTTCGCAAGCTGCAAGCCGAACAGCGTTTACGGGAACGAGCCCAGCAGGCCGGCGAGTTTTTCACGAGCTACATTGAAGACGTGCTCGACTTATGCAAGAAAGCCAATGCGACAATGTCTGAGTCCGACAAGATCCGGAACGTTATGAAAGGCATCGACGACGATGGCTTCACCATGCTGCTCGCCAAAAACCCTCGCACTGTGGCAGAGGTCATCACACTGTGCCAAAGCTACGAGGAGCTGCGCCGGCAGCGGCTGATGACGCGTCGAGCTTCATCACGCGACGCCGATGTCGCTGGCTTGTCGGCCACGTCGGACAACTGCATCTTACTCGCCGAGATCAAGTCCTTCGTGCGCGAGGAAATTGCCGGCCAGATTTCTCTACTGGCCTTCGCTCACCCACAGCATGTTGAGCAGCCGTCGACCACACTGCTGCCTCCCCTACGCCGGGCAATCGAGCAGATAATCGCGCAGGTCATGCCGGAATACCATCAGCCCCCTCCAGCGCCTGCGCCTCTCAGTTACGCGCAAGTTGTAGCCAGGCCGCCCCCAGCGCTCCCTGTGGTGCCCCCGCTAACTCACGCCGGGGCCGTCGCCAGGCCTCAGGCCTTCGAAGCGAGTGTGCCGGCTGCGTACGCCGACGTCATTCATACGCCTCGACTGCAGACCACCATGCAGTCGTATCAGCCGCCGCCCCGTCCCTCGCGTCCTGCGACATGGATGGGACCTAGCCCGGCAAGCCGATGGCGCACTGCCGACAACCGCCCCGTCTGCTTTGCGTGCGGTTGGGCCGGTCACGTCGCCCGCTATTGCAACCGCGTCCAGCCGCCTCGAGTCGGATCAACCGTCACCAACCAGTCCAGCCGCCCGTATTACGACCCGCCGCCGCCTATGTCGCCGACGCCACGCCCAGCTTCATCTACCCGCCGTTCACCGTCCCCACGACGCCGATCACTGTCGCCGATGCGGCCTCGTCCGGTCGCACGAGAACAGGAAAACTAGTCGTCGCAGTCCAAGAGGCAAGGGCTGCGACGCTATCGAACTGCCAAAGCCCTCAGCAAAGCCCATCAAACGTAGTAGACGTGTTTGTAGATGGTGTGCGCACATCGGCCCTTGTAGACACTGGAGCTGCTGTATGCGTTATGGACGCTAAATTTAGCCAACTACTACGAAAAGTGACGACGCCAATTTCCGGGCTCTCCCTCCGTACAGCCAGCGCCCAAAGTATTCACCCGACAGCGGTGTGCACCGCCCGTGTCATGATTCAGGACGCTCTGTACGCCGTCGAATTCATCATAATTTGTTCATGCTCCCACGACGTCATCCTGGGATGGATCCTGGGATACGTCACGACGCCGTAATTCGGTGCGCACCAGCCGAAATAGAGCTCTCACCATTCCCAGATTTGACGCCGGCGGACAGTCTACCGGCTGCGACCAAGGTACTCGTCAAAGATAACACCACACTTGCTGCAAACTCGTCAACGGCTGTGTCAGTCTATCGCACCGGTCTCGCTGACACCGTTGCACTCCTTTCTCCATCTGACCGCGTTTTCAACAGGAAAGGCTTGCTGGTGCCATTTGCGACCGTGCAAGTCACTCAGGGTGACACCGATATTTTTGTTACGAACCCATCCCCGTGCATTGTTACATTGGTGCGAGGGGAATGTCTCGGCAGAGCGGAAGCCCTCGAAGACGCACAAGTTATGGACGCACCGGGTGACACGCACTGCGCCAGCTCCCGTGCGCTCAGTGCTGTTTCCACATCTGATTCGTCACCCGCTGATGTATTTGGTTCCTCGATTGCTGACAACCTTACATCGGTCGAGCGCTCCCAGCTTCTATGCCTGTTGGAAGAATTTCGTTCTTCGTTCGATGTCGCGCAAACTTCTCTCGGCCGCACGTCTGCTGTCACGCATCACATCGACACTGGCACCCAACCACCACTGCGGCAACGTCCATATCGCGTATCGCCAGCAGAGCGTCGTGTAATTAACGAGCAAGTCGAAGACATTCTTCGCCGCGATGTTATTCGACCCTCCAACAGCCCGTGGGCTTCTCCTGTCGTTCTCGTTGCGAAGAAGAACGGCTCTGTGCGGTTCTGTGTGGACTACCGACGACTCAATAAGATTACCCGTAAGGACGTTTATCCCCTACCTCGAATAGACGACGCCATTGACAGCCTGCAAGGAGCAGAATTTTTTTCATCGCTCGATTTGCGCTCAGGGTACTGGCAAGTCCCCATGGCTGATGACGCTCGACCGAAGACAGCGTGTGTCACACCCGACGGCTTGTACGAGTTTAACGTCATGCCGTTTGGGCTGTGCAGTGCGCCCGCGACCTTTGAGCGCATGATGGATACCGTTCTGCGCAACTTGAAATGGCACACGTGCCTGTGCTACCTCGACTGCGTCGTCGTTTTCGCCCCGGACTTCTCCACGCATCTTCAACGCCTGCGGCATGTTTTGACGCGTTTGAGCGAGGCCGGGCTACAACTGAATCTAAAGAAGTGCCGATTTGCAGCACGGCAGCTGACGATACTAGGATACGTCGTGTCCAAGGACGGAATTCTCCCTGATCCAGCCAAGCTTCGGGCCGTGACAGAGTTCCCCAAGCCTACGTCCGTCAAGGAACTGCGCAGTTTCGTAGCATTATGCTCCTAGTTTCGGCGCTTTATCCGAAACTTTGCGACTATCATATCGCCGCTGACGAAGCTCCTTGGCAGCAACGGGCCCCTCAATTCGTGGTCGTCACAGTGCGACGACACTTTCGCAAAGCTCCGTCGTTTGTTGACGTCTCCTCCCATACTACGCCACTACGACCCAACGGCCCCTACAGAGGTACACACGGACGCCAGCGGTGTTGGCCTCGGCGCTGTCCTTGCGCAGTGCAAACCTGGGTTCCCAGAATATGTCGTGGCATATGCAAGCCGTACGCTTACTAAAGCCGAGACCAACTACACCGGCACGGAGAAAGAATACCTGGCAATCATCTGGGCCCTTGCGAAGTTTCGGCCTTATTTGTATGGTCGCCTATTCGATGTTGTCACCGACCATCATGCACTGTGCTGGTTGTCGTCGTTGAAGGATCCCTCAGGCCGTCTCGCCCGTAGGGCACTTCGCCTGCGAGACTACGACATCCGCGTGCTGTACCGCAACGGACGTCAGCATGCTGACGCCGACGCCCTGTCGCGCTCTCCCTTGCCTGACGAAAATGCCCACACCTCAGTGTCTCACTTTGCCGTTTCTTCCATCGACATTCACACCATTGCTACCGAACACCGCAAGGACCAATGGATTGCCTCACTGATAGACTTACTGACTGATCCGTCAGCCACACCATCTACTCGCGCGTTGCGTCGTCAAGCCCACCATTTTGCCGTTCGCGACGACCTGCTCCATCGAAGCAATTACAACGGCGACGGCCGCCGGTGGCTACTAGTAATACCCCGCAGTCTGCGTTCTGACATATGCGAGTCGTTCCACTCTGATCCGCAGTGTGCACACTCTGGCGTATCGAAAACCTACCACCGCATTCGCCAACGGTACTTTTGGCGAGGCATGTACCGCTACGTGCAGAAGTTCGTTCGCTCCTGCATCGACTGTCAGCGCCGCAAAACTTCAACGCACCTGTCGCCGACAGGTCTGCACCCTCTACCTTGCCCTGACCGACCGTTTGGGCGCGTTGGCATCGATCTGTATGGCCCACTTCCTATGACATCCGCTGGTAACCGCTGGGTCATCGTCGCTGTAGACCACCTCACGCGATACGCCGAAACTGCCGCCCTCCCTGGGGCTACAGCGCGCGATGTGGCCTCCTTCCTGCTCCAACGATTCATGCTGCGTCACGGTCCGCCCCAGGAGCTGCTCAGGGATCGAGGCCGTGTCTTCTTGTCGGAAGTCGTGGAAGCCATTCTCAAAGAGTGACATGCTCTTCACCGCAAAACTACTGCTTGCCACCCGCAGACCAATGGCGTAACCGAGCGCTTTAACCGCACGCTCGGGGACATGCTCTCGATGTACGTCGCCGCCGACCACACAAATTGGGATGCCATTCTGCCCTTCGTCACGTACGCCTACAATACCGCCTCTCAGAGCACTACTGGTTTTTCACCATTTTTCTTATTGTACGGCAGGCACCCGTCGCACAGAATCGACACCATCCTTCCCTACAAGCCAGATCAATCTGAATGTGCGCCTATTTCGGACACAGCCAGGCTTGCTGAAGAATGTCACGAGCTTGCGAAGACCTTTACAACGCACGAACAAGAGCGGCAGAAGAGCATTCGCGGTGACACCACCACTTCTGAGTCCACGTTCCTCCTGGAGCGCTCGTGTGGCTCTCGGTCCCGACCACTGCAACTGGCCTCTCTTCCAAACTACTGCCCAAATACGAAGGCCCCTACCGTGTCGTGGAACGCACATCCCCGGTCAACTACTTGATCGAACCCATCGAACCATCTTCGGACATGCGCCGTCGAGGGCGCGACATTGTCAGCGTGGAGCGCCTCATGGCCTACTATGACCCACCCACAGTGGCGAGCTGTTATGTCACAGGACGGCTCCCTTTTCATACCCCGGGTAATTGTGGCGAAGCCTTGGTACTGTTTATCGGTTGCGCTCTCTAGCGGCTTCTAGTGGGTCGTCCTCTGCTGAACGTCGCTAGCGTTAAGAGACAGTGCTTTTGCCTTGAGTGTCGCATTGCGCATCGTCGCTGAGTGTCGTCCAATAAACAGCTTATGGTAGGCAGTATAGGGGATGAAGTGAGAAAGCTGATCATCGCCGCGAACGAAGCCGCTTGGAGCTTTCCCCACCAGAAGTGCACGTCCTTGTTAAGAAGGTCGGTGAGCGTTCGGTCAATGGTAGCGAAATTTCATTTAAAACGTCGGAAGGACGAGCACAAACCAACAAAACTCTTAACATATTTAGTAGAAAAGGGCACAGGGAAGTTTCTGACATCTCTAATCTTGACAGGGTCAGGTTGCACAACAGCGGCACTTACAAGATGACCAAGAACAGTGATTTTTTGCCAGCCTAAATTCAACTTTTTGGAGTTTAGCTAGAGTCACGCTCGACGAAAAACAGCTAAAATGGGTGATAAACGGTTTAGACCACTTCAAAACATTGCGGTACAGAGGATGACATCGTAGGATACAGATGGGCCGTTTATAGCCACGAAGGAGACAGTCCATGATACGTTGGAATGTTGCCGGGTTGTTGCACAGCCTACAAAGCATAACCTTGAACTGATAGAGGCCGTCCGGTATGACAAAGGCACTCTTTTCTCATCCTAAGTCGTCAACAGAAATCTGCCAGGAACCCGACCGAGCGTCTATGGATGAGAAGTGTCTTGCGCCATCAAGACAGTCAAGGTATGTTTTCGATAACTTATGAATGACGTTGGACATAAAGGGCGGTCATCGAAGTCGAAGATATCCATATAGGTCGTTAGAACGTAGGGGAGTTGCGAAGCTTGACAGGGCAGAAGATCAGCGACAATTATTACCGCGATTTCGATGGGGGGTATACTTGCTGAGATGCCTTCAACTAAGGACGAGCAATCGCCAGCGTCTAATGCACGATGTCATAGGCATGAAGCGCTGATACTTCCATCAATGAAATGCCTTGCGAGAAAACTTGGGTTGAGCTGCTCAAGTTGCGGAGCGGGAGCTGTACGCAGTTGTTGACAACTGTCACTGGTATGCGCCGCAGAAACATTTTGGGCCAACAGTACGTTAACTTCAGGCGACACTATGTAGTCGCTGTCGGGAAGAGGTGTTAATATCGTCAAGGCCACACACGTGACGGCTTGCGGTGACTGCCCAGCATAATCTACAGAGCACAAACGGTATAACGGTGAAGCTTGGACATCAACAAGCCGAGGCAGTTGGAGTTGAAGAACGCCATTTGCACAGTATATGGGCGCCATTGGAGAAGGAATCCAACCTAAGAACTGAGAACGACGTCATTTGGGCACTGCGCAAGAACAGCAAACAAAAAAAGATATTTGGTGATTGGTGATGGTCATGCGTGCTGCGCACATTCTTATGACGGCAGGTCTTCGGAACAGAATTCCTCGCAACAACCCTGGCCCATTGGACCGATCTCGGCCCAACGTCGGCAAATGACGGCAGCAATATTGGTCCCACATCGGCAAACCACGCTCGCGCTACTTTCACCCTCATTGGCCCGATGTCGGCTAGCCGGCCTTAGGCCGATGCGGGCTTGCCGAGTTTGTGCCGGTGTGGCCCAGCCAGCGTCGGTCCGAGACGGGCCTGCCGTTATTCAGCCGATGACGGCAAGCCGTCGTTGGACCTATGTGACCGAGCCGATGATGGCTTGGTGTCGGCCCCGCCGACGTCGAGTAGCCACCGGCGTGACCGTTTGCACCCGTTATTATGGTGTTTTAGCGGTGGTGGTTTAGCGGTGGTGGTTAAATACGGTAATACTGTACCGTCGTGGCCTGCACGTAGCTAGTTTATATAGGGACACCGGGGGCAGTAGCTCCA
Source organism: Rhipicephalus sanguineus (assembly GCF_013339695.2). NCBI lineage: Eukaryota > Metazoa > Arthropoda > Arachnida > Ixodida > Ixodidae > Rhipicephalus > Rhipicephalus sanguineus. The sequence goes on along the minus strand of NC_051181.1, from coordinate 42,501,179 downwards.
CGTGTACAGTAACTTGATCAGAAAGGCTCATACACGTGTTATAAAGTAAGAGGGCTGCGTGCTGACCGCGGTAGTTCAGTATTGCTGTAGTTACTTTACTGTAAGTCACCAGTGCTAAAATAGTCTATTCGCGGCCCAATGGCATTCATCGACTACCATAGGCGCCGTATTGAAAAAATACTTCTTAGTAACAACGACCACTCCACTGGGGTCTTAGTGTGCCATAGAGACCCAGAATTCTGTGGAACCGTGCAAGGACGAGAAGGAAAGTCAATATTGTGTTCAACACAACTAAAAGGATGAAATGCCTGCTCCACCAACTACGCATGTGTCAGGGTAATGAAGGAGTAACACATTAGAAGGTGATAAACACAAATTTATTCACAGAAATGAACACACTCCTGGAGTTCCTGAATAATTACGCCATAAAGGAATAATAAACATCTGTAGATACCATAGCCAACCTCTAGAACCACAAAGACCGTATTCCTCAAAAAAAGCAGGAAAATCCTGATTGAGAATAGGGTGAGGCGAAGAGTTGACAATCTCTTCAATGTTGTTCACGGCACATTCACCATAAATATTTAAAGAACTAGAACGGGAAAACATAGGAATAATGATTAACGGAGAATATCTTAGCTACGTGCGTTCTGCGGACGATATCGCGCTTTTCGGTGATAAATGTGAAAAATCGACAAAAACATTCTGGAGATGTAAAGGAAAGGAGCGTTAAAGTAGGATTAAAGACGGGCCCGATGAAAACAAAGATAATGTTAGGCGGTCCGGCGAAAAAGCAAGAGTAAGAGTGCCAATCAGACTAGAAGAGTATGTGTACGCGTGAGCTAATTACTAGCAGAGAAGCACCCCCTTCTTCTGATGTTTATCACATTCACCAAAGAGTAAGCTTGATTTGGTTCGCAAACGTTATGACAATTAAATTACAGCTATCCTTTAAGCGAACATTACATTTTTTCACTGATAACTAATGGACCAAAAACATGAATAAACTGCTACAGGCGACGCGAAAAACATTGCGAGTGGTCCCACAACATCCCATAAACTCTACATCTAAACAAGGTAGACACGAACGCACGGACTCCTAATCTCAAGGTAAGATTGTAACAGAAAGGAATTGTGCATGAAAGCCACTCATGTGTGCTCGTTGGATCGCTAAAAACACAAGCGAACAAAAAATGCAAGCGCACCATAGTAACAGAATACACAAAAAACAATGGTCAATAGCTAATGCGTGATAAGACAGAACGAAAATTTGATGACACGTAACAGCAGTCAACACGTGGCCTTATATGAGGCGAGCGAGTCCAATATGGAAGCACGGGGCCACTCGTTGCTCGCTGCGGTCATCTCTGCTGAAACAGTGCCGGAATCCTGCAGTGTATCCATCTCGCACACGATTTTGACTTTCCACCACACTTGTCCACACACCGACACTTCTTGAAAAATTCTGCTGGCCGGAGCGAAAAAACCTGCTGCCGCAGCAACGATTATCCCTCCGTCGGGACAGCTACCCTACCGTGCCTGGCCAAGCGAGTTTCGTGACAATGACGCTGAACAAGGGGAAGCGGGGGGGAGGTAAAATTTGAAGAAAAAAATGCAAATTCTCGCTTCTTGAAAGCACGGCTCAGCCTCCAACAATGATGTGCGCCCCCCCCCCCCCCCCCCCCCAGCATGTCGTCTCTGGGCATGCCGTTTCAGATATGCGTTCCTCGAATTTTCAATGCATCGCTTGTTGCAACGTGTCGCTATATTGAATCCTTGCGTACACCACGTTCGAGCCGCATTTTTTTTATAATATTTCAAGTGCAATATTAATTTTAATGCTACTTTTTCTAAAAGCACGTGGGAAGCAATCGTTGAACGAGATTTTAACTCGAGAAAGATAGGTATGGCACAAAACGGACGGCGACGAAGTGCCAATACGAACTGACAAACACGTGTTTGTCATTTCGTTAAAGATTGTCAGTGGGCTAGTTGGTTTGGAAGCATTCAAACGAAAAAACGTGTCTTCACTTCGCCTGGTCTTTTTTCTGCCATACCTATTTTTTTCAAGTAATGAACCAACTAGCTCAGCCTTGTCGCTTTTTTTACTACTTTCACAAAGTAAAATTATGTTACATCACTGACAGAAATGTTCTTGCTACGCTTGACCACAAAAAGCGCGCGTGCAAATAAGTGTACACGCACAGATAGGAGACTCTCCATGTTGTTTAGTAGCACTCGCGAAACAGTCAGCGGCTAAAAGGATTTAAAGGGTATAGCGCTATAAATGTGATGTCAGGTTCGATTTGTGCACAGAATCAGCATTCACATAAAACTTCTTCCGCTAAAAGCATTCGTGCGGCACTGATTGGGTAAATTCTGATGCTGTATACATTAGTGAAGTTGGCAGACCAGTGGTAAAAGTATTTACGACAGAGAAGTACTTTGAATTCGGCTAATGAAAGTAATGGCATGAGTTATAAAGTTTCAACATTTCGATAGCGTTGAACAACTGGTCAACGAAGTGGCCATATAATGTGAGTCAGTCATTCTTCTGAAGAAAACCTTTTTCGGTAGAAAAGTGACTGTGCTAGTGATAACTGTTAGTCATTGTCATAGCAGAAACTAACAAGAGAATGCCAGCTATTCAGTCGGCGATACATCGCGCCCCTAATCGTACATGCGGCAATGATACGATACATGCACGATAAGATACATGCACTTTCTTATTTGTGCTAGTACACCGATCCATGTAGCGACTTTCTGCAGCTTAGGCGACAAACATTCAAGCGTCTGATGCACTATTGCATTACAATTGTATCCTGTGTTTAGGAAAAAAAAAGCACATAAACAAAACTACTCAGAAGCGCCCACGCGTGATGTTCCGGCAATGAAATGCGTACGTAGCACGCGCGACGTTTCATTGATACATACAATAAATTAATGTAATTGCGGTAATGCTTATCTCGATCGGATCTTAATGATGAGGGCGAGCGCAAACGGGCGGCAAAAAGGGTCGTCTAATCCCGACAAAAGACAGTCCCTGAGCTCTGCATTGTCTTAAGGACGGCAAAATAGACCCAATATCAGCCGCTGAAAGCAAACATCGGCTGAATAACGGCAAAAATGGCCCAGTATTAGCCGGTGAAAGCCAACGGCTCAGCCGACATAGGCTGAAGACCGGCAAGACTGGTCCTATGTTTGCCGATGAAAGCCATTGGGTCAGCCAATCTCGGCGGGACTGCGGCAAACCAGGCCCAATCATCATCATCATCAGCCTGTCTACGCCCACTGCAGGGCAAAGGCGTCTCCCATGTTCCGCCAATCAACCCGGTCCTGTGTTTTCTGCTGCCACGTTATACCTACAAACTTCTTAATCTCATCTACCCACCTAATCTTCTGTCTCCCCCTCACGTGTTTGCCATCTCTTGGAATCCAGTCAGTTACCCTTAATGACCACCGGTTATCCTGCCGACGTGCTACGTGCCCGACCCATGTCCGTTTCTTCTTCTTAATTTCAACTATGATATCCCTAACCCCCATTTATTCCCTGACCCACTCTGCCCTCTTCCTCTCTTAAGGTTACACCTATCATTTTCCTTTCCATCGCTCGCTGCGTCGTCCTCAATTTAAGTTGAACCCTCTTTGTAAGTCTCTAGGTTTCTGCTCCGTAGGTAAGTACCGGTAAGATGCAGCTGATACATGCCTTCCTCTTGAGAGATAGTGGTATACTACCATTCATGATTTGATAATGCTTGCCGAATGAGCCCCATCCCATCCTATTCTTCTAGTTATTTCACTCTCATGGTTCGGCTCCGCGGTTACTACCTGTCCTAAGTAGACGTACTCCTTTACAACTTCCAGTGTAACTTCCAGTGTAACTTCCAGTGAAACTTCCAGGCCCAATATTGCCGGTGAAAACCTAATTTTCGATAATAGCTCAATGCCGGCAACACTGGGCAGAGATTCGGCCTCGCATAGCCGCCGTAAAACCGATATCGGTCTTACGTTGTGTGCTACTTGGGAATATCCTAGCGTATAACAGCAAATTATAGTGTGACAAGACGCCAGCGTTAACGCAACCAGTCTACACTTAGTGGGCTCAGAATACGGCACTGTGCCGTCAAAGCCCTCATTGCAAGGACATGTACACTGCGAAACATTCCCAATGCCTCGCAATGCGTTCAAATGCACTGGTACGAGCTATAACAGTTCTGCCTGTAAAGCTACATCTACGATTCTTACTCAGACGTTCCGTGCGCCATTCCAAAATTTTCGTAACTTGTTTTGCGGAATGCGTGCAATACGTAAAATTTGATGTTTTTTAATATGCTTGTCGTCTATTTCCATATGAACATATGGAAGCGTACAGAATTGCAGGAATGCCAAGAAGAACGTTTCATTCAGTAGGCATAATGCAACCGCAGCATTTATGCTGCGGATGCCGTAATAGCTCCCGTAATTACTTTTCAGCATGAAGACCTAGGACTTTCATAAGGCACGATGGAATTTCTTTCTCTCATATTCTACGAATAATTAATTATGAGTCGAAGCGAGCCAAATATCCGGGGAAAACCGTGATGATGCTTTGTATACACTCGATGAAAAAGGAAAGAGTATGCTTTATTTTTCAAGGTGATTACCATATATATAATAATTGTTGCGTTTTACGTCCCAAAACTACGATACGTTTGTGAGGGACGCCATAGTGGAGGGCTCCGAAATATTTGGCCATCAGTGGTTCGTTAACGAGCGCGTAAATCTAAGTACACCGGCCTCTAGCGTTTGGCCTACATTGAAATGTTGCCGCCGTGACAGGGATTGCACCTCGCAAGCAGCGGGTCAGCAATGGAGCACCATAGCTACAAGACCCCCGCGGCGAGTTTCTTTTATCGGTGCGTTCTCAATTGCCGCGGTTGTCACTCTCCTTAAAGAGATGTTTTAACTCTTGATTCGGTCACCACGACTCTCCGACGAGAGTATAATGATCTTGATGCACAGTTCATGTGTATTTTAGGAGACTCATATAAGGTGAAAATCATGGCTTACAAAAAAGTGTGAAAGGCTCCTTTTGTTTCTTAAAGTTCTGACCTACGGGGAAAACGTTCAGAGCATTAGCATTTACAAATTAACGACGCGATTTTGTGCCGCCAAGTTCATGTTAAAAGCATACGGGCAAGGAACCTATCATAACGAAAAAAAAAACAAATGTGCTTTATTTTATTGTCTATCCGCGTTCAATGCGCCTGCTGTGACGTTATCGTTTCCGAGCTGCCCTATATCGGGTTTACGAAGGATACTACCTCCTGGTACCACATCTATGGCAATGATTACCAGTGTTGAGGCAGAGAGGCGCGTCGACGCCTGGCGTTGAACGCCTCAGTGCTGTGGGGATGCGAACACCTCCGCCACCTCGAGTCCTTGGCGCAGTGCGTTTTTGTAAAGCGGTATTTTTACCCTTGTTTATAGTTCTATGTAATAGCCCTAGAAATAGACCTGGCTCCAGCAGGTGTTAGCTCTTCGGTAAACAAATCCTTAAGAAGAGTAAAGAATTTTAAATGAAAGACGACATGCATAATATTCTATAGCAGGAAGCTTTAGCCTCCACTGTTTATGGTATTTCCTAGAAGGTGGAGACGGGTTATCCATATGAACAAATAACTCATGTGTGAAATTCAAGTGGGAGGCAATAGAACAATATCTGCTGCGGCCCACTTTCGCAGCATAGATATATAGATATAAAACACACGTATAACAATACATTTATTCAAGTAAATGACGTGGAAATATATTTTTACTTTTTTTGAGCCTGCACTTCTATTGCTTACGAACCGCCAGAAACAGTAAAAGTGAGCAGATATATATATATATATATATATATATATATATATATATATATATATATATATATATATATATATATATATATATATATATGTATAGTATAGTGTACGTGTTTTGCGCGAGTGCGATGTCGCAAAAGTACGCCATTATTCCTTTTCTATGTTAGAGGCCTAGAAAATGTCGGCAATATAGTTGCTTTGATTCACAAGGTTGCCTATTGTCTGCACCGAAGCAGACACATTTTTTGAGGGGCTCGTTTTTTTTTTGTTCGACAGTAGTCAGTTAATAAAGCAGACCATTACAGCAGGGAGGGCATAGGGGCCTTTATTATTGTCTTTAACTGTAGTGTAGTAACAATGCCATAAATTAACACCAATGGAATTAAAGTAGATGAAAAGCACCTTATGTGCAGGTGGGCTTCGAACCCCCAATTTTCGAATGCCAAGGCTCTGGATTCGCGAAAGTCGTTTGTGACTTTTGCGTTATCAGCATTTCTCCTTCGAAGCCTACGCCTACCGGAACTGTATATTGCGGGAAAACACGAGCCCTTTCCATCCTACGCTTCGGCGTGAGCTCCCAACGCAACTATATATTGCGGGAAAACACGCACCCTTTGCATTCAACGCTTCGAGGTGAACGCCCCCTGCGACTATATGTTCTGGGAGAACAGGCGCCCTTTTCATCATACACTTCCAGGCGAGCGCCCACCGCAACTACATGTTGCGGAAAAAGGCGCGCCCTTTGCATCCTGCGCTCGAGCTGAACGCCCACCGTAATTTTATGTTAATATAAACCACGCGTTCTTTGCATGCAATTTTCGATGTGAACGCTGGCGCAACTATATGTTGTAGAAAAGCACGCGCACTGTGAAAACTAGTCTTCAAAGCAAACTCCCACCGCTAGTATATATTGTGAGAAAACATCCGCTCTTTGCATCATAGGCTTCCAGGTGAAGGCCCACCACCACTAGTTGTGGTAAAATACGCGCCTTTTGCATCCTACGCTTCGATGCCAACGCCCATCGCAACATGTTGTGGGAATAGTGCCCTTTGCTTTCTACGCTTCCGGGCGAACGCCCCCTAAAATCATTCGCCGCGTGCCCCACCGATGTCGGCGCTGCGAATTGCACTCCGATAGTCCCCGAATGAAGGAAAATAACGCGATCTCTTGTGTACTGCTCCTGTCCTCATCTCCTGTGCTTTCCCTTCAAGCTCGGTGCTCTCATTGGACACAACACTATTGTTATGTTGCGTTGTTGTTGGGCCGCGAAGGATACGGGACCAGCCCAGTCGAGAGCAGAAGTAGAACTGTTTATTCTCCAGATCAAGGTTAGAGACGCGTAACATAGGTGGCGCTAGTTGCTGTCCTTTAGTTGAAGGCGGCGCATAGATGGCGGCACTAGAGAATTAGCTGGGATATTGCGCGCATATGTAACACGCCCCCCCCCCCTTTTTTTTTGTAAACCAACTTTTCAGTTTTAAGTGAAGTCGCTTCTTAAGCTGGGATAGCGTGCAGGAGGCTTGATCCTTCTTCCGGAGCGGGTGGTTTGAGGTGGGCGAGGCCGTTCCTCAACTTGCTGTGATGGAATTGGTGGGCTCGGCTCAGCAATGTCGTAGTCCTCTGGCGAAGCCTCTGCAACAGTATGCTGTGTGTTTCTTGGTCGCAGGTGGACGCGATTTCTGAAGAAGATGCCTCCGGTGTCTGTCTTTACGGCGTATCTTCGAGGTTCTGGACCGACGTTCACCACGGTGGCTTTTTCCCATTTTTGATTCAGCTGGAGCCACACAGGCTGATCAGGAATTAGTGCCGAGAGATTTCTTGTGTGGCAGTCCCCGTGTTTGTGTTGCTGCTTTTGCCTTTCGTGGAGAAGCGTGTGGTGAGTTGCGATTGGAAAGCTCGGTTGTAGTGTGCTTGGAAGGGTTGCCGCTTTTTGTAGGGTCGGATCTTGCGCAGTTGACTTTGCAATTTGATGAAGTCTTGCTGGAGTTGCTTGGATCAACGTTGATACGAGAAGTCCTTGATCATGATCCGCTGTTTGCATCTGGCTAGATGAGTCTGGTGCACGTGACAGTGTGTCTGCTGCTGTCAATTGCTTGCCTGATGGCATCGTTATGGCTCTGATGGCTTTCACTTTATCTGGGTCTGGAGCTATCCCTTGAGGTGAGAGTTGGCGGCCCAAGTACGTAATCGCCGTCAAACCCAGCTGGAGCTTGGCCTTGTTGAGTTTTAGGTTGTTGGCGCGTGCTACTGTGAGAACATTCCTGAGGTCTTTGTCATGCTCTTCAAGGTTTCGTGACGCGACCAGAGCGTCGTCGAAGTAGGGCTTGACGGTAAGTTGCCGTTCGAAGACCCTGTCAATAGCTTGCTGGTAGAGCTCGGGGGCTGTTGCGAGGCCAAATGGAACACGAAGAAATCGATACCTTCCCCAGGGCGTCGTGAACGTACACAAACGTGAACTTGCTTCATCCAAGACCAGTTGGTAGAAAGCACTTCTTGCGTCAAGGACGGAGAATACATTTGCACCGCTCAAGTTTGCGAAGAGTTCCTCCGCCACAGGTACCGGGTAGTGTTGTCTTTTGATGGCCTTATTTAAGTTCCGGGGATCTAAGCACAGTCGGACGCTGCCGTCTTTTTTGGTGATGATAACAATCGGATGGACCCACTCCGAAGGCTCTGTGATTTCGGCGATGATTCCATTTTGTTGCATTCGTTGCAGTTCTTCTTTGACTTTGTGCTCTAATGCGCTGGGTACACGGCGTGGAGCTGACACCGTGGGAGTTACTCCTTCCTTCAGTCGTATGTAATAGACTCCAGGTAGTTTTCCGATGCCTTCAAATACATCAGGAAAGTCGCTGAGCACGTTTTCAAGTCGTTGCGTTGCTGTGCACGCAGCTACAGTTGTTTGCTGCGGTTGCCTTCTCGTGACCAGATTCAGGGCTTGGCATGCGTTGGCGCCCAGAATCGGCTTCAGCGGTTGGCTGACGACGAGAAACTTCAGGGTGCACTCTTTTTCTTTAGTTGAACAGCGCAGCTCGCATTCAGCGTCGATGGGAAGTTGCTGTCCCGTATAAGTTGTCACTCGTGCTGCTGTTGGCTTGAATGCAGGCTGCGATGGCCATGCGCTGAACTGGTTTCTTGGCATTATGTTTACGTCGGAGCCGGTGTCTAGCTTGAAGCTGACGTTGTGGCCATTTACGTTGACCGTTTCTGTCCACTCCGAGTTGCAGTTGATGTTGTGGAGGTCGAGACTCTCCAAGAAAAATTCTTGCTGCTGATCCTGTTGCTGCGGATCTTCGAGGAGACCTATTCGCTGGCGGGAGGTACTGCTGCCTCGTTGGCCTTGCCTACACAGGCTGGCGAAATGCCCGAACTTGCCACAGTGGTAACAGTTGCAACCGTAGGCAGGGCATTCGCGTGGTCTGTGCGTTGTTCCACAGCGTGAACACTTTTGTTGCAGCTTCAGCTGTGGTTTCTGTTGCCGGTTCTCCATTGTTGCTGGTTTTTGTGAGTTCCATTGTTTCGGCTTCTGTAGGGCTTGCACTTCGAAATTCGGCTCCTGGAGCTCTTTTACGTGCTTCTTGGATATTTCCGCTGCCTTGCACGTTGTTATGATTTGGACGAGTGTGAGGTCCCGTTCGCGAAAAAGGCGCTCTCTTAATGCTGCATCTCTGATTCCTACGACGATGCGGTCGCCAATAAGTCGGTCTTTTTTCTCCCCAAAGTCGCATTTTTCTGCTTGCTTCCGAAGGTCTGTTACAAACTCGTCGAATGTCTGGTTTTCTTTTTGCTTCATCGTGTTGAACACAGCAGGCGCCTGTATTACGTTTTTGTATGGTCTGTAGAGGGCGTCGAACTGTTCCAGGAGGTACGTAACTGGATCCGTCGGCTGCTCGCCGTCGGTGGTTGGAGGTGGAGGGGGAAATGTCTGGGCGACGCGGCGGCCGTGGGGCCCGAGAACATGGAGAAGTAGGGCCGTACGCGTAGGCGTAGGCTTGGTGGCGTACTCACAAGCGTGCTCGTAGATGTTGTACGCTTCTTTCCAGTCGTCCCAGGCTTGCTGCGGGTTGTCACCTGGCTCGAAATGTGCCGGTGGTTGCAGGAACGCGCTGGCCATAGTTGCGGGGTGGTTGCGATCACTCTGACACCATGTTATGTTGCGTTGTTGTTGGGCCGCGAAGGATACGGGACCAGCCCAGTCGAGAGCAGAAGTAGAACTGTTTATTCTCCAGATCAAGGTTAGAGACGCGTAACATAGGTGGCGCTAGTTGCTGTCCTTCAGTTGAAGGCGGCGCATAGATGGCGGCACTAGAGAATTAGCTGGGATATTGCGCGCATATGTAACAACTATCACGCGCTTTTTCTCTTGTTTGTTGCTCGTCTGCCATCACGGTCCCAAACAGCGAGCGGCACACGTTTTCGCCACGTTTCGCGCCTCTTTTTTTCCGCTTTTACGGCGCGGTTTTAGTGGTCTTGTGTTTGCGATGTCTAGTGCAGCACACGTGCACGTGATGGCGGGGCACTTTTCCGGATTCCGTCTGAGGAGCGAGATGCGCCGCGAAGGAAGTGGTGACGTTATAGAATCAGTCGGGCTGTCTTGAAAGCGATGCGATGGTCTCGGTTCTGTGAGGCAAGCGAGCGATTCTTCGAACATCGCTAATTTCGTTATCTTGTCGTCCTTCTGAGGGCTGCATATTCGCTTTCCCTTTATTTGTAACGATCGTACCCGACTTCAGTGAGATAATCTTCGAAGACTGCGGCTTTCTGTCGACCCACTGATGGATTTCAAGTCGTCGCTCTTGTTTCACTCGAATTTACATACGTAGGAAAACCACGTCTGTTTGTTTGTGTGTGTGTGTGTGTACGTGCGTGTGCGTGCGTGCGTGTGTGTGTGTGTGTGTGTGTGTGTGTGTTTGTGTGTGTGTGTGTGTGTGTGTGTGTGTGTGTGTGTGTGTGTGTGTGTGTGTGTGTGTGTGTGTGTGTGTGTGTGTGTGTGTGTGTGTGTGTGTGTGTGTGTGTGTGTGTGTGTGAGAGAGAGAGAGAGAGAGAGACGAGTCTAGCACCGCGATTCCATGAGCTACAGGGTGTTAAAAGTGATATAATTGGGCTTTGTGAATTAGGAGGACAGGTGACGCCTAACACAGCTAAGAACGAGCACATCCTATGCTATCGTTGCTTTCTTTACAGAAGAGAACTCGGGGTTGGATTCCTTATTCATAAAAATAAAGCTGGCAACACAAAGGAATACTATAGCATTAGTGAGAGGGCGGAAAGTATTCTAAATAAACTTCGTAAGAGGTACAAGATTAAAGTGGTACAGGCCTACACGCCTACATCGAGCCATGATGACCATTTAGTCGAACGCTTCTATGACGATGTGGAATGAGCAATAAACAAGATATAATACAGCATACTGTACTGACTGGGCGACTTCAATGTAAGGTAGGCAAGAAGGAGGCTGGAGACCAGACAGTTGGGGACGTCTGCCCTGTGGTTGTTGAAACTTAAACGGAACTCGGTTTCTGTCTGTCCAATATATTCCTCTTGCACACTTCACAGCGAATTTTGTATACCACAACGGCCGAGTCTAAATTAAGGTCGTCTTTAATATTATATTTGAAGTCGGAATAGGCGGCTTCGGCCGTATTTGTGGTCACCATGTGTTTGCACACCCTGCAACCAGGTTTCGGCATGGCGTACACCCTGATAGTGGTCGGGATTGCTTGTTTTCGCCCGGACCAGCAAGCCTCTCATGATTTTATTTCTTCGGTAAACCACCTTGGGCGGGGTTTGAAATGCAGTCGACTACTCTGTTTAAGAATGTTGAAGTGGCGGCTTAATATAGAGTTGAGCCGAGGAGCTGCGGCAGAGTACGTGAGGATTACATTTGCCCCTGACGTTCTATCTATATCTCCGCATTTTAGAGGCGAAGCACCTTAGGGTCTAGGATTTTCCTTTGTGTTGTGTTCGTGCTCACAGCACATACCCGATGTTTATACCCGACGAAACATATGTGACACATGTGTGTATGTTGCGATTACGATTACGATTATAAAGTCTCAAATAAAAGTCATATGCAGCACTCGACACACCTATGAAATATCTTAATAAAATGAAATGGAATAATAATTAAAGGCACTACGTTCTCGAAATCAACAAATCTGGCGATCACAGTTCTGAAGGACTGGCAGTTTAACCATTGCCTCTCGATTTCACGCACCGCGAAGCAGTTGTAATGAAGGGAAAACGGAATCCAGAACACAAGACGATGTACGAATTATAACAAAATTATTAAAATTGAAGACCATTAAAGAGGAACCAAATAAATATATTTGTGTATATATACACTTTAAGTCACTCAATTTGCATTCGCTGTGGCAACGCGCGGGGGACGTATGGTGACATAGCGGTACAATACCCAGTGCTTCACCACTCGTCATGATCCACATTAGTGGACGTGCGGTGCTTTTTTCTTCCATTTTGAACCCTCGGTCCAGAAAGCGAGTGCGCTCAAATGCATTGTCAACGATTTTTTCTGGGTACTTTGACGCAAGAATGTTGCTCTCAGTTCCTGTGCGTGGGTGTCAAATTGTGTAATTTTAGAGCAGATTCTTCTGTATCTGTGGGATTGAGAGTAGATGACACCTGTTTTGCAGTGGCGGTTGTGACTAGTGTGACTCCTGTTTAATCTATACTTAAACTACGAGCACAGGAGTACCTCAGGGGAGTATTCTAGGGCCACTCCGGTTTAATCTATACGTAAACGATATTGTTAAAGTTAGCACCCAACCAAAATACGTTATACATGCAGATGATGTAATTCTTCTGTTCAGTAATACAGAGCTCGAAACTCTCCAGTCAGATGTTAATAACTGCCTCAAAAGGTTAAGCACATGGAGTTATCTTAATTCTTTGCATATTAATGTCACTAAAACAAAAGCAGTGCTTTTTTCACCAAAGCAATCTCGACGTGAAATGACACATGAAATCATTCTTGGCCAGTCAGCTATTGAGGTTGTCGAGTGCATAAAAACATTGGGTGTATACTTCCATAAGCATATGCTCTGGGACACATTTGTTAATCATGTAACCAAGCAGCTTTCGAAATGCGTTGGTGTCATGGCAAAACTACGTACACTACCAGGGGTATAGCCAGGGGGGGGGGGGCCTTATGGAGCTTCAGCCCCCCCTGAAATTTTTCGTGCTCGCATACACCACCAACCAGCGGCGTCACCCGGGTGGTGGGATTTATTGGGCTTCAGCCTGATTATCATTTATTTAAGTTATTTATCTTTTTCTGACCCTCAAAATGTTAGCAAAAGCAAGTTTGATATCGGGCTCTACACAGATGGCTCAAATGTGGATGATGACACAAAACATCAACTGCTAGCTTTTCCTTGGATTCCTCCGCCATGCTATATGTTTAAGTCTATGAACGATTTTTATCAGAAACGAAGGTTTACGTGGCTTGGCTGGACAGGTACCGATGGATTAGCTACTCAGCGCTTCAAGAGGGTGCGTTTCGCCGAGTGTGTGTCCTTTTTAGCAGAAGTGAGATTGGCAAGGGCCAACATGCGCGCACTAAGGCCCTCGTATCCAAGCCATTTCAAAAGTGGAAGCACGTCCTCGAAGTCTTCGGTGCACATGAAATCACTAAATATCACACTGACGCTCATCTGGTAGCCGATAGTTTTCCTCAAACCTTCTCAGGATATGTGCCCAGTGTTGTTGATCAGCTGGACCATGGCAGGCAAATTCAAATAAGAGAGACCCGAAGGAAGTTACAGCCTATTGTTGAGACAGTTCTCTTTTGCGGGCGGCAAGGTGTGGCTCTCCGTGGACACAGAGACAGTGGTCCCTTGGATTCAAGCACAGCCTCCTCTACAAATACATTCCACTTGAGAGAGCTGCTTCGCATGCGCGCAGATTGTGGCGACACAGATCTAGAAAAGCATTTGGAAAGTTGCCCAAATAAGGCCTCATATTTTTAGTCCAGATGTACAAAACCACATTATAGAAATCTCTGCTGCAATCATCAAGGAAAGCCTAGTAGCAAAAGTAAACGCTGCAGGCTGCTTCTCTGTACTTGCTGATGAAACGACGGATGTTGCTGGTATCGAGCAGCTGCAAGGTACCTTAATAAGGATGCGAACGGAATCGAAGAAGTGTTCTTAGGCTTTGTGCCAGTTCACGACCAAATGGCCGGGCCCTCGCCGACACCATCATAAGGCTCCTTATAGAAATGGGAATTAACATGCAGCATCTCCGTGGTCAAGGCTACGATGGTGCAAGTTCGATGGCCGACAAAACGAATGGTGTTCAAGCTGCTGTCCGTGAGAAATATCCAGCCGCACTCTATGTACTCACTGCGCGTGTCACTGCCATAATCTAGTTGTGTGTGCGGCATGCTCCATCATAGACATTCGAAACTGTTTTGGGACTCTGAAGGTGACGTCAGTCTTTTTCCGTAAATCTTCTAGCCGCTCACACGTTTTGCCAAAAATGATAAGTCTGAGCTGTCCTGAGTCTACAAGGCAGCGCCTTTTGGGACTATGCGAAACACGCTGGGCCGAGAAGCACGATGCAGTGCTTTCATTCGTGAGCCTCCTTGAGCCGTTGATCGCAGCACTAGAGGAGATTAAGTTTAACGGAAATGGCGAAAGTCCAGTGCAGGCAAACAGTCTAATGTTGGCACTCTTTTCACCAGCGTTCCTTGTAAGCCTGCATGTGGCGGAGCAGGTGTTAGCACTTACTTTGCCACTGTCAAAGAAGCTGCAGACGAGGAGTATCGACATGAGCGCTGCCATTGACGACATAGAAGTGATACAGCCGACAATTGAAAGTGACCGCAAGAACACGAATGCTTCTTTCTCAAAAATATTTGCACAAGTGCAGGCATTAGCAGAAAAACTGAATGTGGAGATCACCAGCCGTCGAGCCGGTGTCCGGAAGCAAAACCTTGGGAGCAATGCATTCGAAAGCGCGGAAGAATATTTTCGCAGAACCCTGTTCATTCCACTCATAGACCACGTACTAGCCCAGTTAAACCAACGGTTCGAAAAGCGCAGAGAACTTCTAAAGGACTTCTCATTAATTGTACCATCCGCAATACCACCAATGCAAGATGATCGGGAGAAAGGAGCAGAAAATCTCCTGACCGTTTTTGCGCATGACGTCGAAACGAGGGCTGGTTTTGGAGAACTGCGACTATGGTGGACAAAGTGGGCGAACAAAGCAGCAAACCATTACCCCAGTACAGGAACCGATACCCTCTCTCATTGCGACAGCAGGTTCTATGCGAATGTGTACAAGCTACTCCGGATTCTACTCACCTTTCCAGTGACCACTGCCAGCGCAGAGAGAACGTTTTCAAGCATGAGGTTACTTAAGAACTACTTACGCTTCACGATGTCTGAGGAACGCATGGTTGGCCAGGCACTTCTGTACGCCCACAGAAGTGTCGACATCACCGTTTCACTAAGCTTCCTCGCCGGGTCAACGTTGTCCTTTGATACCGAGCAGGACAAAAATCAGCGCAAATGAAAGGAAAAGACACTGCTGTTCCAGAGTTCAGGTCAATGAGCCCGTAATTCTGACGCAATATTATTGTTCACCACCTTTTAAAGCCGTGAGGATTTTGTACCTTTTAGCAGTTAACACTGTGACCTAATATAAACATAAGAATACGAGCATCAGGTGGACATTACCAGCCAATCGACAGCTTCACCTTGTTCACTGAGAGGTTGGCATACGCGGCGTTACCAAACAAATTCAACTATTGGGAAGCCGTACTAGCAGCATTGTTTGTTACTTTCACTTGTCGTTTTTGTTCTTCATTGCTTTTCGAACTAGAGGCGGCAACCTTCCTTTTATATCGAGTGCACAATAGTGGTTCGCACTTTTAAACAGTTTTGAAATAGTTTCTTTCGTTATTTCTGCGCTCTTCCTTTATAGTTCTGTCCACATGGTGCGTCCGAGACAGCAGCTTGGCCCAAGGACACATCAGTTGGGCATTATGTATAGTGATCATTGCTTAGTTCCGTTTATTGATTGCATATTTAAATGCACATTTGTGAAGTTTTGCGTAAGCATACTGCGCACTGCTTCCGGTGACATGTTTTGCCCGTATTCGAGGTGTACTTTCCCATTCTTGCTTTTCCCTGGCCGCATCATTTGTGCAAAAAGATGAACATTTTGCGTAAACAATTTGCATTAAAATGTTTCATCTCGTCCTGGTTATTTCGTGGACCTCATTTTTTTGTTATCAGGCGCTTCTTCAGTTCAAAACTGATTCAGTTCCGAAGTTTATGTGATATTTGCCGTACCTGTTACACACACACACACACACACACACAAAATATTGAAAAGATTGATGACAGTTATTCCTGGAAAGATTTTGCGGGCATGCCAACGTAATATTTTTACGAAAAACAAAGCACATTTCTTACTCGTTCTTAACAGAGGGCAGCATTCAAGAAGTTATTTGCAGCATCTAATACAAATTGTCACTGGTAATACATATTAATGGTAATACCAGTGACAATGTATGTACATGGTAATGCATGTACATACCCACGCCGCTTTTGGAAAATGACGACAAAACCACAGTCTCTCTTTGTGACACTTCTGGATCCCCCGTTGCCGATTGCGACGTTCCATCCGTCAACTCTGCATTGTGTTCCGTCTTTACTAACGAACCTAACAACGAACTTCCTGATTTTCCGCATTTTGCATTTCCGCCAACGCCTAAGATTGAATTCAATTCAGAGGGAATTGTAAAAATTATTAACCAATTAAAGAACTCTTCGTCATGCGGTATAGAGGGCATAAACGCCAAAAATTCTGAAAAATACTAAACATGTATGCAGTTCCATATTGTCAATTCTTTTTCAGCAGTCACTCGACACAGGTGAAGTCTCATTAGACTTGAGAGTTGGGAAGGTCATTCCGGTCTTCAAGAGAGCTGACCGCTCATATGCAGGTTACTACTGACCAATCTCGCTCACTAGCGTTTGTTCAAAGATCATGGAACACGTCATCTTTTCTCATATTGCTACATTTTTATCATCCGTAAACTTCTTTCACCCAAACCAACATGGCTTTCGTAAAGATCACTCATGCGAGACCCAACTAACATTATTCCTGCACGACATTCACCTTCATATGGACCGTAACATCCCGACACACTGTTCTTAGATTTTGAAAAAGCCTTCGATAAGGTACCCCACTCCCGTCTCCTTCTAAGAACTTCGCGTCTAAACCTTCATCGGCAGGTTTTTAACTGGATTAAAGGATTCCTAACAAACCGTAAACAATCCGTGCATGTTAATCACTCCTCCGACCTCTCGCATGTCTTGTCCGGCGTGCCCCAAGGTACCATCCTATAGGGCCTCTTTTATTCCTAATATACATTAACGATATTCCGCTTTCCGTTGAATCTAACATCCGTCTTTTTGCTGATGATTGTGTCCTCTACCGCCCTATAAATAACCCCACCGATGTATCATCTCTACAGCATGACCTCTCACGCATTCAGCAGTGGTGTACCACCTGGTTGATGTCCCTATGCGAACAAAACTTTTTTCCATCGTCGCCCAAGCCACACGCCGGCTACTTACACAATCAAGTGTCATATAGCTGCTACTGACTCGATTAAATACCTGGGTGTCCATCTTTCGAGTGACCTCTCTTGGGGCGACCATATAAATCACATAATTCACTCCGCTAACCGCGCTCTCGGGTACATACACCATAACATTTCCATGGCACCACCTTCCGTTAAACTACTCGCTTATAAAACCATTGTCAGACCAAAACTTGAGTATGTATCTGCTGTCTTTGACCCCCTCCAAACTAATCATATCGAAATACTTGAGTCAGTACAGAACCGAGCAACCAGATTCATTGTATCAGATTATTCCCGCTACTCGAGCGTCTCCGCCCTCAAATTCCAGTTAAATCTTTCTACCCTCGCTCTTCGTCGTCGTATTGCACGTCTCTGCCTTTTTCACAGATTCTTTTATTCAACCCGGCGTGACAACCACCTCATCCAGCCGGTCCATCGAGGCCATCGCACAAGTCATCTAAATGCTGTGATTCCGCCACGTGCCCACACCACCTCATTTCAGCAGCCCTTCTTTTTGCGCACCGCCCGACACTGGAATGACCATCCGAACGAAGCAGCAGTCATCCGCAATTTTGCGCGCTTCAAAAATGCCATCCAGGAAGCAGACTCAACCACATCCTAGCATACACCTTCATCGATACCGCCATTTTATGACGCCCACCCCTCATGATAAAGTCCCACACGGGATCTTTGAGTATATAATAAATAAATAAATAAATAAATAAATAAATAAATGTTATTCATATACTTAGTCGTTCAAAAATTTTATTGAGGAGGTCGCGCTGCAACGTGAGCCCCCCCCCCCCCCCCCCGAACAAAATTCCTGGCTACGCCACTGTACACTACTACCGTCAAATATAAAAATTAAAATTTACAATGCATTATTTATGTCCAACTTAAACTACTGCTTCCTAGTCTAGGCCACAACCACATCATCTAATTTAAATCACCTGCATACACTTCAGAAAAAGGCTGTTCGACAAATAGCTGGTGTACCATACGATGCGCATACAAAGGAACTGTTCATTCAGTTCAATTTTATCTCCATGCCGAACCTTTACTCGCACACCCTTTGTACAAGATACAAACAGTGTTTAAAAAATAATAAACAAATATTACTTGCCCTAGCAGAATTAAAAACCAGAACACCCCTGTATGCTACGCGTAACAATGAATTCTGGCGAGTACCATTTTCAAGAAACAGACACGGTGAGCAAAGCGTTCGATATACGCTTCCTGTATTGCTAAATATGTTCTTTCAACAAGGGATTGATATTACTGACATCACAAAAAAGGATCTTCGCAATTGGTTTGTGATAAGGTGATGACGTCAAACCTTTATGACCCACTGATGTAACACAAACAGATAACTTCAAGTGATATGAGGTAAAATTTCATCAATTCTTTTGTCATGTTTGAAAGCTATACTTGTATTTTTCTTTCTTGGTGTATGTAAGGAATGTCTGACTTCTACATGCAAATTCTCTGTACTTCCTGTGATATTGAATACGCTGTATGTACATGTGTGTATTATATGTCTTGTATGCCTTCTACAGGGGGCCCGAATCTTCGTCAAGTGGGAAGTGCCACTTTTTGTTCGGGCCTTCCTCCATTCTTATGGAGATAAATTGAAATTGAAATTGAAATTGAAATGCAGATATTACTCGCGGTCAGTTCGTCTTTAATATAGAGAATTCAAGCTACTGGTGCCACTGACCAATACAGTACGCAGCGAGGACATGTATTATAGAGTGGAGGTCGCGCACGATGTCTTCGTCAGGGGGCGTGGCTTAGCTAATGGGCATGCGCGGCTTGACCAGGTGGTGCGGTATCCTGCCGCTAGACAACGCGATGTTTCCATCCGCGTTTTTGTATCTTTTTCTTCCTTTCTTCGATGTTTTCTTTGTCTTTATTTTAGAGCGCAGCTTAGGCGCCCACTCCTGTGTTGAGCGGCGTCGCTGTCGCCGTCCGTGGCGTAACCGATAAACATGAAAAAATAAAATGAGAAATAAAGAGCTCAAATGGTGCGCCTATACAATACTGTGGTATTCATCAACAAACACTGTAATATACACGCCGCTTCTTCTCTAGAAGGGGCCCGTGTAGCGCGCTAGTGCATCCCTCAAGAATCCGACCAGGCTGCGCCTGTTCTTCTTCGCGTCTGCTTAACGGCTTATGACAAAATATATAATTTGTGGTCTCACGGCATCGACGTCTGTCTGCCTGTTTCCACAACGAGATAGGCGGCAAGTGAAGAAGTCATGTTACCTAAAACGTGGCATTTTTCATTTTTACTTTGTAAAGACGAAGAAATGTTAGGTACTTAAACTGTACGTGTTCTCGGGAAGAGAGAACAAGTATAGAGAAGGAAAGACAGCGAGGTTAACCAGTTTAGGAACACCGGTTTGCTACCCTACGCATGGGAACAAGGTGGGGGAGATTTAAAGACGCGTTCTCGGGAAGCCTTGAACGGAACAAAAGAAGTCGACGGGCCATGCAGTGCGTCACTTCAGCATTTCCTTGTACTCGGCTGATTGTGAACTTAGTTACTCAAGTTTACCGCAACCGTGTCCCATGCTCTGCATGGCGAATGCAGAGCGCGTGTTTTTCAGCAGAGTGCCGTACCATAAGAGCAAATTCATACCATGAGATCTAGGTCTCAGGGATAATTAGAGTACTATCGCAAGCTTTTTTCCTTGACTTTCCTTTCGTGAGCGGCTGTACACTGGTGGTGATGTGTGCGTGTGTGTGTTTGCGCGTATGATACCCCTCTCTATATCTCTCTCTCTTTCGTACGATTCTAACTTTCAAACTCCCCCATCGCTTTCGCCTTTGCAGCGGAGCATACCGGTTATGTTACACTACCTACCATCCCTGTCTTTCCATCTCCCCTGTTTTCCTTCCTTCCCGACTATGCTTACTCACTAACTTGTATGTGATGCAAAAAACTGCTAACATCGCCTAATCTCATATTTTGATTCATGAAGTCTGCTTATAACCACTTAAGTCAAATAGAACAAATAAAGTCATTTCCGATCCATATATGTTGTACCACAGGCCGTTCGCTTATGGAGAGAATTTTGCGCATTGTGGCGGCATCGCCTCTCTGTTACAGTACAGCAAAATGCCATGAGAGCATGCCCTGTGAATGCGGCCTCTACGCAATAAAGATTTTTTACGACACCAAAAAAAAAAGATTTCTCAAAATAATCGGATGGTCACCCATTCCTAAAAGCAAAATATAGCTGCATGATATCGTGTCAGCGCAGGCGATCTGCGAGCGAGAACGAATTCATATTCGTACGATATTTGTCTTGTCAGGAAGCATAAAGCTTTATATTTTTTCAGCAGCTTTAATACACCGCTCTGCGTAGTCTTCTTGGCTTATAAGAGTCATATTTATCGCCTCCTCACATTAGGAAAAAACCTGCAGATAAAATGCTGCCAACCACTTTTCCGCAGTCGGAAAACATCAGACCTATGATGAGGTAGAATACATAACACGTGAAGGTCGTTCATATTGTTAGGAAGAGCTCCGCAATAAATAAATGAAACAGCAGCTGCTACGGAACATGAGCTGCCACGCAGGACCATTTCTCACACATTATTCGTAATCGTAATGCTACACCGACGTAAAAAAGAAACGCGTTTCTGTATCTTCAACATTAAGTATATGTCAAAAACACATGTAACTTCTTGAGGTACGAGGGAAGTCAAAATTTCGCAGGCCGCTATCCGAAGTAATCCTATGCCAGCGTGGCCTGAGAAATTTTGACCACCAATGTACATGTAAAAAACAAGCATGAAGTATGTATAAAGTTAATTCACATGCTTAAAACCCGACAACGGAAGTTCCATCTTCACTGAAATCAAACTTTTTTTTCCAGAATTATAAAGTAAAATACAGCCCAGAGCTTCGACAGAGTGTGTAAAAAAATTGTCAGAGAAGCTTCATTTCATTTGAGTGTCTTTACATCTAGAATTTATAATACAACGAAGGAATATCCAACATCTAAACACCCATGTTACCTGAAATATTTCCACAATGCAAGATTACTGCACAGATTTGTTCAGTGAAATAGAAAAGAGAAAAAAGATGTCATGTAATCACAATAAGCGAGTACAGAAGCAAAAATAGTGAGAGCTCTTTTAATAGTTTTACGTGCACATTGCGTTGTCATTACAAAGCGCAAATGTATGGCACATTACGCAGTGAAGCTCACTGTAATAATCTGCAGCTAAAGTGCAGAACTTCACATGAAAATACAGCAGATCTCAGGTATTCTGGCAATCGATGTAATGCGAAGTAGTCAGCGTGGAGCTGCACGCACCGCATTGTTTGTTGTCAAGCAAATCAAGGCGTTCATGACACGAGCGCACCACGCGGTGGCATGTGAATCATGCCGTACATGACTTACATGTAATAAAATTCATGTTCCACCTGTAATTTCATACGATGCCAATTTTGGTATATATCCATTTATTGAAACGGCCCCAAGAGTCCCAACACCGTGTAATGTGAATCAAGCCGTACATGGCATACATGTTACGATTTGCGCCTTACGCCCTGCCACTTAACTTCGTCATGCGCTCTTGTCCCACCATAACCATTTGGTATATTGGTCATTCCACGCCAACTGTCCCGGCCTTGCCACTCGACCATCTGCGATCCGAATGCTCTCTATGCAAAGCAGGAAGAGGAGCGCCGAAATATTTCTGGCGAAAATATTTTTCAGTACCGCAAACCACATGTGAAGTTTTTCGGAAACCTCCAAAACTATCGCTCGTAAAACGCATTTTCAAAAACCCTCTTCTTTCTACCAGGACTGAAGCCAGGACTGAAGTTTCCCTACAGAACGACCGTAGGCTTTTCACCTAAAATAGGTTTCACGATCGTTTACGCTTCCGTGGGTTTTTTATGCGGCCTTAAATATGGACAATATTGCCCATATTGGGGATTTTTTCATAGAAAGGCAACATTCATTTAAATGTAATAGTTTAACTAACTAGCTGCTAGGAAGCTTTACTCTATCCAAAAAAATTTTTCAGACTTATATGACGTGAAATGGCGCGCACAGCTGGCGACGAAGTTGGAAAATGTTCATTTTCGCACATGTTAAGTCGTAAACATAACATTGAGGTTTTCCTAGTAAAATTATGCTAAATAACGTGTTTAGTAACAACATTATTCGTCTAATGACTGAGAAAGTATGATCAAATTACTTTTTATTTTAAGGAAAAAATATTTTTTGAAGTTGTGTTATGCCGGTGTCTGTTTTTGCTCGTGCTTTTTCTGAGCAGTAACGCGTCCAGCGGTAAGTACAGCCTTCGTGGGCGCGAGGTACGGAACTGCTAGTTGAGGAAGAGACGTCTAACCAGCGTCTGCAACAAAGTATCCGGTACAGATCAACCTACTTGAGAGTTCCCTGCAAAACTAGGCCTCCGGGAAAAACCGCTCTGCAATCCCATCACACGCAAAAAAACTCGCCTGAAATCTGCGAGACCGCTCGGCTTCTTGGCTCTTGGGACCTGTGAACGTTTCCCTGTCATCCGTATGCCAGCTGTTGTTAACTTTTGAACATTTGCTATAGTTAGCCACTGTCAAGCGTGTGCTTTTTTGCTGTTAGCGAATTGGAATGCGCACTGTTCTAAGTGTTATATCTATTATGAATTTCTCGCTACTTATATTGTGCAGTAACCACTGATCGTTCCATATATATGTCTGCTAGTTGCTTTTTTCCTCGACATTTCTTATATTATTCTGTGTATCTCTGTGCAACATATAAACATCTTGTTTTTTTTCCCGACTCTGACTTATTTATTCTGTCTGCGTGCGTAGCTATTGAATGAGCGTCTATCCAACGCTGAAAACGAAGAAATGCATTAGAGGCTCATTCGGAAATCTTCACGTCGCGTAAGTAGCATCAGGTAGCATCCTGATGCATCCTGATGCATGAGGATGCGACCTCAGTACCTGATTATGAGGTGTTGTCTTGAACGCAAATTATGAGGTGTTGTCTTGAACGCAAGGCAGTGACAAGAACAATGCGCGTAATGTAAAAGGCCCGTAGGTAGCATCCTCATGTATCAGGATGCTACCTACGGACATTTTACATTACGCGCATTGTTCTTGTCACTGCCTTGCGTTCAAGACAACACCTCATAATTTCCCTCGCCAGCAGTACGTCCTAGCATTATTTACATGCATGACGTATAATTTGGTTCAGCAATCCGTGTACACAATTGTTTTCCTTGCAAAGAAATCTTATAAGTATACTCGTTAAAGGCGTAACAATGTCTGTTTAGTGGAACGTCTGGTTCAAAGCTGGACAAAGCTACCTGACGAGTAAAGACAATTACGTAGTCTTCGCTACAGCGCACACTACCAGAAGATGAACTCGATTATTATGTCTATGACACAGCTAAAGCCTGTGTCAGTGCTTCCGAAGCGCGGAATCCAACCAAGGAACTCGCGTTCCACAGCCGATGGCGCTAGCCACTAGGCCACGAAACGCCGATCCTCTAGGGAGCTAACGGCGAGCGTTATATACACACCCTTTACCTCTGGCCGGACTCAGACACGGCAGGCGCATATAAGCGTTTCTTCATTGCCAGCGAGATGGCGCGAGGAGCGCAACGAAGGTCTTTCGCTCGCTGCAGCGGCCGCGTTTGCGAAAGGAGCGCGCTGTTCAAACAGAAATAAGTAACAACTCCGACATTTAGTTCGCGCTCATCGTGTGTGTACCTGTTCGCTTGTTTCGTGCGTCCTGATTTATGTTTTTGCAGTGCGCTTCAAGTATCGAGCAGTGACGTATGATAGTTCCCGTTCGTCCTTTGCGCGTTCTTTTCGTGCGTCCTTTGGGCTCGAGCGACGCGCTGGTAATTTCGAGCTGATTTCCATTCTTCGCGTTAGATTCCAATTTGTTGCTATCGCATTCATTGCTCCGCCGTTGCGGCGAAACTGTGAAATAGTAAGTGGGCACATTTAGCGGGCGAGCATGTTGCAAGTATGAGAAGTATAGCACGTAAGAAAATTGGACGTACGCGATGTAAATTTTATTGTATCATCGTTTTCAACATATTTTGATCAATTAGTGTGTCATGGGAATAACAAAATTATAACATTTGGAATGGATTTTACTCGACCGATGATGTCAATGGAGCTCAGGACACGTGAGGAAAAATAGGAGCACACGTGCGCGTAGTGAAATGTAGCCAGTTTCAACTTTCCTGCAGTATTCTATATAATTTATATCTACAGTAATAAATAATATTTTCTAAATGACTTCCGGATCTCACGGAACTGAAGTCATGAAGTGATGTTACCGTAAATATGCGAGATTTTTACAAGAAGATTTCTTACCCGAAAGTCGTACTAAGACTGATTTCCAGTAATTGTATAAAATATTCATGGCAATTGCGGCCACCTAATATATCCTGATAGAACTAATGTTTGAGGAGATCTGCTGGAGAGGACAATTATGAGAGCCTTCTTCTGAGGAAACGTGTTACGCAGCAACGCCGTGTCACTAGAATTAAGAGCGAAATGCAAAATTTCTGCACGACTGAAATGCTACTTAGACAACGTGCACTTTTGCGAATGAGTCCCAACGATTGCGGTTCCTTTCTATGGTTGCATAGACATTCGTTCACTGAGTTGCGCTGATTTAAGTAAAAGACTCTTATTTAACCCTGAAATGATAAGCGGTCACAGTTAACCGGAGCAGGGTGGCCAGGTCGAAAAACAAAAAGTAGCTAGAAAATCGGGATAACTAGCGATAAAGTAGCCAAATTGAGCGAAGAGCATTAAATGTAGGGAAAAGTAGCGGCGCGTCTCTAAAAACTACGATGTTTTCATGAATGTAGTGGCCTTTTGGAAAAAAATGTAAATAGGTATAGTATGAATAGATTTAAAACACCATCGAACAAAACCCGCTTTTACAAAGTTCCCGATGTAACGAAGAAACTTCAATTCCCCGGCAGGTGTGAATAAGGTTCAATGTTGTCATACCCGAATTATCCAAACTAACATGGCTCGGAACCCAATTTAATGAAGTTTTCCTTAAATAAATGAGTAAAAACGGGCTCATTTCTTTCTCATTTTGACACAGGCGGGTTTTTCTTCGAGTGTACGCTCTAATCCTGTGGGTTAAAATCTGTAGCCTGCCACCCTAGTCTGGCTGCAGGTTTATTTTTATGAGGCTGTATGACGCGCCCATGTAGGAAACAGTGGAATCAACAGTCAGCTGTGCTCTTATACCTACGAGATTGCGGTAGGGGCGGCGGTGCTTTACTGCCCCTGTTAATACTGCCAGAGGAAGACTATGTGGTTTACAGATATCTCGATTTCCTAAGCTCCCCATTTATCGAACTAATTTGAGCGCGGTCATCACTTCAAAAAAATCAAGTTTAAGCCGTACTTCAAGAATAGAACTGACGAGATTTGGATGAACATCACTTGCTCATTTTAGGTATATTGCGTGCAGGGACGAAGCTCCTCGCGCGGTCACCAAAATGTCACTCGTCGCGCATCTTGCGTGACTTTTCCCCGAGAGAACCACAAGAAACCGCCTTTTGACGACGACCAAAATGAATACGTTGTTAGGACACATAAAGTCACGATTGCCGGAATACGAGCACAAATTGTAGCTATTTCCCTTGCAATCATTTCTTGTGAGATGACGAAACGCGTATAGTTAGTATTGGCTAGTCGCAGCACGCACTTAATCATAAAATTTCACAGAAGCAGTTTCTTGGACATCCTATATTCTCATGTTGAGTAGAGAGCACACTCAACACGAAGGGCGGAGCTCCCCGGATTCTGTTCTTTTCTTCGGAGTGTAGTTCAAGAGTGTAGTTCACCAAGAGGTGGTGGGAAAAGTCACGTTTACTTACGTTTCATTATTATTTTTCACGATTGTTTTAAAAAAAGAAAAACCTTTCAGATATTTTCACTCATTTCTTTAGATTTATTTGCATTGGGCCCGGTATAGCTACGTGGAACCGGCAACTCCCCTTTTATTTTCGTTTCTTCAATTAAGGGAGACGAGGTAGGGCAAGCTACATCCACGGGCGACAGTGTTTCCTAGTCCTGTGTTCTGAGCATTTGTTTGTGCACTGCATGTAGGAAACTCTAAACGCGCAATGACCGTCAAGCTTGCACACCACATACTCGGACACCGGTGTCTGCAATGTTATCACATATCTAAAATTTGGCAAACATTAAAGAGACGCAATCAAGATGACACAGCACCGGCGTGAAGAAGTAACCAAACTGGCGCAAAGTATCGAAACCTGGCAACCATGCATTATATATATATATATATATATATATATATATATATATATATATATATATATATATATATATATATATATATATATATATATATATATATAATATATATATATATATATATATAATATATATATATATATATATATATATATATATATATATATATATATATATATATATATATATATTATATATATATATACACTTCCTATATATATATATATATATAGGAAGTGTCCTTGGATCCAGTCGAATCAATGCTTTGCGAAGTAGAGGACGTGCAACACGAAAACTTTATATATATATATATATATATATATATATATATATATATATATATATATATATATATATATATATATATATATATATATATATATACTAAAGGTTTCCCAGATAACTTGAGCCAAGACTTTGAAAATGAAAGGCACTTCATAGGCGAATTGAACCAAACGTATACTACTCGCACTAGCCTATAGATACTCAGGCTATTTTTCATTTTCCCCTAAACTAATTAGTTAATTATATTAATTACTTAACTTTTTAATTATTGGCTGGAAACCCCAAATATCAACACTGAACTGTAGAGCAGTTTTAGAAACCGCGGACTGAATTGTTTTCTGCACTATACGTCTCACGGTGTTATTTTTTCCGCGTTGTAAAGAGAGCCCGCGAAATTTGAAAAGGGGCCACGTGGCGGACCGCGAGCGCACTGCTATAGTGCTGCTCTCAAGCGTGCAACCGGTGAACGAGGTCGCCTGCGGCTGCCACGGGGAAGCGATAGGGTGCTTTGAAAGTGGCCGATGTTTGGGCGTCCGTCTTTCGTTCAGTGACGGTGCAAATACACGCTGCTGGCCGAGCGCTACCGCGGTGATAAAGCGGTCATGACTGCGAAGAAAAAAAACAGCAGTTTGATTCTGATTCATGCAGAAAGGGCGAAACGCGACAGAACCATAGAGTAATATAAAAAAAGGTAAAGAGAGGACACTCCCGTAGGCCCCTGCGGCTGATTTGGGTTCGCAGCGCACCAAACGGATGTGGGGAATCCTAACAGCCGCCTCAGAGATCAGAAATCGCAAAAAAAAATTAAAAATGTGAATCTCAGAGGCCATTATTTAGCTATAGGTAAAATTACACGGCCCCCGAGACCACTTCTGTTCGTGTGTTCGTGTGAAATAAATAAATAAATAAATATATATATATATATATATATATTTATTTATTTATTTATTTTTCTTTTAACGCGTTACTTGCATGCATAAGTAGCTTCGTGTAAGCCACACCGCCAGAGCGGCGAGCACACACTGCCATTGTTTATGCAGACATGACAATCGTTGGGAGAGACGAAACATTTATTTCAAGTCACATTCTCACTAAGCACATACAAAAGATGAGTGCACTGCACAATGCAAGACAGCTGCCACATGTTGAGAAATTGCACAGTAGGAATAAATAGGCGATATTTAGAAAATTCCTACAATACAATAAATGTGCAGAAGACAGCATTAGCATCACAGAGGAAAAGGGGACTTCAGAGAGAAAAGGGGCCACTCGATTTAAGCGAATGAAGAATATGTATGACCATCCAAACACTAACTAGCTGAACGGCAAAATAGTGCGAAAGATACGGACATACTTTGATAGTTAGCTAATGACAACCACAACTTCAAAATTACATCTTGGAAAGGTGCAAAGGGCTACCTGTCGTCTCGCGGAATCCTGAACCACTTAGTACCACGCTCTCTCCCTATCCTGCCGTTGTTGTTGCGCCACGCAGCGCAGCAGTAGCTGCCGTAGTACTTGACTCCGGACGGCATGACCTGGAAACAGAGAAAAAAAGTTTACCGTATTTTCTCTGGCCTTCGCGCAAATTGTCTCCGACGCACTTCTCAGCGCCCTTTCGCGAAAAACAGTCTCAAGCAGTTGCCGCAGTGAACACAAAGCAACCTTCGTTGCATGAACTACTGAGGCAGTATTTAACGAGAATATTACGTCGTAGCCACGGCCAACGAACACAGTTCTCATTTCTCAAGTTCTCTCTAATTCGGCTCTTAACATAGGCGTCAAGCACACTGCGAATACCACAAATAACGATTCTAAGCATAACCGCACTCTTTCACACATTTGCACACCCATGCAGTGAATTAGAACTGCGTGTAACGGCATTGTATGCACAAAGAAAACCTTACGACGCAAGCGGCGACTCATTTTTGGCGCCAAGAAACGATTTCTTCGCTAACGTGCTGCGCAGCATTTCAAGTTGCTATTTCTTAATGCAAAGCAGTTCACGAGCATCATACGCGAAGCGTGAAGCACAAAGAAGCTTTCGGCGCTAAAACACAAAGTGCGTCAAATGTCAACTTAAAACTGTAGCGACAAATACATTGCAAAGTAATGAAAGGAAAAAAGAACCTAATGAAGGCGTTCTTACCAAGCAGCCGCCAAACAGAGTGAGTTCCCGGCAGACGATCCCAGCGAATTCCACATGCGTCGCCGCTCATGCCGCGTCGTCTTGCCATGCCGGCAATCCTGACCATATATGGTCATGACAGCTACCAATCGATGATTTCGAACTGTCCAATCGCAGATGATAAAGACGGATTTAAAGCCGCACTGCGAGCCAGCGGAAGCCACTGCCGCAGCCACATAGTCTGACAAAGACAAGTAGATGTATCGTGGACCAGAAAAGGGTACTGCAGTAGATAACTAGTACGCGCGTTCTCTTGGAAACAGGGAGTGACGTGCTGCCGTCTAACGGCTGGCGTGAAGCTGCGTAGCTCCGCCGCTTATAGGCTCGTTATAGGGACGCCAACGTACGGAGCTGAGCTATGCGACATGCTTATTCTGCACGGCAGAGAGTCTGGGCAATAGAAGAGTCCGCATGAGCGTTTAAAGGTAGAATGGTGTCAAGGAAGCTGCGGGGTGGTCTAACATAAAGAAGATAGAATGGACTGTAGCCAGAGGTTTCATGCTTTGCCGTGTTGTAGGCGTAGGTGATAAAGGGTAATATGTCATCCCAATTTTTGTGCCTGGAATCGACGTACATCGAAAGCATCTTGGTCAATGTCCTGTTGGTGCGCTCGACGAGACCGTTTGTCTGCGGGTGATACGGGGAAGCGTGGCGAAGCTGACAAGCACAGAGACGCAAGAGCTCTTCTACTACATCGGCCACGAACTGGCGACCACGATCGCTCACAATAATACGAGGTGGTCCATGGCGCAGTATAACCGAACACAGGAGGAAACTCAATACATTGATAGCCGTGGTCTCCGCATAACGTGTCAGATAGTCAACGCATTCCATAACCCAACGGTTGTTGTTTGACGAACATGGAAAATGGGCCCAGAAGATCCACTCCAACCATTTCGAAAGGCGATTAGGGTGGTGTCACAGGGCGAAGGAGACCGACCGGAGCAGTATTTGGTCGCTTAAATCGCTGACAGTTATCACAACTGGCCACATACTTTTCTGTACTGCGTCGCATACTAGGCCAGTAGAATCGACACAGTATGCGGTGGTACGTTTTGTCGAAACCCATGTGCCCAGCAGATGCGTCATCGTGCAAAGCATGAAGCACGTGCGTTCTCAAATTCTCAGGGACCACTAAAAGAAGGCGGGCACCATCAGCAATGTAATTCTTTTGTAGAGCAAGCCATCTAGGATAACAAAGCCATTTTTACCTATCGGCTGAGTGGCTGAATCGAAGAGAGCATCCAAGCTGCAGTCGTTACGCTGTTCCTTCCGGAAGGTGGCGAGATCGGGAAAAGCAGTATCGTCGATGGCAGCTAGAAAATCGTCAAAATTGTCAGCGTCACATGCAGTTGTTGGTAGAGGGAGCCTCGAGAGACAGTCAGCGTCAGCATGGTGGTGGCCACTCTTGTAACGGATTTCAAAGTCAAATTCCTGCAAACGTAGCGCCCATCGCGCAAGGCGGCCAGATGGATCACGGGGACCAACCAACCAACATAGGGAATGATGGTCAGTAATGATCGAAAAGCGCCGCCCGTAGAGATATGGGCGGAACTTATGGACAGCGAAAACCACAGCGAGGCACTCTTGTTCAGTCACGGTGTAATTCTTCTCGGCCTTGCTCAATGAACGACTGGCGTAGGCAACGGCATGCTCGGCGTCATCGAAGCGCTGGATGAGAACAGCGCCGAGACCTATTTCATTCGCGTCGGTGTGCACTTCTGTTGTGGCCGGAGGGTCAAAATGGCGCAGTATGGGCCCAGAAGAGAGAAGGAACTTAAGTTGCCGAAACGAAGAATCACAATCCGCTGTCCAGATGAAAGGCTTATCCTTGCACAGCAATGAAGTCAAAGGGTAGGCAGTAGCAGTGAACTTCGGCACAAACCGTCGAAAGTAGGAGCAAAGACCCAAGAAACTCCTTAGTTCGTATTGTGATTGCGGTTGTTGAAAACTGCTAACTGCAGCAACCTTCTGAGGGTCTGGACGCACACTATGCTTGTCCACGAGATGTCCAAGTACAAGCGCTTCTCGTTGGCCGAAGTGACATTTCTTCGAGTTCAGGGTAATGGCAGCTTGTTCAAGGCACGTCAAAACGACGCAAAGTCGATTATTGTGTTCGGCAAAAGTGCGACGAAAAATGACGATGTCGTCAAGGTAACATAAACCAATCTCCATTTCAGGCCGCGTAGTACCGTGTCCATAAACCTTTCAAATTTCGCAGGAGCGTTGCACAAACCAAACGGCATGACATTGAATTCAAACAAGCCGTCGGGTGTGACGAAAGCGGTTTTCTCTTTGTCGACGGAATGCATGGGTATCTGCCAATAACCCGATCGGAGGTCCATAGATGAGAAGTAGAATGCGGAATGAAGACAGTCGATAACGTCGTCTATACGGGCAAGTGGATACACATCCTTTTTCGCCACAGAATTGAGGCGCCGGTAGTCTACGCAAAACCTCCAGGACCCGTCTTTCTTTTTCACGAGGATGACCGGCGCAGCCCATGGGCTAGCAGAATCTTGGATGACGCCCTTGGCCAGCATGTCGTCCACCTGTTCAGCGATCACCTTGCGTTCAGATGCGGACACGCGGTATGGTTTCTGCCTTATGGGATGCGCGGACCCCGTGTCGATCCTGTGGCGAGCCCGCGTATTTGGAACACGAACTTTGGTAGCGTCCTGGGTAAAATCAAACAATAAAGCATGCTTGCTATGGACGCTGACCAGGGCTTGACGCTTCTCGGAGGGCAGTGCCTTGTTGACCATATTCAGAAACGGTGACGAGTCTTCAGGGACACCAGGGCCGGTTTCATGAGCTCGGCCTTCGAGCGAGGCGTCATTACTTAAGGCGTCTATGCTGAGGCTGGTATCCGCTTCAAACGAGGCAAGTCGCATACCGCTGGGTAGCACAACAGACTGGTTTGATAAATTTGACACCCACAACGCACTTGTTCCACAGTCTACAGAATAATACAACGAGGGACAAGTACACCTTTCTTTGCAATGAACGAAGGCACGGGCTCAACAATAGCATCAAACGCTTCGGTGTCGACACCACCAACAGTAACTTGGACGCTGGAAAAAGAACGTGCCGGTAAGAAGGAATCTTCAAGGACGGCGAGGGTGCGCGAACAGGTAGCAGGTTGGTCGGCAAGAGGAGAGAGGAAGAGATCGCCAGTACCGCAGTCAAGAGTAGCACCACACTGTTGTAGGAAATCTAGTCCAAGAATGACATTATGCGTGGATTTAGCGAGCACTGCGAATTCGGCTTGATACACGTTATCAGAGAAAAGAACGTTCGCGATGTACACACCAAGGGGTCGGAGCAATTCTCCACTCACAGCACGAAATGTGTTATCGTTATCCCACCGAAACACCACCTTACGGCCTAATTGGGTTTTGAAGTCCATGCTGATAACGGAGACATTCGCTCCCGTGTCCATTAAAGCCAGCGTAGTAACATTGTCTAC
This sequence comes from Rhipicephalus sanguineus, assembly GCF_013339695.2. Classification (NCBI taxonomy): domain Eukaryota; kingdom Metazoa; phylum Arthropoda; class Arachnida; order Ixodida; family Ixodidae; genus Rhipicephalus; species Rhipicephalus sanguineus. The sequence goes on along the minus strand of NC_051181.1, from coordinate 42,468,475 downwards.
AGAAACACAAATCTTGTTATGACACATGGTGACTGGCGGAGGCATAGGGGTGTGTACCTGAAGATGACTGGCGACGTCACCTCCATCGGTCGCGCCACCTAGTTTCCCGGTGGCGGTGACGTGAGGCGTCATCGAGGAGATGGGGCCTTCGGTGGCGCGAAGACGGCGGCGTCAAGCTCCGCACAGAAGCCGGCGAGTCGCTGCCGTAATTCACCCGATGGTTTGTCCTGCTGTCAGAGTCAGAGGGCCAGTGTGTCCTGTCAACGTCCTGACTGCTGCGCCGATAGAAAGTACGCGGTCGTTCATAGCACGGTGCTGACGTGCGACGGCGATGAGGACAAAATCGGGCGACATGGCCGCGGACGCCGCATTTGAAGCATATGGGGCGCTCACGGGACGCATTGATATTTTCAGTAGAAAGATGAATGGCCCGGCCGTCCCACTCCTGAGAAACTGCAGGTGGTCTGCGTGCGTAACTATCTTACGACTGGTAACTCGGACGCGCATCGTAGAAGAGCTTGGCACTCTAGGACGAGGCGCGAAGCTGTAGGCATCAAAGGAGGCGGCGTTGGTGGACGTCGCGCCAAAGTCACAGGGAGGACAGGGCTCTCGGGCCTTAGGAGTCGGGAGAAAAGCCGCCTCACGTCGGTCGAGCTCTTGCGCACTACTTGCCGAATCACCGACGCAAGGTCGAATGGGGCTGGAAGCACGTCGACACTGGCGACATTAGTTACGTTGGCCAGGCGTCCGAACTTTGGTGTAATTCGTCGAGCTTTCAGAGCTTCAAATGTACGGCAGTGCATAATGACGTCACTTACAGACTCCAGACTGTCTTTTGCTATGAGGAACTGGTATACGTCCTCCGCGATCCCTTTTAGAAGATGACCAACTTTGTCCTCTTCTGTCATCCGAGGGTCCAGAGGTCTTGCACAACTTGAGCACTTCCTCGATATACGTCGTACAGGTTTCCCCGGGAACTTGAGCTCGCTCCATGAGAGTTTGCTCGGCGCGCTTCTTTTTAGCAGCGGGATCTCCGAAGCACGTTCTAATTTCATCTACGAACGTCTGCCACGTCGTCAAGCTTTCTTCATGGTTTTCAAACAATACAGATGCTGTTCCCTTAAGGAAGAGGCCTACATTGTTCAACTGGCTGGTAGCATTCCAGCCATTAAACCGACTCGCCCGTTGATAGAAGCTGAGCCACGCGTCGACATCCTCTCCAGGTTGTCCGGCGAAGGTTCGGGGCTCGATGTAGGGCTGCCATGGAATACTGGAAGCAGGTGGCAGGTTGTCGTTGTTGCCGTCAGAGGCCATCGCGGGTGGCAGGCCAGCAATTCGTCGACTTCGGCGAAGCTCCACGTATTGCGCCTCAGCGGTCGGTGCGTCGCCGTTCGTCGGGGGCGCCGTTATCGTACCAGCACCTTCCACAAAAACTGTTACGATGGGGTGTGTTATTTACGAACGAATAGATGAAAGGGACGAAGGGTTGCCGCGCCGACACCGAGTTGCTTCAAAGACACTTCGTTCTCCTCTTCCTTTGACTCCGTTGTCGCTTCAGCGTAACACTACTAAAGAAGAGACAACTTCATCCCTACCACGTGCAGCTGCACCAAGCATTGGAGCCTCGCGACTTCCAGAATCGCACAGACTTTGCAAACTGGATCCTAATCAAGACAGAAGAAGACCCGGGCTTCGTTAACAAGGTACTTTGGACCAACGAAGCTAATTCTCGCGCAATGCTCAGTGAACATCCAAAACGCTCACTATTGGAGTGACAAGAACCCTCACTGGGTTTGGCAGGCGCGTCACCAATATCAGTGGTATTTCAATGTGTGGTGTGGCATTTACGGTGCTACAATGATCGGACCTGTCTTCTTTGACATCACACTTACAGGCGAACGATATGTCAACGATATCTTGGATGAACCACTTCAAAATATTCTGTGCCAAGTTCCACTGGCTAGGATTAAAGGGACACTAAAGGAAAATAAATAAGTCGACGTTGATTGTTGAAATAGCGGTCGAGAAACCTCATGGTGCTACTTTTATGCCAAGGAAGTGCTTATTTTTAAATAAAATCACGTTTTAACGGTACGCATCGCGTTAGCGCACTTCAAATCATCCGCCTGAAATCAGTCTTTCACACGTCACTGCTGCCGTGCCCAACGTCGCCCGCCTTTACTGCACGGCGGCTTGCACTGGCGGCACGTGCGCCATTCAGGCATCCGTCAACACCAAATGAATGTGGCATTTTGTTGAACTTTCTGTCAGAGCGACTTTCACAAGCGCGCGAAACACACGCGGCAGTACGCGATACCGAAACTACCACTGAGATGCGACCGCGTGACCGAAGCAGGGCGCCGGGCGAAGCGCAGTTCGGCGAAAACAGAACCTTTGAACCACGCGTGCCGTTCCCCATGGCAACGCCAAAGGGGTTCTTTTTTCCATGAATCAAACAGAAACGAACAAACAGCATTTATTACGTCTCTTGATGCACGGAAGGTTCTTTTTTTTGCTGCTAGTTTGATTACTAGTGATTAATTGTAGGCAGACTCTCATACCTCATGAGGATCATTTTGAAAATGTGCCGCTCGTGGCGCTCATCGTGTGATACATTTAGCTTAATTTCTAGGTAAGTAGGGCGCTGCTGTTGATAATATTGCCGTTTTAGACGTTGTGATACATTGAGCTTTCACTCTGGCATAAATTGTTATTTGCCTTTAGTGTCCCTTTAATGATATCTGGTATCAGCATGATGGAGCTCCTGCGCACGGAAGCAGCAAAGCGTACAATTGACTGGATGAAGTTTTCCCGCAGCAGTGGATAGGGCGGCACGGGCCCATTGCTTGGCCAGCAAGGTCTCCAGATTCAAACCCCCTTGATTTTTTTTTCCTTTAGGGGTTTGTCAAGAGTCAGGTATAGCAGGCACCAACCACAACACCAGGTAACCTAAAAAAAATAATACAAGTTTGCATCTCCATTTCCTAAACCATGGTCAAGAACGTCACGGAAAACCTGATAGATGCCAAAGTTGTATTGGAGCAGATGGCGACCTCCTTGAACATGTTTTGTAATCGCGGCTTAGTTTTACGAGGACCGATCACTGAAAAAAAGAAGTCTCCTTATGCCGTTCGCCTACCCACCGCCACCCGTGACTAGCTTCACGTCGTCGCCTTCTTTTACGCATCTCAAGTTCAAAAGAGACAATAAAACTATTTTATTGTTTTATTTATCCGTCTCGGACGCTTATCTCGGCAGCGCTCGGCCAGCAGCGTGCATTTGCACCGTCATTGAACGAAAGACGGACGCCCAAACATCGGCCACTTTCAAAGCACCCTGTTGCTTCCCCGTGGCAGCCGCAGGCGACCTCGTTCACCGGTTGCACGTTTGAGAGCAGTACTATAGCAGTGCGCTCGCGGTCTGTCACGTGGCCTCTTTTTAAATTTCGCGGGCTTTCTTTACAACGCGGGAAAAATAACACCGCGTGACGTATCGTACAGAAAGCAATTCAGTCCGTGGTTTCGATATGCTTCGAAGCGACGTTATTCGACCCTCGGACAGATGATCCGTCGGCAACACCAACCACTTGCGCGTTGCGTCGTCAATCCAGCCATGTTGCCATTCGTGACGACCTACTGCACCGACGCAATCCGAACGCCGACGGCCATCGGTGGTTACTTGTGATACCCCGAAGTCTGCGGTCTGAAATATGCGAGTCCTTCCACTCTGATCCGCAATGCGCGCACTCTGGGGAATCCAAAACTTACCACCGCAATCCACAACGATACTTCCGTTCGTCCGCTCCTGCCTCGTTTGCCAACGCCGAAATCCTTCAAGGCATGTGTCACCAGTCGGTGTACAACCATTACCTTGCCCTAACCGTCCGTTTAAGCGCGTGGGCATCGATTTGTATGGACCACTTCCTCTGACGTCGCCTGGTGACCGCTGGGCAATCGTCGCTGCTGACCATCTAACGCGATACGCCGAAATCGACGCCCTCCCAGCGGCTACAGCGCGCGATGTTGCCTCCTTCGTGCTACACCGATTCATGCTGCGTCATGGTCCACCCCAGGAACTTCTCAGCGATCGACGCCGTGTCTTCTTGTAGGATGTCGTCGAAGCCATTCTCAATGAGTGCCATCCTGTTCAGCGCAAAACAACTGCTTACCACCCGCAGATGAATGGCCTAACCGAACGCTTTACCCGACCGCTCGGTGACATACTCTCAATGTACGTCGCCGCCGATCACACAAATTGGGATGTCATTCTGCCCTTCGTCACTTATGCCTATAATACCGCCTCTCGGAGCACTACTGGTTTTTCACCCTTCTTCAGTACGGGAGCACCCGTCGCACACCATTGACCCGATACTACCTTACAAGCCGGATCGATCTGAATGTGCGCCTGTTTCTGATACAGCCAGGCTTGCTGAAGAGTTTCGTGAGCTTGCAAAGACCTTTACAACGCACGAACAAGAGCGGCAGAAGAGCATTCGCGTTCGCACCACCACTTCCGAGTCCGCGTTCTTCCCTGGAGCGCTCGTGTGGCTCTCGGTTCCTATCACTGCAACTGGCCTCTCTTCAAAACTACTGCCGAAATAGGCCTGACTGGCTGCCCAGGCGGCGCTGCGAAAACGGTGCTAAAAAGCGCCCCCTACGATAAGTTCTTTGGTTTCGAGTAGTCAGACTGGCGGCCGCATGCAGCACTGAGCTCAGATGCGCAATGGAGCCGCCGCTATCGATTGTGCTGCGCTTTGGATCTCGGCCAATTTCTGGCGTGGCTGAGTTCTTCAGGCCAAGCAATCTGCGTAAACGCAAGAAGCTCGTCAACGTCAAGTATGTTTACGACGTGCAGGAGATTGAAGGAACCATTTCGGCGCGCTGCAACTCGCAAGTGCAGCGAATCTCATACGACGTTGAACTCGAGTTAAGTTTTACGAGGCATGCCCGCGCGTTTAACGACAGTGCATAAACGAAAAGATTGCTGTTAAGAAAGCCGAAACGATTTGCATTACACGACGAAAAGGAATCAAGAAAGGTCCAGTACCGAAGGCTAGCCGTCGGCGGCCCGAATGAGCGCATTCGCGCCGTGTGCCGTTTTCTGCCGCATTCAGTCGCAAACACACTTTTTCCCCATGCACGGTCGTAATTTTCAACATTTGCTTCCAGGGAATTCGTCAAATTCTGTCAGCGTGCGATGGCGGTCAGGTGCGATGGCGCAATGTTTACAGCCGGCCGCTGGAAGCAGCCGGCTGTAAGCTGCCGGTCAAATCGTAGGCGCATATGCAGGGTGACTCATGGCATCGTTTTTCTCGTTTCGCACGAAATGCCGGCTATCCTCGAGATCGCCGTCGGCAGCCACGGCGTGCCGTCTGGACTGCACACGGGGAATATATACATATATAAACGCGTGCACGCGCGTACAAAAAGTAATCAGCACGTTACGTTGCAAACCACGTTTTGCTCGCGTACTCACTTCACGCGTCGGACGGCACGTATCCAGCGGTTCCGTCGCTCCACTTCGTACGGCTTTCAGGGGAACCAGTAAAACCGCACATTAGGATCCTTACCCCCATGTTCGAGGCAATTAACCACGCAACAATAACGGCGGCGACCGCGCTTCAGGACCGCGCGCTGCTCAGAGCCGTCGCCCGGACGACCTGCTTTCGGCACGGTTTGTTGAAGCAGGGATCGCTCGTCAAACATGTCAGACTCTGCAGGCATAGCGGACAAGTTCCTGCGTACGTTTTAATCACTTTTTGAGCCTGAAAACTAGGCGCAAAATTAAGTAAAACGCTCAAAGCAACTGAGAACTGCGTAACTCGCCGGTCGGCGTCCATTTTTGACTACCCAAGCAACTTCGGCGCACGCCACCAGGCTCCGCCACACTACTCAAAACTCCAGCGCGTCAGCCCTATACGAAGCCTCCTACCGGGTCGTCGAGCACACATCCCCGGTCTAATACCTGATCGCTCCCATCGGACCATCTTCGGACATGCGCCGTCGAGGGCGCGACATAGACAACGTGGAGCGCCTCAAGGCCTACTTAAAATCACTGGAACGGGACAAGTGCCGCGACCATCCTCCCCGCCGGCATATTTGGTCCAGCGGCCGAAGCTGCGGCGGCGCGGTGTTGACATCACGCGGAGAAACACATGTTTTACGCATTGCGTGCGCTTTTGCAGCCCCGAATGAAGCATACCGTAGTTATCTAACTGATTAGGAATGAAATAGCGGCAGTTTTCACTTGCCTACACAGCCGCGCACTCGTACTAACGCGGTAAAAAAATGCGAACTGCGCGACATTTACGCGCTCGGCTGTCGGCATTTAATAAATGCGAAGCATTTCTTAGCGAACTTCTGCGAGTTTGAACGTAGTATCTATCTATCTATCTATCTATCTATCTATCTATCTATCTATCTATCTATCTATCTATCTATCTATCTATCTATCTATCTATCTATCCGTCCACGACTGTGCGCTCTCCTCGCTGTTTCGTTAATAGGATGTATACCAAATTTGGTATGGCATAACATGACTGTATGGCGAATATAAACTACAGGTGGTAACATGAAAATAATGACGTGTCATATTTGGTATGGCGTGACATGGGTGCGTGAAAAACATAAATTACAGGTCATGCGTTGTATATACCAGATTCTACATGCATGCATGTATGACAAACATGCGATATATAATGAGCTAGATGTCATGACATGAATGACTTCATCTGCCTCAAAGACGAACAAGGCGATATATGCAGCTCTTTGCTGGCTGCTTCGCATTTGGATTGATTCCCACAATGCGTCGGAAATGCCGGATTGACACAATGGGCACAATTATAGTCACGTCACGCGCTACCAATCTTGGTGCATATCAAGCCAGCGAACCGGCCCCAGGTGCACCATGAGCATGGCATGTAAATCATGCCTTACATGACATGCGTGCCATTATTTTCATGTTACCACCTGCTATTTATATTCGTCATACAGTCACGTCACGCAATACCGATTTTCGTGCATATCAAGCCAGCGAACCGGCCGCGAGTGCACCTTGGGCTTGGCATGTAAATCATGCATTTATTAAATGATTTCTTAGCGAACTTCTGCGAATTTCAACGTAGTATCTATCTATCTATCTATCTATCTATCTATCTATCTATCTATCTATCTATCTATCCGTCCATGACTGTGGGCTCTCCTCGCCGTTTCGTTAATAGGATGTATGCCAAATTGAAAATAATGAAATGAAATGAAATAATGAAAACATGAAAATAATGATGTGTACGCCATGTATGGCATCATTTACATGCCATGCTCATGCTGTGCTCGCGGCCGCTTGGCTAGCTCGATACACACCAAAATTGATATCGCGTGACAAGAGTGCATGACGAACATAAGTTACTGGTCATAACGTGCAAATCATGGCAGGCATACCACGTAAAACGTGATTTACATGATATTGTAACGCGACGCTGGAAGAGCGCGAAAGAAGAACAAAGAAGAACGGGCGCGAGGGATTTGGTGCTCGGCATCATCGGATCGTCCCTTGTCTTTTGCCTGCCGCTTCATTGACCTCATTGTAAATAAACCCATATCATCCGTAACAGTTTTGGTGGACTGGTGCGGGGTAGCCGACGCCCTGGACAACACTGTCGCAGACGACCTTCGAAGAAGCCGACGCCTAGCTGGACTACCTCCGGAACACACCGACATGACCGATGCCCGCGAAGGCACGTCGGCCGGCAACGCCCACGCAACAACCGGTGTCACGGAGCAAAACAGCCACCGACCGAGACAACCTAGCTACTGGGCACCTGAGCCACGCATATTCTCAGGTAGGACCGATGAAGACGTGGACGATTGGTTAAAGCACTACGAAAGAGTGAGCCGCTATCACGAATGGAGTACGTCGGCGAAGCTCGTGAACGTGGCATTCTTTCTCGCCGGGACCGCCCTGCTTTGGTTTGAGAACCATGAACACGTGATGACCACTTGGCCGACCTTTGTTGAGGAACTGAAGGCCTGCTTTGGGGACACAAGTTCCAAGAAAAAGAAGGCTGAACAGACACTCGCACGTAGAGCACAACTGCCCGGCGAAACGTGTACGACGTACACTGAGGAAGTACTGAAGCTTTGCGGCATTGTGAACACGAACATGTCCGACGAAGACAAGGTCGGACATCTGTTAAAGGGCATCGCTGAAGATGTTTATAGCTTTTTAATTACAAGGGAAAACCTGCACACACCTTCCGAGTTTAGGCAGCAATGTCGGGCATTCGAGGCGCTGAAGATCCGACGAATTTTGCCGAAGTTCGGGCGCTTGGACAATGTCCCTACGGTTGCAAGTATGGACGTCGCCGCCTGCGAAGACCTCCCTCTGATCGTGCGTCGAGTAGTTCAAGAAGAGCTAGCCCGGCTTCAGGGAGCAGAGGCTAGCTATCAATGCGCATTCCACGAGTTTCCCGAACCACCATCCTTCTGGAAGCGAGAGCGTCGCATCGAGTATCGACCACAATCTGAAGAGGCGCACTCCAGCACGAGCTTCCGATCGCTCCCGACAATTCACGGTCGCCGCCGGATGTCACCACCCCGTCGTGCTGCTGCGGAATATCCCCCGACACCGCAACGTCCTCCTGTAGACTACTACGAGACGTCACGACGTGCGCCTGCGGAGTACCACCCAACTCCGCGAGCCTCTGCTACCACTAATTTGAACCGTGACGTGCCAATATGCTACACGTGCGACCTCCGACGGCATATCTCGCGCTTCTGTCGCCGCCAGCCGCGAGCACCACGTTTCTCGGCATACCCGGCTCGTGTACACGAAACCTCGACATCTCCATCTATCGTTAGCCCTCTACGACTGCAGTGGCCTAACAGATTGCGTGACGAGTCCCCAGCATCCGAGCGAAGCCTTACGCCGCCTTCGAGACGACCACGCCGTTCGCCGTCCCCGCGTCGTCGGTCGCCTCCTCCTCCCCAGCTGGGAAACTAGCTGGTGTGACCGATGGAGGTGCGGTCTCGGGACGGTCCGATTCGCCAATTCCTCCTTCTGCTGTGATGTTGAAGAACAAAGTGCGTGTCTGTATAGACGGTGTAAACACTGTAGCTCTTGTAGATACTGGTGCGACTATTTCGGTGATGAGCCTTCATTTTAAAAATCACTTTTTAGGAGATAAGGTTATCTTTGCGTGGGATCGCAATGGAACTTTTCGTGGAGTTGGAGGAGAAATGTTGCGCTCCGTTGGTGTTTGTTCGGCTTTAGTAACGATTGGAGGACAAAGTTTTAGAGCAGAATTCATTGTATTGGCGCAAGCAACTCATAGTGTTATCTTAGGGAATAGAGCTCCTGCGAGAATTGTGGCGCTACACTTGACTGTGGGACTGGGGAAATATTCTCCAAAGCACGTTGCCAACTGCCGTAATTGACGATTTTCGGGCTCAACCCGCCGACGTTCTCTCGTTGTTAGAAGATGCGTTGATCCCTGGTCATTCAGCCATGTTTATTCCCGTGTGCTCTTCTCGTGTCCTGTTGGGATCCTTCAGCGGCCTAGTGGAACCAGATCATACCAACGCACTTAAGAAGAATGTGCTGGTCTCTCGGTCGTTTATTCAAGTTATTGACGGACGTGCTCTCTTGTGGACAGTCAACGCTTCTGCAGAGTCTGTCTGTCTGCCAGCCGGATTCAAATTGGGAACGTTTGAGGAGATGACCACAATTAACGTCCGGACGGTTGAAGGGTCCCGAGACATCCGTCCACCCACTCCTGACTACTCAGCCGACTTGCGGCGCATGATAAAAAAGTCGCTGTCTTCTACTGAGCTGGATGTTCTTCTAGAGGTACTCGCCAGGTACGCGCCAGTCTTTGATTTTGCTCAAAGCGATCATTGTTCTACGCTGCCAAACTGCCGTATGCACCACCGTATCAACACGGGTTATGCTACACCGATACACCAGAAGCCTTACCGCGTATCCCCTTCGGAAAGGAAAGTGATCGCCGAACAGGTCAACGACATGCTGCAGAAGGGCGTTATTCAGGAGTCATGCAGCCCCTGGGCAGCTCCGGTTATACTCGTCAAAAATAAAGACAACTCATGGAGATTTTGTGTCGACTACCGCCGCCTTAACGCCGTCACGAAGAAAGACGTGTATCCTTTACCACGCATCGACGATGCTGTTGATTGCCTGCACTCCGCCTCGTACTTTTCATCCGTCGACCTCAGGTCTGGGTACTGGCAGATACCAATGCATCCGTCTGACAGAGAAAAGACTGCTTTCGTTACGCCCGACGGCTTATTTGAGTTTAACGTTATGCCGTTTGGCTTATGTAACGCTCCAGCAACCTTCGAGCGATTCATGGACTCCATACTTCGTGGTCTTAAATGGGAGATTTGTATGTGTTATCTCGATGACGTCATTATTTTCGGCAGGACTTTCCACGAGCATAACCAGTGGCTCAGCGTTGTTCTCAGTTGTATCAAACAAGCTGGTCTTATTTTAAACTCCAAGAAGTGCCACTTCGGTGAGCGCCAAGCCGTTGTTCTTGGATATCTAGTCGACCAGGACGGCATACGACCAGATCCCAACAAGATCACTGCAGTCCGCAACTTCAAGCCACCAAAGACGGTGAAGGACCTTCGTAGCTTCCTGGGCCTTTGTTCTTATTTTCGCCGGTTTATTAAAAACTTCGCCCAGCTAGCTCATCCACTGACAAACTTGCTTCGAAAGGACACCCCCTACCGGTGGACCTCTGAGCATGAGGCTGCTTTCGAACAGTTGAAGTTTTTGCTCACTTCTGGGCCCCTTCTGCATCATTTCGACCCGGAGGCACTCACAGAACTGCATACCGATGCAAGTGGCGTGGGCGTTGGTGCCGTCCTCGTCCAGTTTCATGACGGACGCCAACACGTCGTTTCGTATGCAAGTCGTGCTCTGACAAAGGCTGAAAGCAATTATACTGTAACAGAACTGGAGTTCCTCGCGGTTGTTTTCGCCATACACAAGTTCAGACCTTATTTGTACGGCCGACATTTCAAGATCGTAACCGACCATCATTCCCTATGTTGGCTTGTCGGATTACGTGACCCAGCGGGCCGGTTGGCTCGTTGGTCCTTGCGGCTTCAGGAATATAACTTTTCTGTTGCCTACAAGAGTGGGCGATGCCACGCCGACGCCGATTGCTTATCTCGTCTACCATCTCCAACTACAAGCACCGATGACGACGATTTCGACAATTACCTTGCGACGGTCTCCTTGGACTTTCCGAGTATGGACATCTTCAGTCAGGAGCAGCTGCGCGACCCATCACTGAGACCAATTATTGATGCGACCAACAGATGTCGACACTCAACGCAATTTGTGATTCGTGACGGTGTTTTGTACCGCAAGAATTACTCAAGCAATGGTGCCCCACTGCTTCTAGTCGTCCCAGAACGCTTGCGCCTTGCGGTGTTCCGAGCAATGCACGACGACATTACGTCTGGGCACCTTGGATTTGCTCGGACGCTTCATCGCATCCGACAGCGGTTCTACTGGCCTCGACTGTGGAAGACGACGAAGCACTACATCGCCAGTTGTGATGTATGCCAACGCCACAAGCAACCGACTGCTCTTCCTGCAGGTACACTGCAACAAGTTACGCCACCGACTTCGCCTTTTGAAAAAGTCGGAATAGATTTGCTCGGCCCTTTCCCGAAGTCTTCCACCGGACGCCGCTGGATTATCGTCTGCGTGGATTATCTGAGATAATCGTCTGCGTGGATTATCGTCTGCGTGGATTATCTGAGACGATGGCACTTGCTTCAGCCACCTCATCTGATGTGTCCTGGTTCCTACTGCATTCGATTAACCTCCGTCACGGAGCTCCCCGTGTGGTATAAGTGATCGTGGCCGGCAGTTCACCGCTGACGTTGTCGAAGAACTACTACGGCTCTGTGGGTCCCATTATCGGCATTCCACGCCTTACCACCCGCAAACCAACGGGCTAACTGAGCGTACCAATCGTACCATCATAAACATGCTTTCAATGTATGTCTCAGCGGATCATAAGAACTGGGATGCCGTACTACCTTTCATAACGTATGCCTTTAACACCACCAAACACGAAGTAACAGGTTATACACCTTCCTTTCTGCTCTACGCTCGCCATCCTCAAAGTTTCCTCGACACCGTGCTTCCTTTCTCGACCAACGAAAACGCAAGTGTCGCGCAGACCTTGTGTCGTGCTGAAGAAGCCCGTCGACTGGCCCGGCTCAGAACTCTCTCGTCCCATTCCCGTGCTAAGGCCCGTTACGACGCAAGACATTTGCCAGTCACCTTTGCAACAGGTGATCTCGTATGGTTGTGGACACCACTAAGAAAGCAGGGACTTAGCCAAAAGCTTCTTTCTAAGTACACCGGTCCATTCGTCGTCGTTAAAGGTTTGAGCGACGTCACCTACGTCATCGCAAAAGTGACAGCTGGCAACCGCCGTTCACGCAAGACGCAACTTGTCCATGTTGCACGACTGAAGCCCTGCACTCAGCGAGCCCTCTGACTTGCTCGGTGAGCTTCGTCTGGCCACGAGGAAAATGTAACGCGACGCTGGAAGAGCGCGAAAGAAGAACAAAGAAGAAGAACGGGCGCGAGAGATTTGGTGCTCGGCATCATCGGATCGTCCCTTGTCTTTTGCCTGCCGCTTCATTGACCTCATTGTAAATAAACCCATATCATCCGTAACAATATGGTCTCGGGTCGCTCGCGGTCGTTTAATGAAATACATATACAGTAAAACCTTGGTGATACGATCACGGCTCGTACAAATTTCCGTGTGATAAGAATATTTCTGTGGTCCGGGCAAGGTATATTAGCCTGCAATGTATTGCAGTATGGTTGTTGCGAACCGATTTGCAGCCCGCGACGTTTGATACGAACGTACGCTAGCGCACAGGTACGAACAGGTGCTGCCCGCGTTTGTCGCGGAAAACGTGGCTCTCAAGCGCGGGCGTGGGTATGCGCGCTACGCGACCATCAACGGTGCCTTGTGGCCTCCCAGATAGTGCGCGCGAATCTTGGAGGCCTTTAGGTGCCTTCGCGTTCAGATTACAGATGACGTTCACGTCGGGCTTTCTTTTCCGACAGGTTTACGCACGCTCCTATGCTCTAGGCAGTAGCGTCTTTGTACTGTGTTAACACGTGCCTGCCACGTCGATGCCAGCCATGTACCCGCAATCAGACGTTCTATGAAACAAGACTGAAACTTGGGCTACGGGTCCGTCATGATGTGCCATTAAAGGTGGACGAAGACCCGGAGAGACGAAGCGGACGGTCTTGGCGAAGGAACTTGGTCTCTATCTGTCGTTTAAGTCACTTTTGCCGCAGTACTCTTTTGTCATACAGAAAAGCGTAGTAAGATTAGGAAGGGGCTACTAGCGGTCACGGGGCACAACACATCTGGTTCATTTAATTGTGCACGCGCCCATGCGCCGTATATTTACGAGTACCAGTATGATCATTGACGTCTAAAATCTTTACTGGCATTCATTCGGAGCTGTTCATGATGTCGCTGCGGCCCTGAAAAACATTAAATCAAAACGTATGCCAACTTTCTTTTGTCGCATACTAATTTTCCATGTTTTCTGGTGATACGAATTTCGGATAATCCGAATATTTCGGTAACCCCGCGAGATTCGTATCACCGAGGTTTTACTGTATACCAAGATTTATATGACGAGATATTTCTGTATTACGAACGTTAGTGACAATGGTAACATGAAAATCATGATTTGCATGACATGTACAGCGTTACTTACTTGCCACGCCCATGGTGCGCTTACGGCCGGTTCAATAGCTTGATATACACCAAAATTGGTATAGCGTGAAGTGACTATATGACGAACATGAATGGCAGGTGGTAACGTGAAAGTCACGATATGCATGACATGTACAGCATGGTTTACATTACACTGTCCTTACATTACGCTTCCGGTCGTTTTGTTAACTGGATGTATATCAAATTTGGTATGGCATGACATGGATGTGTGACGAACATAAAGTATAGGTCATGCGTTGTATATACCAGATTCTACATGCATGCATGCAGGATAAACATGCGATATATAATGAGCTAGATGTCATGACATGAATGACTTCATCTGCCTCAAAGACGAACAAGGCGATATATGCAGCTCTTTGCTGGCTGCTTCGCATTTAGATTGATTCCCACAATGCGTCGGAAATGCCGTATTGACAAAAACCGCACAAATATACAGTCACGTGACGTGCTACCAATCTTGGTGCATTATGTGAGTGCACCATGGGCTTGGCATCTAAATCATGCCTTACATGACATACGTGCCATTATTTTCATGTTACCACCTGATATTTACTTTCGTCATATAGTCACGTCACGCAATCCCAATCTGTAGGAGTCAGTTTTCATTGCGCACTGATCGTTATATGTGAGCTCAAAGGCGTCAATTTTGCGCCAAACATAATTAAGAGCTGCCTGGCAAACTTATTGTGCATGAACCTTTTGCGGCAACCACGCGAAACAAATCAAATAGAATCAAATCTTTATTTCAGTTTGTACATACAAACTAGGGATTGCTAGAAAAAAAGCAGCGAATTTTACGCCACTTGACGAGCCTGGCCATCCTTACACGTCAGCAGTAGGCACAAAGCAGAAACAACCACTGTACAGAGAGTTCGTGTAAGTATCCGTGCATGTGCAAAAAAATCTCATAAACAACTAAATAAAAAAATAATATAGACAAAAAGACCTATGCGTCATAATTGGCAACAGTACTGTGAGTGTAAAACAATAACATAAATTGATACAATGTATGAAGACATGAAAACATTTGATATTACGGTGGCACAGATTGCCGAATAATGCTCTTGCGAATGGCAGAACGAGACATAGTATTTAGGCAGTCATAAAATGAGGTATTCAAGAACTTGGCACAGTGTAACTCAACGCAGAAAAAACATAATTTGTGATACACTTTGGTAATACGTAACTACTCTGTACTCTGGTGTCATATGATGAGTGGCGAAACGCAAGTGGAACAATTTTAGAAAAAAAGGAATCATTTGTTCTTGTTCTTGTTTTATAAAAACATGCAAATCTGTAGTCAAATAATTTGTTTACAGGTACAATATTATATTGTAGGACGATATGCTTAGTGGGTGAATCATAGGACCCATTCAGAATTGCGCTGAGCATTTTCTTTCGCAGGGCTTGTAGTTTTAGTATGTTTGACAACGTTGTATTGCCCCAGACTAGCAGGCAATAGCTTATGTGGGAATAAAAGAAGGCATAGTACAAAGTAAGCTGCACCAGTGCAGCGGAGAGGCAAACATTCCCCCAAATAACATTTGCGAATTCTCAGTAAAACATTTGCCTCTCAAATGTGGGTATCCGTCGTGGGAACAAGTTTTTCGTGCCATATTCTGTGCAGCCACACAGCCCGTCGCTTCCCATCTTTTTTCCTGCTGCGTATAGCAAAGAGGGCTTTGCCTGTTTCCCGCCGGTTGCTGCACCCAAAAGCGCAGAACCCTGGCCTTCTTCGATGCCTCGGTAGACTTGCCATGAAGTGTCAAAACGATACGAGGTGTCGTAATGTTCCTGCACGCTTTTCTGAGGCTATTCGCCGCGAGATCGGGCTACAGGTGGCAGCACCGTCGCCGCGCTAGTGTGGATAGGCGGTTGTCGGCGCGTATACAAACGTGCACAACAGCACTTCGTTGTGAGCGATGAGAGCCGATTTCCGGCAAACAAAATGCGTGGACTGCAGCTTTGTGGTAATATGTGCGATCTTCATTCCCGAATTAATGTACAAAGCGCGCCGAACGTTACAATTGCTAGTGAGAGAAGCGCATTCTGCCAACGAATGGGTTGCTTGCCTTCGGCGACAGTCAGCGTTTTCGCAATGGGTGACGTTTTCTTGTTGTTTTATTTGTACATGTTTAGCTTGTGCTCCACCTACTACGCACTGCGGTAGCGCGCGACATAATTAAGTATTTTCTTCTTGTTCATTTGGATGCCCCTCAACAAAAAGAAAGCCCGTATTCCTGCACGATGAGTTGAAATAGCACTTTGTGCACTGCGTGCTCAAATATTCATTAGCATTTCTTATTCAGTTCTCCATGAAATGTAGGACAGTTTATAGGTTCACTGAGGAAAGCTACGTGACTGACAGCGCTTTAGCGCGACGGAGACGTTTAACACGCACACGCTTGTTTTTATTCCAGTAACAGTACACAAAGGTAACTGTACTGCACGGAAATTTCTTCGATTGATTGCTTGCACGACAGTAATGAAACAAAGTTCCTGTTATTTCACGGGACCAAAATACGCTTTTTCATACGAATAATGCCCGCTGCCTTCTGTCATTCTAAACAACGCAACACAAACGCTCAAGATAATGTAAAGAAAAAAAGATGTGGCTTCGCGTGAAATACGACATTATTGTAAACTACGCCGTTTCGATTAATTTTGACCATCAGAGCTCTTTAACGCGCACCCTAATCTAAGTACAGGGGTGTTTTTCTACAAATTTCGCCACAAGTTAAAATTGCGCAAGGCAACTCAGTTTTGCGATTTCCGTGCCATTTCATTTCCTGTTCTTTTTTGGGGACAGTTTAAGTACCGAAGTGTCAGACGTGACTTAACAGAAATATTTCTCTTTAGTGAGACCAGGACCGTACACAACTAAAGCTCGTTGCGTAACGTATAAACAACACCTAATCACAACGCTCGAGTACATGCGAGCCTTTTTTTACCGCCGCGCCACTAAAAAGCTATATTCACATGAGATTTAATACTTCTCATCTTTCAGGCAATGCCGAATGCACTTTGCAATGCGCTTGAACCCCAGAGCGACACCTACACTGATATGACTCTCGTAAACGGAGGGTACAAAGGACCACACACAGCACTCTCGACAAGTGCACTCTCTGATCTTATTACAGTACATATGCAGCCGATCAAGGCCTAATGCTTCTTTACATCGTGTTAGGCATACGTACGAGCGATTAAAGTTGCACTAATGCAACGGAACACACCGTCATTTGAGGATCTGCATGACGTACGCGCACATGCAAACACAACGGGGCTAGCAGACGACGCGCGGAGCAATCCACACTAGGCGCGGTTCACCCAGAAGCCGCTAGGCGGCGACTCTGCTCGATCTCGCGGCCAATTGGCCTCGAGGAGTTACGGAGTCGCCCTCTGTCGGACGCGCCTCGATTGCGTGCTAGGCAGGATACCGCCGGCGCGCTCCCCATAGGTTTTGCTGTCGGCGCTCTACAAAAACACCTCGCGGAAGCCCTCCAAGGCACTTCTGTGAGTACTTTCGAAAGGAACAGTGTTATTTACTGTCAAAATAACCATTTTCGACGAACTGAAAGCACAAGATAGTCTACAGTCGCTGTCTCTTCGCAGAAAACCGAGCACGCGCTTCACGCGGTCACCGCGTTGGAGACCCCTGAACCGGCTTCTTGCAAACTATGTGAAATATCTCGTTAGAGTAGACTGCCTGTATAACCAAACGGAGCATAACAGAAAGAAGCCTCAAGCCAGCGATCGCACGGGTTCGCGACTACTGACGGTGCCTCTGCATGTATGAGCGTCTGCATGTATGTTCGTACTGATGGTTTCGCTTTTGCTACGAGCGCGTTTTGGCACCGCGCTGTGAACTTTAGGCCGCAAGATATGAGAATTTGTGAGTAAACAAACAACTACTGTTGCGCGGACGCTGCCAGAGCAGTTCAAAAACAATTTCCTTACAACTGCGGCTTCGGTGCGCATGGCAACTTTGTGATCTGCTGTCCCGACGATTCAGTGTTTTTTTTTTCTTTTTCGGTCTAAATTTGGGTACATTTCAATGTCATTTGACAAGTTGTCTCGCACTGCGTATTGATCGTTCTTCTCAGCGGGCAAATGCCGCTGCTTCTGTTTCTTTATTCAGCGCATTCGTTTCGTTTCATGCTCACACAAAACGTGAGCAAATGCGACGCCTTTTTTTCATGCTCCTTAATTACCGTTCCGTTTGCATTCCAGAGAACTTGCCGCTCTCTGTCATCAACAAATTCATAGACCTAAGCTTCACCACTTCGAGATTGCTGGTGGAAGAAGAACCAGTCTACGAGACCGAGCATGTAGTAGCATGCAACGCCTAGGAAAAGAAATAAAATACAGTAACGTTTGCCGGACTTGTTCTGCAAACGTCGGCTGTGAACTAGGACCCGCATGAACTTGAAATAGCGGTGAATAAAATAGAAGGTATTGCAGCAACCAGCAGCCGCAAAACAGGATAGTAATTATTTGGCGTGTACCCCAGCAATTTTGGCAGCAGTGTCGTGTCTAATGCCAACAGGGTGGCATCTTTCCCACGTAAATAAATGAGGCTCCAGAAAAATACATGGGGTTGGCCGGTGGGCCGATCACGGAGGCAATGCAAAATTTATGTAGCTTATGAAACAATGCATGCCTCATCAAATGGGAAGGTTGCCCGTCGGCGTGCCGCGTCGGCGGCGTCAACTCGAGTGATGCGAAAAATGCGACGTCACAGATCGGCAAAATATGTAACGTCATTATGACGTCACATAATGTGACGTCACTAGATGACGTATTCACACGTCATGGTCGCTTTGCATTGCCTCCGTAATCGGTCACGGAGGCCGTGCAAAACCGCGTTAGGTGCAGAACGCTTTTGGAGGGGGGCGCGGGAGAATTAGTACATTCACTGACAAGAAGAAGATGGCTTTCGCCTTCTAGTCATCTTTAACGAATGCATAAGGGACCCTGTGCGTTTTTTAATTTAACGTATCCGAACAATGACTTGCGCATCTGCAGCCGATTTTGTGGACGCTGAGCACGGGGCCGACGATCAAGAGGTCGCATTGGAGGGTTCTGAGATGGTATCGCACTTGGTAAAAGGTAGCGCTTTTACCATCCTGTGGCAGATAAGCATCATTTGCCGGCGGGAAGCGCGCGCGAGCCATCATCGCAGTGCGCGCTGTCTGCTACTCACCGAACATCGCAGGCCCGACACAGTAACAAAAGTCTTCGTCGCGGAAGTGCTTGTTGCACACAAGACTCGTAGCGGATGGCTACTTGCCGGCTCTTAGCTTTACAACCCATGCTTCACGCTGTTTCTTGTCCCGCGGTTACCAGTGCAGGCTGACACTGGGCTCCTTTGCGTAAGCGCGGCACTGCGGCACCGAGTGGTAGAGCCCCATGTTCGTCGCCTTCGGAGGCAGCCACTCTATTACAATGGTTTCAATTGAGTAGAAAATGAGAGAAAACTTCCGAATTTGAGCAGACCGCAGCGCATGTGGGACTTGAAACTCGTTTTCAAAGCACGCGGCAGTGGGCCACAAGCAGCCGACGCGGCCGCTGAGACCACGTGATCCTGCCAAGCACGTCACGCCGACGGTGGCGCCGGCGTTTCCAGTGGTGGGCCTCGAGGCCAATAGAAACAAGCCCCCTTCAAACCGCCGTGCGTCAGCGGCCGGGAGACACTATAGAGGCGAGCGAGCTGGACCTTTTATGTGGCGAAGCCGCCGAAAGGGCGCGGTGGAGAAGAGAAAACTAACGCGGTACTTTTGCCATTCCAGTGACTTTAGGCCTACTATGGCCCACTCATAGTGGCGAGCTGTCTTTTCGAGTTGTTTTTTGACGGCTACCTTTTCGTACCCGAGGTAATTGTGGCGAAGCCTTGGTACTCTTTAAGGGTTCTGACACGACTAGGATCGCAGGCATGTATTCGATAACTTACGAATGTCGTTTGAGATAAATTGCGGTCATCGAAGTCGAAGATATCCATATAGGTCGTTAAAACGTAGGGGAGTTGCGCAGCTTGCCAGGGCAGAAGATCAGGGACAATCATTTTCGCGATTTCGATGGGGGTATGCTTGCTGAGATGGCTTCAAACAAGGACGAGCAATCTTCAGCGTCTGATGCCACGATGTCACAGGCATGAAGCGCTGATACTTCCACCAATGAAATGCCTTGCGAGAGATCTTGTGTCGAGTTACTGAAGTTGAGGAGCTGTACGCAGTTGTCGACAGCTGTCACTATGGTATTCGGCGCAGAAACATTTTGGGCCAACAGTACGTCAACTAATGGCGACATTATGTAGTCGCTGTCGGGAAGAGGCGTTAATATCGTCAAGGCCACACACGTGACGGCTTGCGGTGACTGCCGAGCATAATATACAGAGCACAAACGGTGTAACGGTGAAGCTGGGACATCAACAAGCCGAGGCTGTTAAAGTTGAAGAACGCTGTTTGCACAGCAAGTGAGGGCAGCATTAGACAAGGAATCTAATCTAAGAACTGAGAATGACGTCATTTGGACAGTGCTCAAGAACAGCAAACAAAAAAGATCTGTGGTAATTGGTGATTGTCATGCGTGCTGTGCACATTCGTATGCAGGCAGGAGTTCGTAACACAATTCCACGCAACCATATTCTAGCGTATAACAGCAATTTATAGTGTGAAAAGACGCCAGCGTTAACGCAGCCAGTCTCCACTTAGTGGGCTTAGAATACTGCAGTGTGCCGTCAAAGCCCTCATTGCAAGGACATGTAAACTGCGGAACATTCCCAATGCCTCGCAATGCGTTCAAATGCTCTGCTAGGAGCTATAACAGTTCTGCCTGTAAAGCTACATCTACGATTCTTACTGAGACGTTCTGTGCGCCATTCCAAAATTTCCGTAACTTGTTTTGCGGAATGCGTGCAATACATAAAGATTGATGTTTTTTAATATACTTGTGTATTTCCATATGAACATATGAAAGCGTACAGAATTGCAGGAATGACAAGAAGAACGTTTCACTCAGTAGGCATAATACAACCGCAGCATTTATGCTGCGGATGCCGTTATAGCTCGCGTAATTACTTTCCAGCATGAAGACCTAGGGTTTCCATGAGGCAAGATGGAATTTTTTTCTCTGATATTCTACCAATAATAAATTATGAGTCGAAGCGAGCCAAATATGCGGGCAAAACCGTGGTGATGCGTTATGTACACTCGATGAAAAAAGAAAGAGTATGCTTTATTTTTCAAGGTGATAACCATATATATAATAATTGTTGCGTTTTACGTCCCAAAACAACTATATGTTTGTGAGGGACTCCATAGTGGAGGGCTCCGAAATATTTGACCATCTGTGGTTCCTTAACGAGCGCCTAAATCTAAGTACACCGGCCTCTAGCATTTCGCCTACATTGAAATGTTGCCGCCGTGGCAGGGATTGCATCTCGCAAGCAGCGGGTCAGCAATCGAGCACCATAACTACAAGACCCCCGCGGCGAGTTTCTTTTATCAGTGCGTTCTCAATTGCCGCGTGTGTCACTCTCTTTAAAGAGATGTTTTAACTCATGATTCGGTTACCAAGGGTCTCCGACGAGAGTATAATGACCTTGAAGCACAGCTCATGTGTATTTTAAGGAGACTCACATACGGTGCAAATCACAGCTTACAAAAAAAGTGTGAAGGCTCCTTTTGTTTCTTGAGGTTCTGACCTACGGGGAAAATGTTCAGAGCATTAGCATTTAGAAATTAACGACGCGATTTTGTGCGGCCAAGTTCATGTTGAATACCAACGGGCAAGAAATCTATCATAACGAAAAAAGCAAATGTGCTTTATTTTATTGTCTATCCGCGTTCAACGCGCCTGCTGTACGTTATCGTTTCCGAGTTGCCCTATATCGGGTTTACGAAGGATACTACCTCTTTGTACCACGTCTATGGCAATGATTGCCAGTGTGTGAGGCAGAGAGGCGCGGCAACGCTTGGCGTTGAACACCTCAGAGTTGCCTCGAGTCCTTGGCGCAGTGCGTTTTTGTAAAGTGGTACTTTTACCCTTAAGTTCTATGTAATAGCGCTAGAATTAGACCTGGCTCCAGCAGGTATTAGCCCTGCCGTAAACAAATTCTTAAGAAGAGTAAAGAATTTTAAATGAAAGGGGACATGCATAATATTCTATAGCAGGAAGCTTTAGTCTCTGCTGTTTATGGTATTTCCTAGAAGGTGGAGACGGTTGATGCATATGAACAAAACACTCATGTGTGAAATTCAAGTGCGACGCAATAGCACAATAGCTGCTGCGGCCTTCTTCTGCAGCATATATATATATATATATATATAGTCGAGAAAGGAAGACAAAACGTACGAAACAAACTTTACTAACGTTTCGGCAGGAGGGCCTGCCTTCGTCACTCTGACGAAGGCAGGCCCTCCTGCCGAAACGTTAGTAAAGTTTGTTTCGTACGTTTTGTCTTCCTTTCTCGACTGCATTTCCCACCGGATCCATTGAACTTCATCCTCGCATATATATATATATATATATATATATATATATATATATATATATATATATATATATATATATATATATATATATATATATATATATATATATATATATATACACACGTGTGTGTGTTTGTGCGACTGCGGCGTTGTCAATGTACGCCATTGTTTCTTTTCTATGATCGAGGCCTAGAACATCTGCAAATATTGTTGTTCTGACTCGCACGATCCCCTATTTTCTTCACGGTAGAAGGCACATTTTTCGAGGGGCTTGTTTTTTTTTTTTTTTTTTTGTTAGACGTAAGTCAATTATTAAAGCAGCCCATTATGCCACGGAGGGCATAGGGGCCATTAATTTTTGTCTTTAACTGTAGTTTAGGAATAATGCCGTAACTGACATCAGTGTAATGAAAGCGGAAAGAAGATCACCCTATGTTCCGGTGGGATCGCAACCCAAAATTTTCGAATGCGAAGGTTGTGGATCCGTGAAAAACTTTTGCTTTATCAGCATTATACCCTTCCAGGCGAACTCCTACCGCGACTGTATGTTGTGGGAAAACAGGCGTATGTTCCACCCTACACTTCGAGATGAACGTCCACTGGAGTTATGACGCGAGCAGCGAAATCTTCTGGCAGGGACGTAGATGAAACAGAGGGCGCGGACAAGAATGTGGCGTGTAGAACAAAAGCCGGTGCACGGCCATACACGAGGAAATATAAGTCTAATTAGTCGTGGGTTGTACGGCAGTATTATAGGCAAACGGGGCGGAAGGAAGTACATTGTCCCAGTTCTTGTGATCTGGTTTTACATACATGGAGATCATGTCGGTCAAAGTTCGGTGAAAACGCTCTGTAAGACCATTTGTTTGCGGATGATATTGTTACAAGCAAGAAGTACACCAAACGGTTAAAAACCTGGATTGTCCGCGTTTACTTCCGCAAGGGGTCTCGAGGCAGCACATCAAACGTCGTTTTCTTTAGACAGGGCTGGGCAAAGATACTTTGAAATTGTATCGCGATACGATACAAGATACTCGGGCAAGAAGTACTTGAGATAAAGATACAAGATACCACAACGCCGATTGTATCCCATACGATACATTCCAATTGTATCTTAAGATTCTTCAATACATTCGGAAATTTGTCATTGTATATCTGTATATACGGTAATGTAGCACCAAACACCGATGCAAAAAAATGTTCGCTAGAAAGTTTATTAACTGCGACCATTTTTGTTTGATTTCAATGAAATGTCTCTTAGTACCTCAAAATTTTTTTGTTTCTTGCTAAAGGTGCCTTACTTTCGTTCCGAAATTAATTATTGGGATTGCTTTAACTGCATATCATGACAGCTCTTTATACACTTCGCTGATACCGGTTTTTGCTTGCCGTTTTTTAATTGGCTGGAGTCGATGCTGTGCTTGCCGACCAGCTAGCGGGATGCCGTCTAATTACAAGGACGTCAATAAGAAGCCTCCGCACAATGGTGCAAACACCGTTGTTAAGTTCTACCTTGCCCGTAAACGTATCACGTTTTTCGCACTACCCGATCACCGGACAGGTGTACATCAGCGAGAAATTGGTAGCGTCATTCTTTGCGACGCATCGTGTTTCCGTAGAGGACATAAAACTGCAATTACTTTTATATTCTACTGATTTGCTGGCGTAAAGCGTCTGTTAGCGACGTACTCAGTAATGCGCGATCTTTTAACATTTTTTTTCTTTTATGAGAGAACATCTGCAGCCCAGAAAACGTCGGAAGTGTTATATAGTTGCATAAAGTGCCGCAGGACACCGCCGCTATTCACACTATAATGCCACTTCAGCTCCGATTACATGGTGATTAGTAACAGTAAATATATTTAGCGAGGACTAAAAATAAAAGCAAATATAACTAAGTAAATAGAAAAGTGGTTCTGCATCAAACACAGCGAATAAGTATAGGAACACGATACAGGCGGCACTCCCAAGGGCTAATAATAATTGTTGCGTTGAACGTCCCACAGAACCAATATATGATAATGATAGAGACCGTAGTAGAGGGCTTCAGACCTTTCGACCACGTGGTGTTATAAAATTTAAATAGAAGCACACGGGCATCGAACTGCGGCCGCCGCGACCTACGGGATTATATCAATACGGGTTTATATCAAATAGGCCTATAACAAAGCAAGCACCCCCTATAGATACACGAGTTTCACGTGGCCTATTTCCTCAACGTTAATTAAACTAATTACCCTAATTAAGCGGTGTCAAGGAATGTACATATGAATCTCATTAGGCATAGTTGAGCATGGCACTTCCAAATTAAATCAGAGCGTAATTAGCTTTAATTAAGCAAATCAAATTAATCGTATAATTTTCACGCAATCGAAGCTGATTCCCTGTGAGTCCCTTGCAGTCAAGCTCAAGAGCATTACCGCTGACCAAGCTGAAGCTAATAAAACTCAGTTAATCCTAAGTACTGTTAATTAGGAGAAGGTACAATTACGTTTCCCAGTGTTGTGTGAGATCGAACGAAGCTCACCCGCGACACTCGTATCATGTGACATAATTTCTCTAATTACGCCTAACAGCATGGTATTGAAACTTTTTTGCCGCATAGGATACTCTCGGCAGAGAAGGTGTTTCATATAAATTAATCACGTAAATTTAAGCAGCACAAAGAGGCTGCAAAACTGTACCGTGCTCACCAGATTCAAACAAGACACCAAATTTTCCGGTATAATGACTGGTATTCGCTACTGCTTGAGATAACCACGTCACGTCGCAATGAATGTGGTCCTTCAGGATGATTTTTTGCTCATATACCAGTTCGAGTTGAATTTACACCGATATAACCCGAACTGAAGACGGTGGAAATGAAGGTATCTTGGATACTTAGCCCTAAAGTGTCCCGTTTCGATCCGTCAGTATACTGTATACCTTTTTTGCCTGAAAATATGCATTTGGTTAGGTTACGAAAATCAAAAACATAACAAATAATGCGCCATCAGGCGACGGCATCTAAATCCTGACTGCGCGTGCACCTTTTGCGACAGCTTCCATCGACAAAAAAAGCTGTCCGTCGGGCGCTAGCGCGTATATCGATAGCGCTTTAGGTCTCAGATTGTTCCGACTGATAATTTCACCCATGAACGACGGGGTTTCCCAGCCACAAATTAGAGGTATATTTTGAAGCCTTCAGCCGCATATGACGTAACAATTTTTTTTATTGAACTGTGTGGTCATTTTTCGCACGCTTAGCCCGACGCCCTATCTTCGTGATCACTGGTGGCGACGAGCGCAGACGATAACCTTCATTGACACGCGCTGCAAATAGCTCTTAAGATCGTCTGTATTACAGTTTTGAAGTAGTAGACTATGAAAGTGGCGTCAGTAGTGGTTCTTCATTAGTAATGGCGCCATACATACCCTTGGAGGAAAGAAGACGCATTGCGGAGCCTGACACCGCTTAATTAGGTTAATTAGTTTAATTAACGTTGAGGAAATAGGCCACGTGAAACTCGAGTATCTAGGGTGTGCTTGGTTTGATATAAGCTTAAATAGTGTCATAATTAACGCTAATTAGGCTTTAATGATCCTAAGTAGTCTCCGCTTGGTCAAGGGTAATCCTCCTGAGCTTGGCTTCATTGGGCTGATGGGGAATTCGACTTGGCTTAATTGGTCACAAGTAGGCTTGCCTTGTTTATGCTTAATATGCTTGGCTATATCGGGTGAAACCATGATAAACTATGCTTAATTAGATTTGGCTATACTTTCCTCGACTCAACTGCGCTCATGTAAGGTCAACTTGGCCTAACATGAAAACGGCAAGCTGGGCTAAGCTTAGTTAGGATTTGCTTAAATGAACTTACTTATGGTTGGCTTTATTATGAGATACCATGCTTAACTAGGTTTAATCAGTTCCGGCTACACTTTGGCTTAAGTACGCACATCTAAGCTTCACACGGCTTAAAGCGACAAAGACGAGCTGGGTCAAGAAACTTAATCATATATGCTTGGCTTCACTAGGTACTACGATGCTTAGTTAGGCTGATTGACTGGTGTAAAAAGCGACGCGCGCACGGCGCTGGAGCTGGCCCCGCCGCAGCCGCTTCGTAAAACAACGGGGCAGATTACATGGAGCAACGAAAGCGACACGCAGTTGATGTTTTGTCTACGAGCGTCATAACCACGTCCGACAGAGCGACATGAAAGGCCATCTGATATGTAGGGACGCGCATCATGAGATATGTAGTACGCCTTGATCATGAGCAACCAACTAGCCCGATTTACCGCCATTGCCAAAGCAGCCACACTTACAGCAGAATGTCTCGGTGCGCAACTTCGGTTCGACACATTATGACGTTTGGATTACAGTTATCACAAGAAGGAGAAGCAACGAGTTAAAAATGAAAACGTCAAGCCCAGCGCCAAATCCTTAAAGCCCCCGTAAAGCACCATCGCAACTCCGTAGGGCGAAACACCGTTATCAACACTTTTGATCTTCTGTCACACGGGCACAGCCTCTTCACAATTCTTGGAAATGTCAACACGGCACCACTGTTCACAACGCCGCATCGTTTCACTCATGAACACTGCACTTGCCTGGACTGCTCACAAGAAAATCCAGTGGCGAAGCAAGAACCAAATACAGAGCGTAATTCAAGCGTTACCGTATGAGCACGGAGTCACTCAACTAACGTGCCAAAATACTGTGAATTCGAAATGCCGCAATGCACCTTACACAGACACTGGAAAGCGAAGCAAACGAACTGTTACCGACAGTCAAACACGCATCGTAGGCACCTCGAGTGCTAGTTACGGTCGGTACACAGGCGCCAGTGGCCGCTTCATAAACACACCGAGGCACGGGCTTCGCTACGCTTCACCGCACACCAAGAGACACTGCCATCGGTCTTCACAGGGCTTGCGCGCACCGAAAAAGCAGCGGTATTCACAGCACATACAGTCGAACGCTGAAGGAACTCAAGCGAGAAGCGTTTGCGATAATCGGCACCGACACATACAGTTTACGACGCCATGTTGTTTTCGCGATGCGCAGCAGGGGCCAGCGCTAAGAAAGCTCACAAGAAGCTCTTGCACGTTTTTGGCGGCGAGATAAAAATTTATTTTATGCGCGAGGGGGAAGATATGACGAACACGACAGGAGCGCGCGATGAAAGAAGTGTTTTGTCAACGTCATAAGATGACCTGATGTAGAGAGTACCGCTTCCCAACCAGTCACATGCTGCGCCTCTGCCAAGCCGTCGTCTGCTATCAAGAATTATGGCTCAGCCCTTTGTAATGGGTTGGAAGCTTTAAACGACCCACCAGTTATGTAATTTGCATTGGGTGACGCCCTGTCGCTATTTCCCTCTCCCGTCATGCTGTATAACATACGTTGACGTGGGAGAGAGACGGTGGAGGGGGGGAAACTTTACTGAGACCCCGAGGAAATGGATCATGCGCTTATGGGCTTCCTTGGCAACCAATACAAGTGCAATTGCGAGGAACCCACTACGCTATAAATCAATGTAACTTTACTGAGACCACGAGGAAATGGATCATGCGCTTATGGGCTTCCTTGGCAACCAATTCAAGATTCAAGTGCACTTGCGAGGAACCCACTACTTTTGCCGACTTTTGCTCGTCGTTTGGCGACATTGACTGGAAAGTCAGTGGCAACCCTGCCCATGACCGCGACCTACCTTCCCCGGCTACGTCTCTTTCCACCTCTCGTCCGGCCACCAGCGCAGTGGTTCCCGCGCCGGACGACCTGCCCGACGATGTTCAGGATCCCGCGCCCGAGGTTCCCGCGCCCGACGACGTTGCTGCTGCCATCGACCAGTCCGCCACGAGGTGCGTTTCTTCAACGCCCTCGGCCGACGGTCCATCAGGCATGCCCGCCATCCGCCCGTCGTCCCTGTCCTCGCCGGCTGACGACACGTCCATGACCTTGGCTTCCACGCTGGCTACCTTGCCGCCCGACCTGGAAGCTGACACGGACAACCTCTCGCCCGCTGTTCGCCCCTCGCTCGCGGAGGTTCCGCCGTCGACGGTACCCGAGCACGACCTTTCACCGACCTCTAAGCTGTGCGCCTCTTGCCAGCAGTGACCAGCGTCGCCCTTGACGTCTACCGCAGCAGAAGTTCGTGCCCCTTACCAACTTCGGCCGCACTTGCAGGACGCTGCTACTATGACGGAAGCGCCTGAGGACGACATGCCTGCTGGTTCGCCAATGGCATAGCAAGCCACACATATGACGCCTGCCACGTCGGCCGGCCACCGTACCCGCCGGTATTTCGTCTCGCGCCGCAGACAACGTGCGCGGAGTGCGCCCAGCAGTCACCGGCATTGTTGTTGCCTGTGCAACGCCTCTCCTCGTGCCCACCCGACTTTCTGGGATTGGTTCCAACATGCAGAGAGTCGGGCGCTCTTGCTCCTGCCTACAGCGTCCATTCGTCGCAACCCCCGCCCGCTACGCAACTCCCAGAGCCGCCCGCCAGAGACCCACTGGTCTCCGATGGTCATCTCACGTTGACGATCTGGACTGCCCAGTGACACTTTGTCTCGCGTCACGAACCTTCTTGTATACCCGCCCCCATCGTTTTTCATTTCGGCTTCATTTCTGCGGGGGGGATTAATCTGTAGCAGCATCATCATCTCTCACAATCATCATCATCGTTTTACCACTTACGCGCCGCGCCTCTTGCGCACCTGATGCTCAGAGCTCGAGGCGTGAGCAGTAGAGAACGAGCTCACGCTCCTGGCGGTTTGGACGCCGGCAGCCGCTGCCGCTCTGCTTCTACCATGGCCTTCTAGTAAAGCAGCGAGAACGACACGGCCACGTTGGCTGCCGTCACGTCTCTCACGTCTACCCTCCCTTGCTATAGATAGATAGATAGATAGATAGATAGATAGATAGATAGATAGATAGATAGATAGATAGATAGATAGATAGATAGATAGATAGATAGATAGATAGATAGATAGATAGATAGATAGATAGATAGATAGACGCATGTTAAAATGGGATTGAACACCATGGCTGGACTAGAGGGAAACGCAAAGCGCGTCGTGCCTCCCCGATAGCCCGGCCGCGATTTTTCTCGGGGCGAGCGCGTGAGCGGGGAACGCGCTGTTACAGCCATGTGAGGAAGGCGCGCGTCGCAGAGCTATTTTAATGGCGATAGTCTTTCTTGGCGAACTTTGAGGGGGTCCGCTCTATGTACGGCTGGTGCAGAAGCCTAGCTCCGGTCCCAGCCGCAAATAGTCGCACCGTGTCAACGTCCCCTTCCCGTAGCGCGCGTCATCGCAGCTACGACGGGTTCGGGCGAATAATGCAACAGGCTAGAACAACAAACAACACTTTATTCCTACGGTAGCAATAACGCGTAAATGTCGCGTAGAGGGATAGTCCGCTCTCGTAGAAAACAAAGGGTAACGCTTACACCTTCGGTCGATGATCGGCTGGCGGGTCTCGGGGCGGTGAGGTGTTACTTCGCAGGTCAGCAGGGCACGAGAGACCGTCTCTCTGCCTGGTCGGCAGTTTTGTTCACCTCCCGTGTCCTTCCCCACCGCGAGGGTTGATTCCCTCGCAGGGCGAGTTCCCTTTCCCGCGAGCCGGGAAGCGAGGATTGGCGCGCGGAGTGGCGGGAAAGAAGGGGTTGTCCGGAAAGGGCGACGGTGCTCCTCTCCTAGTGGTCCCCCGGCTCCCGCCGTCAGTTCGCTATCGCGCCAGCCTTAAGGAAAGGAAATGGGCGCACGTGCTCCCCCACATCCTCCCCTTAAGAAAGCCCTCGGACGACAGAGACTGAACCATGAGGTAATATTTTGTTATTCCTCATCGAGAAGGCTAGGATGGATCGGTCCAGGTCCGTGCCCTCCTGCGGTCGGCCCTCTGCCGTGGGTGTCGCCGGTGACCCCACTGGCGTCGCCGCTGCCTCCGAAGTAGCCACCACCGGCCTCGTTGCGGTCTTCGCTGTCGTGCCCACTTGCGTCATGGCTTCCCCAGTCGTCGCCTCCGCCGTCACTGCTGCAGTAGTTCTGGCCTGCACCTGCAGCCCCGTGGTCCGGACCGCGCCTCCTTGAGCCCCGCCTCTATGGTCATGGGTGGCGACTGAAAGGAGCGAGTCCGCGAAGTGTTTCCTTCCAGGCGGCCTCTCCAGCATGGTTCGGGCTCCTCCGGTCTGGCGAGGCTCGGGGTTTTCGGCATGCTGCGCCATGGCCTTGAGGGAGCATAGGCCATCGGGGTGTCCACACAACCCTGGCACGTCCCGGTGACTGGGGCCCCGAGGCAGCTGGCTCTCCCAGTTGGGTTGGCATTGGTCTTCGGGCCTCTTGTGTGGAGGCCGGGCGGTGGAGTGATGGGGTAGCGTGGAAGTGGCGGTGGAATGTACCAGTCGACCTCCAGTCAGGCGTCCATGGCGATGTTTGCCGGTGTTGGTGGGGCTGCAACAACGACGATGGAATGTGGGTGTGGGCTCGCCGTAAGGAGGCGGTCTCCTCTCCGAGCCATCCCGGCGGCACCTATTTCCCTTTTGCTTATCCAACATGCAGAGTTGTCTCCGCCTGTTTCGCAAAAAGTACCGCGGCTCAGGGCTCTTCACTCGGTTTCGAGCGTTCTCAGCCGCCGCCTGCGACTCGGAGGGGGACTGATAGTCGTCCCCATGCTCCTCCCGTGACACGTAGCGTTTCAAGTCGCATACGTGCACTGGTCCGCCGCTCGGTTTGCCTTTCATGTTCGCGAGCCGATAAACAAGCGAGGAAAGCTTCTCTCGCACTCTGTACGGCCCGGACCATTTCGGTGCCAGCGAGGCTGCAAACTGTTTGCTAGCGTCGCTAAGAACATGATGGCGTCGCAGCACCAGATCGCCCACTTCGTAGTGTACGTTCCGATGCGAGCTGTCGTAATGCGCCTTCTGTTGTGCCCTAGCAGTGCCGAGATTACTGCGTGCTTTACGTAAAACTTCCGCTAGCTTCTCGCGCAACTGCGCTGCGTATTCAGCTCGTGCTGATGACGCCACTGGCACTCCACTGCGATCTGCGAGTACAGCCTCCATCGGATTCGGCAGTTCTCTCCCCAGGTTTAGAAAAGAAGGCGCATACCCAGTCGAGCGGTTCACAGTCGATCGCAACGCAAACCCGATCTCTGGAAGGTAGGTATCCCAGTCCTTGTGCCTTTCAGAGAACGCGACAAGCATGTGCTTGATGTTGCGATTGACTCGTTCCGTGGGGTTCGACTGAGCATGGTAGGTGGTTGTTTTCTTGTGCTTAATGCCAAGCGCGGCGCACGTGTCAACAAACACCTTCGCAGTAAAATAAGACGCGTTGTCTGTTATCAACTGCTCAGGGAAACCAAACCTGGTGAAAACCTCCATCAACTTATCCAAGATCACTCGAGCCGTCAGCTTTCTAAGGGGGAAAAGTTCTACCCACTTAGTGAAGTGATCCGTGACCACCAGCAAGAATTTGTTTCTGCTAGGAGTTGTGGGGTACGGTCCCATTACGTCACATGCCGCGATTTTCCAGGGGGTCTGGCTGTTGATCGGCTGCATGAGGCCGGGCGGTCGTCCGCCTCGGGGATTGACGCTTTGGCACACGTGGCATGAACGGGCGTAACGAATCACATCCCGCTTCATGCCTGGCCAGGTAGCGAGGCGACACAACTTAGCATAAGTCTTAGGGCCGCTCGCATGCCCAGCAATGCATGAGTCATGAAAGTAGCGAAGCAGTGCTCCTCTCAACTTGCGCGGAATAACGACCTTGAATGACTCACTTGTGTCATCGTCGGATGGGATGTACCTCAGCAGGACGCCATCAGAATCCAGCAGATAAGAATCCAGCGCGCTCACAGCATTACCAGCTGTTGCCGAGCGCTCAGCACCGACAGCAATACCAGCTGCCCCCGTGTGCGCGGTGGCCTCGCCACCCGGCTCCCAGAGCCCGTCGAACACCTTTCGACAAAACGGATCTTTCTGCTGAGCTTCTAACAGCTCCCTTCTGCTGAAAACAATCCCCGCGCTAACAACAGCCTCTACGTGGTTCACGCTTGTGCCTTGAAGTGACGTTTGTTCTACTGTTTCCGTTAGCGCTACCTCGAGTGTCTCGCTCTCAGTCCGTTCCGGGTCAGTCTCGTGACGGACTGGAGCACGCGATAGTGCGTCGGCCGCGGCATTGTTCTTGCCCTTGCGGTAGTGTACGGTGAAGTCGTAACGCTGCAGAAGCAATGCCCAACGAGCCAGACGGCCACTTGGTTCGGTCAAGCGCCTCAATCACGTGAGCGCCATGTGGTCCGTCTCAATAACAAACGCCACTCCGTCGATGTAATAGTCAAACTTACGGAGAGCGAAAACTATCGCGAGACACTCTTTCTCTGTTACCGAGTAGTTCCTCTCCTCCGGCGTTAACGAACGGCTCGCGAACGCAATCGGTCGGAGGGCACCTCCATGCTCCTGAAGCAAAATTGCTCCTAACCCCAGGTCGCTTGCCTCTGTTTGAACCACAAACTCCCTGTTCAAATCGGGTAGCTGCAGCTCAGCCGTGTTAGCCAGCAACTTAGTGAGGCGACGCAGTGCGGCCTCCTGCTCTTGACCCCAAGCCCAACGCTCGCCTTTCCTCAAGAGCTTTGTCAAAGGCGCCTGCATTGCCGCGCAGTCTGCAATCAATTGGCGATAGAAGTTCGCCATCCCCAGAAAGCGCCTCAGCTCGCCGATCTCTTTCGGCAACGGATAGCTGACTATCGCTTCAAGCTTACCCTTATTCGGCAAAATGCGACCCTCGTCAAGCGTGAATCCCAACAATGTTATTCGGGTCGCCGCTATCTGAGCTTTGTTCGGGTTCAGAGTGATGCCCGCAGACCTCAGCCTATCTAGGACGTCTCTTAAGTGGCGCAAGTGCTCATCGAACGTTTTCGAGTAAACCACTATGTCGTCTAGATATGCGAGGGCGTGCTGCCACTTTGCATTTCCCAGAACTTGGTCCATTAGCCTCTGATAAGTAGCGGGAGCTCCCACGAAGCCAAAAGACATTCTCCTGAATTGGAAAAGTCCCCTGTGGCATGTGAAAGCTGACTTCTCTCTGTCCCGCTCGTCCATGTCGACCTGAAAATATCCACGACTAGCATCGAGTGTCGTAAAGTACTTCACCCCGCCTAGGTTGGAAACTAACGACGAAATGGATGGAAGAGGGTATTCGTCCTTCTTCGTAACCTCATTCAGCCTGCGGTAGTCTACACAAAGGCGATATGTATCATCCTCCTTTGGAACTAGAACAACCGGGAAACCCCATGGGCTGTTCGACCTTTCGACCACGCCTGTGTCGATGAGTTCGTCCAAGGCGGCGTCAAGTGCCTTCCGCTTGGCCAAGCTAATCAGTCGGGGATTGCATTTCCAAGGTCGTGCGTCACCCGTATCAATTGTGTGCTTGACCAGCGTAGTGCAGCCCGGGCGGTCAGTGAAAATCGCGTCGTACTCGTACAACAGCGACGACAGCTGCACCTTTTCCCTTTCTGGCATGCTGTGTGCTTCTGCCAAAAGCGGGTGCACTGATCTTCCCTGTACCGCGGCACATTGTTCTGGCGGGGTTACTCGCTTACTCCGCGCGCTTCCCTCCTCTCTCACTCGCGCTGCTCCCTGCGATTGGCATGCTGTTGTCAATGCGGGTGCTTTCGAGAAAAGCTTTAGCGCGTCTCCGTCGCGCTCTCGGTAACCCCCTTTTGCAATGTCAATGACAATCCCTGACTTGGCGAGAAAGTCTCGACCCAGGATTAGAGGCATTGACAAACCGGGAAGATGAACAAAGCGTTGTCGCCTCACGCGTCTTTCCCAGCGGATCACAAATCTAGCCGCACCGCTCGATTGCGCTGTGCCCGAAGCAAGGCGGAACGTGGTGTTGCTTTGTCTCAAGCGGATATTGTTTTCTCAGAGATGGTGCAACACCTCGTCCCCAAATAATGAAGCGCTTGCCCCAGTATCCAAAAGTGCTACAAACTTCTTTCGAGCTATCGTTAACTCGATTAACGGTGCAGGCGAGTCTACGGCATCACCTGCGCGACAGACTGTAGGTGCTAGTGATCCGAGCACATCGGTAGGACTACTGATAGCCGCGCGGTGCCCGACGTGGTTCACCGGCGGCGTCGTCCGTTTCCCGAACCGCGTGTTCGCTCCTGATCCGGCGTGCGGCCGCATTCGCGGGCGATGTGCCCCGGTGCGCCGCACCGGTAGCAAGGACCGCGGAAACCACGCCGGCCCGGGCGCTCGTCGCCGCGATCCGGCGGGCCTCGCTCCGCGTTGCGCCGCTCGTCTGGGCTCGTCTCAACCACGTGCTCCTGCCGCGGAACGTCACGTGCAGGCGCAGCACGGGCCGTACGAAGCGCGTAAGCGTAGGGGTCCAAAGCGCGGTCTGACAGTTCCCAACCGCGCGGTACGTGCTCATCAGCGAACGATGCTGACGGGTTCCTAAACGCCTCTTAACTGACCGCGCCACCGTTCCACGCGCAGCGAGGCTCGAGTGACTGCGCTGCGGGTGGAGGCGGGCGATACGCTCGCGCCGCGAGGATGTCCCCTTGTATGCGCTTCGCCTCGGCGGCGAGCTCTTCTAGGTCTGCGAACTTGCATCCCCTGAAGTGCGCCGCAAAAGTCGGGTGCACTTGCCGTGTAACGCGCTCGACTTTCTCCGCGTTGGTGGCGAGAGGGTTAGCGAGGCAATAAAGTTCGTCCATCGCCCGTACGTACTCCAGCAAGGATTCGTCCGGATGCTGGGTGCGTAGCTCCAACTCCCTCCTCAAACGCCACTCGTAATTCGCCGGAAGGAATTCGTCGCGGAAGCTCTCGCGGAACTCTTCTACCGTGCGGGCGTGATATCCGGTCAGTCGGAACCATCGGGCCGCTTGCTCTGTCAGCGACACCGGGACCACACGCGCGAGAAGTTCGGAGTCGGGAAGCCCCATTGCTTGCTGATAGTAGAGCAATCGGTCGAGATACTCATTTGCGCTCCTGCAGTCGTGGTAGCCACTGTAGGTAGGCATGTCTACCTTGACACGTGGTCCCGCACTTTGCGAAGGAGGCTTCGCTGTGTTTTGCAATGCGCTGGCTAAGCTCTGCATAACTGACAGCGCATTCTGCAAGAGTACCTCGCTCGAGGGCACACTATTGCCCGAAGACGCGACCACATCTGCGGCTTGTGCCGAAGCAACATGTGGCGGCATTCATGTGGCGGCAGGATCGACATTCTGCGACGCGACATCAGACAACATGAACAAATCCTGGAATTCAGACATGCCCGTTGTCCTACGTTTACGGAGCGTCGGTAGTCGCGCGCGTCCACAAAACTAGCCGCTTTGCCAAATTCGTTAACGTTGGGCGCCAGATGACGGGGTCCACTCTATGCACGGCTGGTGCAGAAGCCTAGCTCCGGTCCCAGCCGCAAATAGTCGTACCGTGTCAACGTCCCCTTCCCGTAGCGCGCGTCATCGCAGCTACGACGGGTTCGGGCGAATAAGGCAACAGGCTAGCACAACAAACAACACTTTATTGCTACGCTAGCAATAACGCGTAAATGTCACGTAGAGGGATAGTCCGCTCTAGTAGAAAACAAAGGGTATGGCTTACACCTTCGGTCGATGTTCGGCTCGCGGAACTTGGGGCGGTGAGGTGTTACTTCGCAGGTCAGCAGGGCACGAGATACCGTCTCTCTGCCTGGTCGGCAGTTTTGTTCACCTCCCGTGTCCTTCCTCACCGCGAGGGTTGATTCCCTCGCAGGGCGAGTTCCCTTTCCCGCGAGCCGGGATGCGAGGATTGGCGCGCGGAGTGGCGGGAAAGAAGGGGTTGTCCGGAAAGGGCGACGGTGCTCCTCTCCTAGTGGTCCCCCGGCTCCCGCCGTCAGTTCGCTATCGCGCCAGCCTTAAGGAAAGGAAATGGGCGCACGTGCTCCCCCACAACTTCAACGCAGAAATTCTGGTCTGTCTGTCTTTCTGTTTGTCTGTCTGTCACCCGATTCAGCCGCACGGCCACGGAGGAAGGAAAGAGCAGAGGAGAGGGCATGCCCAGCCGGCGCGCTGGCAGAAAAATGTGGAGGAAATGAGGTCATGGCGGCCATACCCACAGGGCACAATGGCGGCGTTTTATGGTTTATGTCGTGCGGTGCGGCATGGGTTCAGCGGCGGCGTGTGCGGTTCCGTGGGCCTCGTACTTAACCGTATCGTAGTGCAGGCGTTCAACAATATCCATTTTATCAGCAAAGCTGTTTAGCAAATCGTTTCTTGTCCGGCGAACAAGAAGCTATCATCACCATAAGCCAGTACGTGCCACAGAAATTGGGCAAATTCTACTACTCACCACTTCATCACCGTAAACGGGTATCTGCCACAGAAATTGGGCAAACCGCACTACTCACCACTGGTCCACTAAAAATGAAGAAGGCAACAGTTAGCCCAACAAATGGCTGCGAAGCGACGGCGGCGAGACGAAGACCCTGAGTACGTACACTGGGCAACGGGAAAGGCAATGGCGGCTGCGAGAAGACCGCTAGCGATGGAAGCCCTATGTGGACGACGACGTGCCCGTAGATCTATGGGACGTGCGAATGCACGGTTTCGGTGCTAGTTTCTATCTCTGGAATTTATACATCAGTGTCGTGTCTGTGACTGTCTGAGGTTTACCTCGAATCTCTCTACGCTGAGAATCAACGTAGAAACAGCCTAGCAACGACCTAGAAACAACCTGCATCACCTAGCAAAGGCCTAGGCACAACCTAGAAGCAACCCGGTAACCTAGAAAGAATCTTCATCACCTAGCAAAGGCCTAGAAACAACCAGATTAGCCTTGAGAATAATCCAGTTTCGTTGTTTCAAGCCTCACGCGGCTTAGTGGCAAGCTTCGCAATTGTTTTGTGCCGAATTGTTAGTTGCGCGGTGTTCTCTCGGTGGTTTTTGTAACCAGGAGTTGAACTACAAAGCGTGAAACGAGCGTGCATATACGTACTCTGCAACTGATGAAGGATTTGCAGCGTTCATCGAAGTGTTCATCAGTTTGCAGTGTTCAGTGACAGTTGTGCAGTGTTCCTGTTTATGACAGCGGACGATGCATTTACGGCCCCCAGGACCCCAGGACCCCCAGGACCTTAATCAAGACTGTAATCTAGTCTAGTGTTTCATGTTCCGTTACAGTAACAACTTGCTTGTGTGCATTGAGGTTGTTTGTGCGCATTGAGGTTATAAAAGACCGTAATGTAGTCTAGTGTTTCATGTTCCCTTACAGTAACAACTTGCTTGTGTGCATTGAGGTTCTTTGCGCGCATTGAGGTTATTCAAGACTGTAATGTAGTCTAGTGTTTCATGTTCCCTTACAGTAACAACTTGTTTGTGCGCATTGTGGTTATTCAAGTCTGTAATCTAGTCTAGTGTTTCATGTTCCGTTACAGTAACAACTTCTTTGTGCGCATTGAGGTTGTTTGTGCGCATTGAGGTTATTCAAGACTAATCTAGTCTAGTGTTTCATGTTCCGTTACAGTAACAACTTGTTTGTGCGCATTGAGGTTATTCAAGACTGTAATCTAGTGTAGTGTTTCATGTTCCGTTACAGTAACAACTTGTTTGTGCGCATTGAGGTTATTCAAGACTGTAATCTAGTCTAGTGTTTCATGTTCCGTTACAGTAACAACTTGTTTGTGCGCATTGAGGTTGTTTGTGCGCATTGAGGTTATTCAAGACTGTAATCTAGTCTAGTGTTTCATGTTCCGTTACAGTAACAACTTGTTTGTGTGCATTGTGGTTATTCAAGTCTGTAATCTAGTCTAGTCTTTCATGTTCCGTTACAGTAACAACTTGTTTGTGCGCATTGAGGTTATTCAAGACTGTAATCTAGTCTGGTGTTTCATGTTCCGTTACAGTAACAACTTGTTTGTTCGCATTGAGATTATTCAAGACTGTAATCTAGTCTAGTGTTTCATGTTCCGTTACAGTAACAACTTGTTTGTGCGCATTGAGGTTATTCAAGACTGTAATCTAGTGTAGTGTTTCATGTTCCGTTACAGTAACAACTTGTTTGTGCGCATTGAGGTTGTTTGTGCGCATTGAGATTATTCAAGTCTGTGATCTAGCCTAGTGTTTCATGTCCCGTTACAGTAACAACTTGTTTGTGCGCATTGAGGTTGTTTGTGCGCATTGAGGCTATTCAAGACTGTAATCTAGTGTAGTGTTTCATGTTCCGTTACAGTAACAACTTGTTTGTGCGCATTGAGGTTGTTTGTGCGCATTGAGGTTATTCAAGTCTGTAATCTAGTCTAGTGTTTCATCTTCCATTACAGTAACAACTTGTTTGTGCGCATTGAGGTTATTCAAGACTGTAATCTAGTGTAGTGTTTCATGTTCTGTTACAGTAACAACTTGTTTGTGCGCATTGAGGTTGTTTGTGCGCATTGAGGTTGTTTGTGCACATTGAGGTTATTCAAGACTGTAATCTAGTCTAGTGTTTCATGTTCCGTTACAGTAACAACTTGTTTGTGCGCATTGAGGTTATTCAAGACTGTAATCTAGTCTAGTGTTTCGTGTTCCGTTACAGTAACAACTTGTTTGTGCGCATTGAGGTTATTCAAGACTGTAATCTAGTGTAGTGTTTCATGTTCTGTTACAGTAACAACTTGTTTGTGCGCATTGAGGTTGTTTGTGCGCATTGAGGTTGTTTGTGCACATTGAGGTTATTCAAGACTGTAATCTAGTCTAGTGTTTCATGTTCCGTTACAGTAACAACTTGTTTGTGCGCATTGAGGTTATTCAAGACTGTAATCTAGTCTAGTGTTTCGTGTTCCGTTACAGTAACAACTTGTTTGTGCGCATTGAGGTTGTTCAAGTCTGTAATCTAGTCTAGTGTTTCTTGTTCCGTTACAGTAACAACTTGTTTGTGCGCATTGAGGTTATTCAAGACTGTAATCTAGTCTAGTGTTTCATGTTCCGTTGCAGTAACAACTTGTTTGTGCGCATTGAGGTTATTCAAGACTGTAGTCTAGTCTAGTGTTTCATGTTCCGTTACAGTAACAACTTGTTTATGCGCATTGAGGTTATTCAAGACTGTAATCTAGTCTAGTGTTTCATGTTCCGTTACAGTAACAACTTGTTTGTGCGCATTGAGGTTATTCAAGACTGTAGTCTAGTCTAGTGTTTCATGTTCCGTTACAATAACAACTTGTTTGTGCGCATTGAGGTTATTCAAGACTGTAATCTAGTCTAGTGTTTCATTTTCCGTTACAGTAACAACTTGTTTGTGCGCAATGAGGTTATTCAAGACTGTAATCTAGTCTAGCGTTTCATGTTCCGTTACAGTAACAACTTGTTTGTGCGCATTGAGGTTATTCAAGACTGTAATCTAGTCTAGTGTTTCATGTTCCGTTACAGTAACAACTTGTTTGTGCGCATTGAGGTTATTCAAGACTGTAATCTAGTCTACTGTTTCATGTTCCGTTACAGTAACAACTTGCTTGTGCGCATTGAGGTTATTCAAGACTGTAATCTAGTCTATGTTTCATGTTCCGTTACAGTAACAACTTGTTTGTGCGCATTGAGGTTATTCGAGACTGTAGTCTAGTCTAGTGTTTCATGTTCCGTTACAGTAACAACTTGTTTGTGCACATTGAGGTTATTCAAGACTGTAATCTAGTCTAGTGTTTCATGTTCCGTTACAGTAACAACTTGTTTGTGCGCATTGAGGTTATGCAAGACTGTAATCTAGTCTAGTGTTTCATGTTCCGTTACATTAACAACTTGTTTGTGCGCATTTAGGTTATTCAAGACTGTATTCTAGTCTAGTGTTTCATCCGTTACAGTAACAACTTGTTTGTGCGCATTGAGGTTATTCAAGACTGTAATCTAGTCTAGTGTTTCATGTTCCGTTACAGTAACAACTTGTTTGTGCGCAGTGAAGTACCTTTTCTTCTTCACTTAAGATGCTCGCTCCTTGCAATGCTCACGGAATTGTAGCATAACGCGTTAAAATGTCACACACCTGTACCAAGTCACCAGGTGCACCTCATTTAATGCCGGTACGGTCTTTTCGCACAACGTGTGGTTCATTCTACTGTCCTTAATCACCATTTCAACAATTCCTCCATGCCTTCTTAGCCACCTGTGGTGCATTTCAGCCATTATTTACACGCTTGCGTATTCATAAGCTGACAAAGCTGTTAGCACGATGGTGACCAGGGGCGTAGCGAGAAATTTTTTTCGGGGGGGGGGGGGTGGAATTCAACCATACTTCATGTATGTTCATGCGTGCCTTTGTATGTGTGCGCGTATATATACGGTCTCTGAGGCAAGCCTTGCTGCGCGGGCTTTCAAAAAAGCCGTCTCAGGGGTGTCAGCCTGCAATGCAAACCCATATGGAACAAAACACGAACTTGTGAGGTAGTATGTTGTTACACTTGTGAAAGGCTGAAGCACTGCTAATAACAATTTGAATAACCCATGGGATGGACATTGAGCCGTAATTGTTCCTTATTTTTGCTCCTTCTGTACAGATTCGTACTTATGGTACTTAAAACTTTCAAATGTACGACAGCCTCCTACTAACATATTTTGGTCAGCTCAAAGAAGACCTTACTGATATTAGCCAACCATTTTCTATAACTGGGAGCACAGGTCATTAATCATTTAATATTGCAGTCATAAATTCATTGGTACATCATGCAGATAAACACAGTATGTGTAGTTTGCATGCATTGCTTTGATCAAACTATGACTTTAACAGACTTTTCTTGTTATTTTACTATATACTGAACTGCATATCGGGAGAGGTTGTGCTATTCTAGGTGTATTCTTGTGCATGGCTTTGGTCTGATAGCTTGCATTTGTCGATCTTCTTTACCTTTACCTGCTTTCTTTTTCTTGGTGTTTTAAATGGTGCCAGCGTGCCCTCTCGCCTTTCTGATTCCTGTGCAAGCAGATGATACTATCGCAATAAAAAAATGGTTATTTTCAATTCTCACAATGCTAATAACATTCACAGGTGATTGCAGTTTTAAGAGCCAATGCAGCACTCTTAATAGTATTTTGACTAACTCACAAGTGTCTGGGACTGAGCTAGATAGTTCACTGTACATGCACTAATTATACATGCCAGTATATTCTAAACAATGCTCAGAGCTAACACATCACATTACAAATGGCAGAATTACTACTATTTGCCCAATAATTGCAAAACACTAGTCGTAAACCAGACCACACACCTCGAGGTAATACCATGCATGCCTCAAAGTAGTACCTTGGTACGAAGAGTGCACTGACGTATTTTGTAAACATTAAATTACAACATTTCAACGTCTCTTAACCTGAGAAAACATTATGGAATTAAGATGAATGCTCCATTTATTGTATTTAGTTCTTGTAAAATACTGAAGTGCGAGCAAAACAGAGGCAGAAAGCAATCATAGATTTCATATAGCTCTGAACGCTTGTTTATATGCTGAATGCCTGTTTATATGTTTATATGCCCACTTGAACATGCTAGATTTACTCAGTTTCGCAAAAATAAGATCAATCATACCTATTTTAATAGGTATTTGCTCTACTTCAATTCAAGTGACCCATGTGTCTGCTACACATTTCTGGAGCCTTCATTTCTATTGTGATTACGGCCAAGCCAGAACAGGACAGTAAAACTTCCAAATTATTAAACTGTACTATTTCTGGAAGAATTAAGGGGGGCTAGTACATGCACCGCTTTTCATCAGGACATTGCGACCACATAACTAAGAGGAGAGTGCTTATTAGGTTCCTAATAAGGCCTTTCCCTTTAGTTATGTGGTTGCAATGTCCTGATGAGAAATGGTGCATGTACTAG
Source organism: Rhipicephalus sanguineus (assembly GCF_013339695.2). Classification (NCBI taxonomy): domain Eukaryota; kingdom Metazoa; phylum Arthropoda; class Arachnida; order Ixodida; family Ixodidae; genus Rhipicephalus; species Rhipicephalus sanguineus. The sequence goes on along the minus strand of NC_051181.1, from coordinate 42,426,353 downwards.
CCCCCCTTATCTAGAAGATATTGCTGGGTGTATTATTAAACATTTATGTCAGTGGAGGTGTGTTTTTACCTGCTCTTGTGCTAACTCCCATCGAAGACCAGCAGCTTGGCCGGATGGACCTGGTGTAATGATGCTGGCCTGCGCTTCAATCTCCTCACAAATATCCATGGGAGACGTTTAGAATAAGCACGTGTTAGACATTTTTACTTTAACATCAACTGTAACATCACTTTATTTATAACAGAGGACAAGTGCGTTAGATGAGTAAAACAGAGGTGAATTTTCACCTGTACAAGTGTACACTCGATGATTTGACTGGCGCTTAGATTGGAGAGAACTGGGACCAGCTCACTCCACCAATCCTCCGACCTATTGTCTGGCCAATGCGGTGTAGGCATGTTTGCCATTATCGTAGTGTGCTCTCTGTGTTGTGACTTTTTTTGCAATTTCCTATTGTACAGCACCTTAGTGTCGCATTTTTGTTCTCTATTTCTTTTTTTCTATTCGAAGCCTAGTACTGTAAGATTTCAATTGTGCTTGACTAGATGAATATTTCCTTATTATATGTTTTATCTTTACTAGTGTTGTTGATTTTTTGTTAGCATTGCTGATTATCTAATTAATTATTTGTACGGCACTTCTTAATATGTGATCTGCATGGCCGCTGTTCATAAGTTTTGTGTTATGTAAGTACTATGGAAGTTCACTTTTTTGTACTGCCCCCTTACACAATGCCTCAACAGAGGCCTGTACGGTATTTTTAAATAAATAAATAAATAAATAAATAAATAAATAAATAAATAAATAAATAAATAAATAAATAAAATAAGCTGATTGGATCCGCACTTTCATGCTCTATATCCATGGCTTCCTGAAACCAAGAATACCTGTGCTAATCAGCTGTTTGCACTTCAGCAAGTAGTGAGCTAATATGCTGAATAAAAAAAGGCAACAGGGGAAAAGTAATGTGCACCTGTTGGAATGTGGAATGCCCGTAGAGGCCTGCGGCTAAGTCAGGCGAACCAGGTGTGGAGAGGCTGGCTTGGGGGCCTTAATGAGAACTTGCGGCAACCTGATAGTAATGTGGCACTTCCAGTGAAAAACGGCTTCATGACAAACTGTACAGAGCAACACAGATGAAGTAAGACGTAGATACTAGAGGGATGAGTGTGTTATAACGGCACTCATTCGCATAGTTTTTGCGTATTGATTTATCCACATTGCATTGTACAAAGACACATTATAGTCTTATGCACCAAGTGCGAGTACAATATTTTATTGTCAAGTGGATGTTTTAAGTAAAGTATCACTTTGCCAGTAAGCGTATTATGATGATCAAGTGAAATGTTTACCTGTGCAAGCAACACCAAGCCTTCAGCACAACCTTGTATGAGCTGACGGGATGAAGAGGGGGAATGTGTGCTTGCAGCATCGGGTGCGCTATCACCTTGATGTACAGGATGAGGTAGCTGGGGGATTAAAAACTTGTAGTATTGCAAATGTTACAAGCTGGACGCAAAACATAGTACAAGGAAAAACATCGCTGTGACGCAATGGCTGCATCACTTCATATAAATGTAAATTAAGCGTGCATACATAATACACGAGGCACTTGCAAAACTTTTTCTTTTGATGACCGCATTTACATCTAAATTTCTGGATGCAGTGGAAGCTACGAACTTTAAGTTTTTTCTCGCCCCACCAATTCATGCACAGAGTACGAACAGGTATGAATATATGTGTGCTGTTATATTTCAACAGGAAAATATAATTTGTTCAATGATGTCAAAACAAGGAAGGCTGAATAGATATGAACGGGTGGATAATAATTCATTTATTTATTTGTTTATTTATTTATTTTGCATTGCAATATTTATTGTAAGTCAATTCTTCCTTAATATCATTTGCCACTACAACGCTGGTGACATACAAGTATCAAGATTGCTTACAAGATAGAGAAAAACATATATCGAGAACCATGCTATAAGGGGAAGGGAAATAGGTTCCAAAGTGTATTCATTCTCACCAAAAGAGTAGGATATGCGTGATCTCGTAGGTGGACTTTGAACGCGGACGTGCGATCAAAATGCTCCTCTAGAAAATGCTTGGAACAAACAGTCTCCTTTGCAGGTTTCCAGTAAATATTCGTGGGCAAAATTGCTTGTATCCACTTTCTTCGACGAACGGTGTCTTTGGGAAACCTGATAATGGACAATTGCACCACATGTATTGGAGAGTAATGGACACATACAGCGTAATTGTAATATTTTGTGTTTTAAATCTACATAACAATAGCCACTATGTGAACGCGCGTAAATTCAACTTTGGCCTGTGCTCTAACGCTTCCACCGAACAAGTATGTTTACTTACAAGTGGTAGGTAGCTGGTACACCTCGGGACCTGCGCGACTTGCACCCTAGCACACAACAACGGAGCATTGTGGCTGTGACCACGCAATGCTCGCAGTGGAGCCTCGAGGGATAGTGCCAATTATAGCAGAAGTCATGCCGCTCAAACTATCCGAAATCATCCGACATATACAATCACAACCTGCTTTCTTTAAGAGAGGAGGAGTGCTGTGTTTGTTTAAGGGCACTGTTGTGACCGGGCGAGCATTTCTCGAAAAAACTTGTGGCCTTCCGCATAACAGACGATGCTAGCAGACGACGACGGCATCGTCTGCTTCTGCGTCGCGGCTGTCCCCGGCTCACTCCGGCTGCCCCCTCTCCCCCCTCCCTGAATTTCTCTCGTTTCAATAATGTGCATTGTAGTCCATTACTCATTATAAACTCAGAAGTACCTTGTATACTTACTTTAATACGTTAGTGCTGCCGCATACAGGGCGAGCGAAATGACAACACTGATCATAGGCGGAGAGTACGGGGGGGCTGGGAGGCTTGCCCCCCCCCCCCCCCGGACTGCCTCATGGGGGGCAGAGCGCCTTCTGGCTGGCGTCGGCCCAGGATATTTTCTAAGAGTTTGTCTTAGGTCCCCGCCCATTGACAACACACTGTGGCCGTCCTGTCTGGCAGCTGTTCGACAAAGAAGATTCATGGTCACTGACCAAGTAAACAAGGAACCCGTATGCGGTTCCGAAACGTCAGATCATCTCACCCGACTTGATTAGTGACTGTGAATCTTCTCATCCAATGCCTGACTAGACGAACTTTCGTCGAACTCTTGACTAAGCTATTTGACAGGTTCATGCCCGCTTCTTTTTTATTTCAGGCTTTTAACGTTCGGCTCATGAACCAGTGACAAGTCAAACATTCAGTGGAAAATGCCCCTCAAACGGATCTGTACGTGCATGCAGAATACGTTGATAAACAACTGAAGCGACTGCTTAAGCTATGACACGTTAAAAAATTCACCGACGATTACGATACTGCCTAATGCGAATTCTGAGCGCAGCTTTGTGTTCGGGCAACGCCAACTGTGTTTGAAGTTTTGACTATCCGCAGTTGTAGCAATGTAACATTCGTTACATATTGCCACAGAAACTGCCAGCGCTCAAGCTCTAGTGCTACGCACACTACTCTGTGCATTGCAGGCGGCGCGAACCAAGCGAAACGCCGACAGCCCCGTTACGACAAGCGAAGCCAGCCGCAGTGCACGTGCCAGTCCTGCATGCGCACGAGCTCCGACCAAGGGGCCAGCGCGCATGACGGAGGAAGAAAGCGAGGTTAGAGGCCTGTGGCTCGCGATATCGACAGACTCCGCGTTCTCTCTCTTTCGTCCTCATTCGGGCTATCGGTTACGCCGCCGACGCCAACGGCGACGCCACTGAACGCAGGAATGCACGCCTATGAGCTGCTCTCTAAAGGTCTTGAACCACGCGTAGAGACTGGTTTTGAGAAAACAAAAGCGCTACTGAGAGTACAAAGCAATCCCGACACAGTCAGTGAATGCTTTCGCACAAACTTACTCGCCATAAAAAAACGGGTAATTTCTTGGTTGTCTACAATTGGGTACCCTTTGACATGCCTGCCTATAAAAGTGCCGAGAAAAGATGATACGCATTTTTTATTTATCAGTAAAGTGTTTTACTACAAGTTCGGCCACCAATTAGCAACTGCATTGCTCGTCCAGAAAACAACCTTTAGCGGAAAAATTCGTAACCGCAGCTTCGCACAAGGTGTAGTAGTAGCAAATGGTATTTGCTACCACCTGAGAATTACGGCTATCTTGAATTGAATTCACTGACATAATTAAAGCTTCCCGTGCCAGCGTTAGCCTCTTTCCTGTCTGGTGCATGTTTTAACAAAGGAAAGCCTGTTAATAAACAAAAAAATTTGGCAGATTCTGCGCATTGTGGGAATCGATCTTATGCGATGCAGTTGACGAGTAGCAGCCTATGCGGCCTTTTTCGCTTTGAGCCAAGAGTTACGAGGTGGATCGATGTCCTTGTGTAAATTAAAACTAAATCTGGAGTCTCTCACTTAACAGATCTTCATAATGATATCACGGTGTTGGCACCTAAGAGACTAAAGTTCTATTAAATTCTTTAATTTAGAAGTTGGACTCCATCTCTCTCTCTCATATATATATATATATATATATATATATAGAGAGAGAGAGAGAGAGAGAGAGAGAGAGAGCGAGGGCGGGAGGGAGGAAGGGAGGGAGGGAGGAAGGGAGGGAGAAATGTGGAAGAGCAAGTCGGGCCCCCGCCCCCTCCGGTAAAATGAAAACTCGCCGCCTATGACATTGATCACACGAACTCTGCACAGGTGTGCCATCAATGGCGGCCGTGTCCACGCATGAACCATCCCAGAGACATTCTCCCACGCATTTCTTCGACTGGCTTTCCCGGCTTTCGTCCTATCGGGATCCTCGTCTTTGTGACCTCCGTAGGAACCAGCACGCTTCGGGGAAAGAGTGAGCGAATAAGCGAGGCCGGCGCGAACTCAAGGGGTGTCACACATGCTCCTTCGCGACGCCGATTTTACTGTGGCAAAGCACGGCTACGGGCCTCCGGGTTAATTGCAGAGAGAACGCGCACATGTTTTTGTATCGCCGTGTCTAGCTCACAGCCAGGCTGAAAGCCCCATAAAGTCCATAGATAAGCGTAAAAAGAAAGCGATCTGAAAGAACCTGTTCAAATTGCGGCGCCTGGGACGTCACAGTCCGAAAAACGTGACCGAAAAAATCCTTTATTTTCACACAAAAGCTATTGAAATAAAAAACTCAAGACGTAACATGCGGTGTTTATTGTAAACTGCTGGCTGTGCAAGGGTAGAATATTCGGACGAAGAGATTTCGCTAAACGTATCGCGGCGGTACAGCGTGTTGAAATCGGTGCCGTTGGTTTCGGATAGCTCCCGCGCGCGCGCCGCGCGGCCCACGTGCTTTTCGAGTGGCATAGGGCGACGTGCCTTCCACTGCGCTGTTCGCACGTTAACAAGAGAGGAGGATTTGCCCGGTCAATATGGCCGACTTCCGGCTTCACCGAGAGTGACGTCAGGGCCCCTCCTCTGTTCTTTCCTTCCACCGTGCACCCGGCTAATGTTTAACCACTTGCGGAACGCCCGGCCATCTTGAACTGGTACCGCCGTTCATACTTGTGAACATTCTCGATAAAAAAACAAATGTTATGCATATCTGAGGCGTAACATCAATACATAAGTATCTTAGGCTGCGCGGAAAATGCTAGTGTTTTTTTTTTTTTTTGTACTGCGCTGCAAATGCGGCGCTATGAGCTAGATGCGGCGATTCAACATAGAGGAGGAGGACTCATGTGGTACGGCCGGCAGACGACTGTCGTCTTTCGACGACATTTGCGGCGAAGCACACAGATACGCGGCCAATTTTTTTGGTTTGGATTAACGTGATGGTATGAGCGAGGCCGACGCTTTTACGACGCTTGGGCTAAGATCGCCACCTCGCGGTGTGTTAGGGCATTAACAAAATTGAACTTCTATTGAAAACGCGCCGAATGGGACGGACGTGTAACGCGTTGCAGGTGCTAATCGCGGAGGCCATAGGCGTGCGCAGGGTTCCCCATTAGGGGGACAAAGGTTCATCGCAGCGCCCCCCCACCCTATTAAGTCAGTTTATGGGGCAGATTTTGCCCCCCCCCCCTCCTAGGTGACTCGAAGGGTCAATGTACGGGGCAGATTTTGCGCCCCCCTCTTAAGTGATTAGGAGGGGCGGCCGCCCCCCTGCCCCCACTGTGCGCACACCTATGGCGGAGGCCACAGTAATGACGAATTCCTTTACCTTACCGCTCCCAGAGGGCAACACCACCCCGCCGACCGGGAGAGTGGTACATATAAAAGACGCGTTTGTAAAGCCTCTAGAGTCTGTGACAGTGGCGCAGTGGATAGCATGCCCGGCATCTGTTGATGCGGACCGAGTGGGCGTGGGTTCGATGCTCGTTGGCGGAACTTTTTTTTCTTAGCCAGCTGATCGTGTAAATTTTTTGACGTCATTTCCGTGACGGAAATACGTCACTGAAGTCTTGGTAGACCCCGGCATAAAACACTTTCGCGTTAAAAAGGTAAAAGTGACTTTGGTTCGCAAGAAATTCTTCGCATCTAACAACCAATTGAGATTTCTGGGACAATTGTAGGCTAAAACCATTATCTGAGTCATATTGTAAGCTGTAATTGTGTGGACGTTGAATTGTAACAGAAAAAGCTACTGTGCACTTGAATTTGGATGGACATTTTTCACCTCTAACCAGATGACAAAGATACCATTGCTTTAGTTCAAAAGTGTCCCTGCTATTCGTATGACAATTCTTTTCATAGCCAACATCTGCGTCCGGCACGTCGGGCTTCACGCAAACACTATAACGCTTTGAAACCCAGCGTATTGTTAAGAACAAACACTAACCGATGTTTTCGCTGTTGCAAATAGGCACTTCAAGCGTGCCATTTTTAAAAAGGGGAACATTTTTCTGATTACGGGGATATGCGTGCAACCATTGATACCTTTTCGTTTTGCTGATCATGAAATATTTTCAGAACATCCACGGTGTCCTGGTATTAAAGCAAAATTAGAGAAATGTTTATTTAAGCCTTTAACGCATGCAATCTATGACTCGAGTTTGGCGGAAGCGTTTCTAACACATGTTTTATCATTCTATGCGCTTGGAGAAGAACGCACGCCGCAACTATGTACTGTTAGCAAGTTCGCACTCTCTGCATCCAAGCCCACAGACCTGATTTTTTTTTTACATTGTCCCCAAAGATAACAGTGAAAGCTGCCTGAAGACATAGAAAAGCTGATCAGTTTATTGTATGGGTGGCATCGTGGCAGGAATACTTTGAACAGACGACGCAGCGTTTGGAAAGCACAACTGCACTGCGAAACGACATGAAAATAGTTTGTTAGAGTCTGAATCATCAAGGTGACTGATGATTCAGACGATGACTGATGATTTACCAAGATGCCCCACTGCCTCGAAACAAAATCTTTTTGACGAATGGTTTAGAGTTTTTCCGCAACTGTTCTTAGGAAATACCGAGGTACCGCGATGTTTGTTTGAGTGACTGCTGGTGGTGGAACATATTCCATTAACGTCAGTGCAGCATCCTCAATAACGGCGAAACCTATAGTTCAGAGAAGTTAAAATTACATAATTAATCCCTCCTGTATTCCGGCTGGCGCACCACATCATTTAGTGCTTTGATTACCATTATTCCCTGCATAAACAACGACATCTATAATGCGAATCACTGAGGCGTATTCCATCCGCGGTTGTGACGTAACCGTTATCGCGTTTTCATAGTACTGGTGATGAATAGGTGGCTTCTCGTGGTTCTTGCAGGGTCTCCATTAGCGTGGAGTGAGTTTCGCGGAAACGAAGCAAAGAACCGTGACGCTTTATGCTTGCTAAGCCTCGGATATAATAAAGACTACGGTGGTGCATACGCAGCTTTCTAATCACTGTTGCTGATATAAACGTAATATCCAAGCATATTACAACCTGACTACCATTCATGCCTAACTGCCATTTACGTACAGCATGTTTCTGTGAAATGAAAAAAAGCACAGCAGATTTCAAGAGATCCCTCCAATGTTTTACGTGTTGTTCTTTCATTCTGAATGGTTTTATATGCTCTTGTAACATGCATCAGGAAGGTGCGATGTCAGGAGCACTGCTGGACTCCTAAAAATGACAATCGCGTAAAAAACGGAGGCACCAGAAAGGGACGTAGAGAGAACAAGTGCTCCTCATAACAGCAGCATTGTAAGGCGCCGATGAGTTTCAGGGCGCTATTTTTTTCTTGGAAGCATAGAACTTGCTTTTTGCAACGCGTAGCTGTAATATTTCGCAGCCGCGTACATGAATTGAACACCGCCAGAGCACTTCAATTGCAAGGCCACAACCTTCTTGTCCCTTGCAACGCTCCATCGACCGTTTGGGCGAAAGTGGAACGCTTTCATTCTACGCTAACGCGTTATGGAAAAGAAGTTGTCGTCAATTTCTCGTCGCCAGCCGGCAATGTTAAGAGTGTGGAGACTACCCCTGTACACAAAAGCAAAATAGGATCAATAGGTACGAAAATTAATATAAGTACACGCACACTATCTCGTTGCTTCTATTCTCCACGGTTATCGCAACTGAAGAGCATAGTGTCGCCTTTTCTTCCTGAAACGTTACGGATATATCCGAGAAATGTAGAAATTCCAATTAGTTGGCCTGTTTTCAAGAAACGTTGGGGAGCAATGCTGCGGGCTTTTGTGTAGATCGACGCTATTTTGTGCAGTATTTTTGTGTAAAAGAAATATGAGGATACGATTTTGGTCAAACATTTTCAGACGTAGCGGGACCGCACTTTGCGATGATGAATGTTAAAGGATTGTCAGCACGCAGCAACCCCCGAATATATCTTGGCCTTCGAAAGGCAGTGCAACATATAATTTCAGACAAGCCGTCGGAAGCCCATGTACACGTATTCGATCCTTGCTCAGGTGTCTCATATTACGCCATGGAACAATTGACTCTGGACACCGTAACCACTAGAAATCGTGCCATATATTCCTGTAATCAGTGCGAAAAAAATGGCGCAAGCAGCAACGATTCGGGTAGCGTTGGAAATGTGCACGCACAGGGTTCTCGCGGCCAGATTCATGGGCAAAAGTCGCACTTGCTTAGTAACGGTACAGGGCCCCCACTGTATCCCGGACAAATTTTACTACTACGGGTGTTTACTAGGTTTACTAAACCCTATCTCCCTCGGGCAATTTTCTGTTACCGTTGCTTTCAACGTGGGCACATGCAGGCATGTTGCCCACAGCGTACTATTGACCCAGAAAGGCTCACACCAGAGGGCGAACCACGATATCGATGTGGCCTATGTAAACCTGATGAGCACGACATGACAAGCATAAACTGTCCGACTAAACAGAAGGCCACAGCGAGACTACGAAAGGCTATACCGAAAAACAATATAATAAGAACTAACAATCGCTTTGAAGTTCTTGCTGAAGAGCCGGAGGTGCTCACGGCAGAAGATACACAAGGCCCAGAGACACAACTGTACTCTTCTGTGCTTAAACGTGGCAAACAGTCCCAGACTAAGCAGCAAAAGTTAGCTGCACCATCGCTTGAATCGGATGATGGCCATGATGACATTGACGCTCGGATTGACGCACTGGCCAGAGAGATAGAGAGACTACGCAAACATAAAGAATTAGTAATTCTACGGCGTCAGAAAACAGGACCTACACGCAACGAATCCCTGGGTGCGAATTCCCCAGTTACGCCAGCAACCCGCCCGGCACAACAGGTCAACCAAGCTGTTTGGACAGCAGTTTTAGATCAACTTGCTCAACTAACGTTACTCATACAGGATTGCCTGCATCATGGCTAACTCTCTGCAGCAGCTGACACAGGATGGAATTCTACAGTGGAATTGTCGAGGCTTAAGCTCCAAGTTAGGAGAAATTCAAACCAGGCTTCAATACAACAAGCTACATGTATGGGCACTGCTTATTCAAGAGCATAATAAGCTCTGCTCCCTACATAACTTTAATGGTTATCATTGCCCGTCTATTAGAGATAGACGTGCAACGACAATGGCTTCAGCCCCGGGAAAAGCCGCAGTATATGTGTCATCGCATATTCCTCATACAGTGATTATTATGGAACCATGGTGTAGCGATAATGAAGAAGTTGTCGGTGTCCTGACACGACCATTGAAGACTCCTGTCATTCTAGTGTCTTTCTATGCCAGACCACAGCGCACACGTTTGAACTTGGGATGGATAGCACACCTACGTTCCAAGTACCCGGGCATTCCTATTCTCGTAAGTGGAGATTTCAATGCTCCACATACAGATTGGGGATACAAGTACAACTCTCGAAGAGGATGCCAAGTAAAAAACATAATGACTGACGCTACGTTTACACGGTTGAACTATCACGCTGTGTCTACCTGTTCTGTGCGCACAGTATCTAGAACGAACGCTCCAGATCTCACGTGGTGGTTGGGTCCTGGGACGCCGCAGTGGCGCTTGGAGCCGGATACATGGGGCAGTGACCATATGCCAATCATAATTGGTTTACAAAGAAGATGCATAAAGAAAATTCGACGACGTGTAGCAATCACGCATTGGGATAAATTTCGGGAATCATCGATTGATAAAGTACCCACAGAGCCCTCGAAAATTCTTCCCGCTTTACAAGAACTGCTCCGCAGTAACACAATCATGACTACCGTTGACGAAGGACAACCCCAACCGGACCTCACTCTTTTGCAACTTTGGGCAAAGCGACGTCAGGCAGAAGTGTATGCGTCGAGGAATCCAGATGTACCAGGTAGCCGTGCTCGTGCTAACCATATAGCAGCAAAGGCGCGTCGGCACGAAACGCAGCTTTCGCGACGACGGTGGCATGAGTGGTGTGAGAAACTTGGATCTGGTATGGGAAACAGAGCACTGTGGCGTACGTTCCGGTCGATGGAACCTGGTCCCAAGCAACCTGACCCTGCAGCAAGCGTTCGGTTAGCGATGCAAAGTACGCCACAAGAATTTGTAGAACAGGCTGCAAGAGCATTCTTCCCGAAGTATGACAGCGCATCATCTATAAACTGCTCCGAAATCGACAAGTCTGATCATATATCCAGTCCTTTCAGCATGGCTGACCTAATAGCAGCGATTGAAACTTCGCACAAAGGAACAACACCTGGTCCCGACGGTATTCCTTACGAAGTTTTCAAGAACATGGAAGGTGAAGCTCTTGGCGCACTTCTACAGGCTCTTAATAAAGTATGGGAGACTGGGGACGTCCCATCTGATTGGAAACACTCAGTTGTTGTCCCGATTCCAAAACCAGGAAAGTCTCCAAATAACCTACAAGCTTTACGCCCTATTTCACTGACTGCGACCGTCTGCAAGCTCGCTGAAAAGATGCTCTCCACACGTATTTCCTGGTGGCTTGAACGAGAGAATAAATACCATCCGGCTCAAATTGGATTCCGTTCTCATTTGGGAACTGAAGATGGACTTTCTATCTTGTCAGGCGACATTTTACAGGTTTCACCACACAGCCACGCAGTACGCACGGTTGTAGCCATCGACATAACGAAAGCTTATGACAATATAGACCATGAAGTCATTATTTCCAACCTCATCGAGCTGGGACTTCCGCCGCGGGTCGTAAGATTTATTTACTCTTTTCTTCACAACCGCACATTTGCTATAAGAGCAGATGGAAAGCCAGAAGGTTGCTTCACGTCCAACAGAGGTGTCCCACAAGGTTCCGTTTTGGCTCCTCTTCTGTTCAACGTTGGGCAATACCTCTAGCTTGGCAACTACACCGGATTCCAGACGTGAAGTTTGTAATATATGCTGATGATGTGACTTTGTGGTTTGCATAAAGACGTCTCAAGACAAGCTCAACAGCTTCAGCAAGCCCTTGATGTACTTGATAACTACACTCGGAACGCAGGGTTGGACATTTCCGCTCAGAAATCAAGCTATGTTGTGGTGGCTAACAAGGCAGGACGCAGAAAGATCACGCAGTGCCCCTTTACGTTTACACTTGGTACAGTGACAATTCCTGAGGCTTCGGAAGTCCGCATACTGGGTCTTGACATTCACCGGTCCCGCAGTGGTGCGCACTGGCTCCGAAAAGTCAGGCAGAGTTCCACAAAAGCGCTTCATCTGATTCGCCGAATTGCATCAAAAGCAGCTGGAGCTCGTACTGATGTAGCTCGACGGCTCGTACGCACAGTTCTACATCCAAGAATTGTATACCAGGCGCAATTTCAACGTTTAACTTTGGCACAGCTGGCACAGTTGGAGACTATTAACCGTGATGCCATGCGCACAATAACAGCGTTACCCCGCATCACCCCGATACAATCTCTTTAGTGGAGCACGCCCAGCTTAACACCATTGCAGAGCTAATTTCGCAAAGGGAAAAAGCGCGTGAAATTAAAAGCAACTTGCTCCGGTTGTTGCTGCATTGCATGCTCACTTTCAACGCGGGTCTCGTATTGACAATCAGTCCGATACACTGCCTCCCTGGGAATTCACCACCATCACATCTAATAAAACAACCAAGTTACGGCGTAGCGATACATCAGGCATTATTGACGAACGCTCTATCATCGATGCACCATGCGCTAACATCTGCAAAGTCTATACAGATGCTGCCATCCTACAAGACGGCGGAAGGACATCATTCCTAAGCACCACGCATAATTTCATCAGTGGTCACCAGCATTATCTATCTACGGAAGCCAGTCCTCTTGTAATGAAACTTCAAGCCATTCATGACGCAGTGCGGGACGTCACCTCTAAGCTGTCTACAATTAGGCAACTTGACGTATTCACCGATTCTTTAGCGGCTATCCAGGAACTCAAGAAAGTTCACAAGGTGATGGAAATCTGCGAGGCGATACATAATATGAACCGCAATACAGCCACTTGCATCAGGGTACACTGGATTCAAGGCCATGCTGCGAACCCTCACAATATTGCTGCTGACCAACAGGCACACTGCCCTCCTAATACAGACCTCCCATCTATTCCCCTTCCGCCTCAACCCCTAAATACACTCCGTGCCCGTAAAAATGTTCTCCGGCAGGATACACGCGCTCTTATCCCACCGTGTGTCTGCTCTCTCCCCCTTCACTTTACTAGGGCGGAGGAAGTTGTGCTTAGGAGGCTTCGGGCAGGGGTGGCCCTTACACCGGCTGTTATTTCAACATGAAACTGGTCGCATTTACCAGTTGGTTCTACATGCCCGTACTGTTCTGTTCCGGTGATACAAGCAGATGCATACCACCTTATATGGACATGCCAAGGATTACAGTCGGAACGCTCCCGTCATCTCCTGCAAGTTGGTCTTCGCAACAGTGACACAAACAGTTATGACCGATGGATACATGACAACACATTCCACAAGGCACTTCTTCACTTCATACACAACACCGGCCTAACGGCGCACATTTAACACAAATATACAAAACAAATATTATGCCTTAAGGGCAAATCTATGTCGCAAATAAAAAAAAAGAAATGTGCACGAAGAATGCGCATCCGAAACGCACATATTCACAGATGGCTGTGCAACTCAACATCGATCATCGTGCGGAATTTTTGTGCCCTCCACAGGAAAAAAATTCTCGTTTTCGTCGTCTATGTCAGCTCAGTTATACGGCATTAATGAGGCTCTTATGTTTATATTTCAACAGCATACATGGATGATATCTACAGATTCTAAAGCAGCCCTACAAGCTATGTGAAACGGGTATAAGCGAAGTGGTCACCAACCTGCTGCATCTGTATCGCTTACCTTCACCACAAGACCAAGATTGCTGGGCGTTGCATCTCGTTCCATTAAACACTGTGCCATGCTGGCGGGTGAAGCTGCCCGAAATGGGCTCCAATGTTCGAATTTCAGCAGACTATTTTTAAATACGAAGCATTTCTGAGCGAACGTCAGGCACTTTGACCGTTTCTATCTATCTATCTATCTATCTATCTATCTATCTATCTATCTATCTATCTATCTATCTATCTATCTATCTATCTATCTATCTATCTATCTATCTATCTATCTATCTATCTATCTATCTATCTATCTATCTATCTATCTATCTATCTATCTATCTAGCCGCCTACGTCTGGGCGCTCTCCTGGTCGTCTCAATAACTTGTAATATACCAGAATTGGCATAGCAGGGGATCAGTGTATGACGAACACGATTCACTGGTCATGATATGAATAACGAAAACGCATGTCGCGTACGTCTTGAAACCATTTCTCTCAGTCACGTGTGGCGCATAGCTACAGACCGCAGTTCATGTTATGTAGGTATGTGCCACAGCTGATTCACAATCTGAATGAACACAGTAAACGCGACGTGAAGCAACAATCTGAATCAGCACAGTAACCGCGAATTGAAGCAACCTTATAGGTGTCCCACAAGGCTCCGTTTTGGCTCCTCTTCTGTTCAACGTTGCGCTAATACCTCTAGCTTGGCAACTACACCGGATTCCTGACGTGAACTTTCTAATATATGCTCATGATGTGACTTTGTGGTCAGTGCGTAAAGACGTCTCAAGACAAGCTCAACAGCTTCAGCAAGTCCTTGATGTAATTGAGAACTACACTCGGAACGCAGGGCTCGACATTTCCGCCAAAAAATCAAGCTATGTTGTCGTGGCTAACAAGGCAGGACGCAGAAAGATCACGCAGTGCCCCTTTACATTTACACTTCGTACAGTGGCAATTCCTGGGGCTTCGGAGGTCCGCATACTCGGACTTGACATCCACCGGTCCGGCAGTGGTGAGCATTGGCTCCGCAGAGTAACGCAGAGTTCCACAAAAACGCTTCATCTGATTCGCCGCATTGCATCAAAAGCAGCCGGAGCTCGTACGCACAGTTCTACATCCAAGAATTGTATACTAGGCGCAATTTCAATGTTTAACTTTGGCACAGCTGGTGCAGTTGGAGACTATTAACCGTGATGCCATGCGCACAATAACAGCGTTACCCCGCATCACCCCGAGGAGCACGCCGAGCTTAACACAACTGCAGAGCTGATTTGGCAAAAGGAAAAAGCGCGTGAAATAAAAAAGCAACTTGTTCCGGTTGTTGCTGCGTTGCATGCTCGCTTTCAACGCCGGTCTCGCATTGACAACCAGTCCGATACAATGCCTCCCTGGGAATTCACCACCATCATATCTAATAAGACAACCAAGTTACGGCGCAGCGATACATCAGGTATTATTGAAGAACGCTCTATCAACGAAGCACCATGCGCTAACATCTGCAAAGTCTATACAGATGATGCCATCCTACAAGACGGCGGAAGGACACACTCTTAGAAGAAAGGGCATCGGGGCACTCCCTTTGTGAGAGTTTTGGCTTGTCCCGCTGGGCACTCCCTTTTCCGGGGTGAAACAACTCCCTGTAGACAGGGAGTGATTCAACGCCTCCTCATGGAGTACAGCACTCCGTCTGCGATAGAGTGAAAGCACTCCTCCGAGGGAGTAAAGCTATCACGTTGAAACAGCTTTGAAATAAAATTAATCGAGCACAGAAAATGGCACATTCATACGCGCACACATTCACGCAACCAAAACACGTAGAGCGCTCGCAACCGAAACGCATACATTAGAGGATTTTAGTCTGTCCGGCACCGGAATACCGGGTGTGAACTGCGCATACGCACGCCCGGTAAACATGGCCGCGCCGCTGAAAGCGATTGCCGTCCACCTCGAATCTATCAAGTGGTCGTCGCGCGCTCTGTCGCTCGTTATCTCCGAACTGATGCTTTTATTTGCTTTAGGTTCACGTCCTGAAGCTTCGACAGCAAGGTATTCGTGTCGATTCGGCACCGTTTTCGAGAGCCATACTCAAATAATCAACGATGCAGGCTTAGCGAGCGACAATCCCGGAATCTCGAAGGTCATACATTATGTATCGGTTAGTTGTTTTTATCCTCCATAGATGGCGCAACTTGACGTGGCGGCAGCTACGGCACACAAAGCGGCTGCGGAAAAGAAAAATTTTGGCACTCGAACAGCGTTTCACGGAATAATTTCTGCAATGCTTATCTCTAGGGGTAATTAGAACATGGACATCAATGTAAACACGCACATATGACAACACATACAAATCGCACACGACACAGGAATCGAACTCATGACCACAAGCACCGAAAGCAGACACTAACTACTACGCCACAGAGCCGCCGCGTGCTTCGTTGACTTTTCACGGCCTTATATATTTACCAAGTGGTTTGCAACGAGAGGGCGGAGCTTGCTACTTCTTTTTTTTTTTTGCATCATCGGCGTGTGTTTGCGCGTGGATTAGGTTAGTAAATAGTTAGCGCGGCGCCATGAACTCACGAAGGCCACCGTTAGCACCTTCAGCTCCGACTTCTGTTCGTCGTTTGTCGTGCCGCAAGAGAAATGATAAACGTGTGTTTTTTGTGTGTTCACCATACATCGTGGATGTCTCGCTCGCCCAAAAATTTGCCCATACCGGCGTGAAAAGTACCTTTAGATAGCGAAACTCACGTATGTGTATTCTACGAGCGTGTGCTGTTGGAGCAGTTTTAGTTATTTTTGCCGCGAGCTGCAAGTGTCGGCAGTGCGTCTCAGCTGTTCGAAGACCATCATATGTCGCATATTTTTGTTACATACGTCGATGTCAGAGTTCCAAGGGTATTTTAGCGTACACCTATACAAGCATGTGCATTTATTGCGCGTGTAGGTGCTGTTGCGATCTGCACGCAGGGTCAGCGGCACCTCTGAGCAGTTAGACGAATATTTGCGTGATGAGCACTTACGCGCGTTGAAGCACGACATACAGTGCTTCTGAATTAGTCATAGTCAGTATTTATTTGCTTTTATACTCGGAGACTAGCTACCTTTTACTAAGTAACCCTTACTCTTCCGTATCACGCCGTCGTTCAAATGTATGTCGAAGGTGTCCACCAAGGTTAAGCACGATGTCCATTAATTCGCGAGTGACATGTCTCCCTTAAAATAGAAAAGATAATACTGTTGCGCCTCTGTATTGCGAACGTCCGCGTGTAGTTGGCACTACTCCTGAAGAGATTGTGCAGTACCTATTAAAAAAAAAGGCATTATTGTATGCCTCAGTGAAACAGCTGTTCTTCAGAAAATAAGGTGTCATTTTAATTAGGATATTTTTGTCACGGCAGGACACAACTTGACTTTTTCGTGATTCAGGATTACATATAGCACGAACATGAGTGCAGCAGATAAATAAAAACTGAAAAAAGTGGGTGCCATGTGCACTCCTACTACCTCGTGTACCTGTAGTTGATTCCAAATCTACAAATTATGCGACCATTGATAAATGATCAACCCATCAATGTTCGATCACGGTTGATCTGTTTCCGTTTACTGCCTGTCGCTTATTTGCACGATGTTTTGTAAGAATCATTAAACCCATCTGGTAACGCAAGCATTATCTATAGCATGCAGTGGTTCTAAAGCGGGGGGGGGGGGGGGGGGTACAGCGAAGCCATTTCTGGGGGTCCGCGAAACGCATCTTCGAACAAAAAAGAAAATACGCCTTTTTTGAAGAAACAATATGTCCAATGACAGCGGCCCCCACTATTTTTTGTTTTGCTTCACCGCATAACGGTTATGCATTGCGGCGGAGCTGACTTATGCTTTCCATGAGATGGCTGTAAAGCTTTTACTGCAATTTTCTACCACATGTGCTTTTCCAGGCTTGCATATTTGAAGAGAAAGCGTAGCGCGAAACAGCTGAAATGTGGCGGCAGATCGCACAACTTAGTGACAAGCTGTTGAGATTGAATTGGCGTGGCACTTTAGTTTGACCATTCTTTGCCACGGAGAAACGCAAGGCACCTCTTTCACGCTGCATGTTGTGCTAATTTATAAGCCCTCACCCCCCCTCCTTACTTCTCACTGCAAGGGGTCCCTCATCACTTCCACCAGTCCACAAGGGGTCTCCAAAACATCCATGGCTGAGAACCACGACCTATATATCAGAGCCTGAACAATTTCTTTTACATGTACAAGGACTTTTTTGTTTGAATGCATTACAAATTCTTAAAACTTCAAATGATACAATAAATGCTGGTTGTAGCACTTTATTAGAATCAAAACAATAACATTCACAATGTCAATGTAAATTATACATTTTCATCTACCACAGAACCTATGCTCATTATTGAAGAGATGAAACAACATACACAATGCAACCTGAGCACTAATTCACAGCAGTAAAATATTATGAAAGTATAGTTCGAAAATTCATCACAAAGCAAAGACACATACACTTCGAAATGCCAGTATGCAAGTACAATCCAAAGAGATGGCATGCACAGCAGTGGCGTAGCCAGGGGGGCACACCACCGGGCATCCCTCGCCCCCCCCCCCTCGAAATTTTTTTTTGCTATGGCATACAGAGCCGAAAATGACAACTGAACACATCTGCCTGCCCGGCTCCCACTTCAAATCAAGGAGACGACCCCCCCCCCCCCGAAAAAATTTCTGCCTATGCCTCTGATGCACAGAGAACTTGGTGTCTGCTTACACATGAAGGCAACTCGATAAGCAATAAAGGCTTGCAACACTTAGGCACGGTGGTGTACCATTTTTCTTATATATAGCATTAGTTTGCCCTCAGGCATGAAAACATGTTACGCATGATTGTGCAGTTCAATGTTTTGTATAAAGACCTGTGGTGTCGACCATAGATCCATCTGCCAAGGTTTGTAAACACAGTCGCCTTTATTCACATATTTTTAAGAAATAATGTAAATTTATAAAGTTAAGCTTGGGAACATGGCATTATTTCGCAACCCTATTCACCCGCATTATTATGCATAAATAGTAGACCAATGGTTACAATATTTACATGCCCGCTAGTGCCATGAAATGCGACCGGAAAATTGGTTCCTCGTCACCTTCAACAGCTCAATTTATGGCTCATGCAGAAGTGCCACATTGAAAATGAATCCGCGAATACCGTGACAGGAAAGTTACCTCGGAGTTAGGCAATAACATGCTTTGAATTAACAATTGCCCATCAATACTGGTGGTGGCTTGGCACATTAGAGCCAAGGACTGGACATGCCATGAGGTTGAATAAAAATTGACCAGGGAATAAATAACGGCTGTAAAACAGTAAAGAACCATGCTTAGTAAATTAAATGAGTTTACATTCAGCATCTTTTCAAGCCATGTAAAATTTTCAAATGCATACTGTTATTGGAAATTTTGGACTCAGCACCGTGCATAACACAGTGCAGCAGTCCAAGTGCTGACAATCCTAAATACTGAGAGATGTACAAGATCATCAGTATAGTATACTGTAAGGCACAGGAGTGTTCACAGAAGAGACCGTCTTGTAGACAAACAGGTGGGCCAGGACTGTTGCTGCTTTGACAAAAGTGTTCAGTCTTCCTGAAAAAGATATCAAGCAAAGAATTCTTAAGCTTTCTGCATCCATACAAAATACCCACTTGTCTTCTCTTACTGCAGACTTTTCCAAAAAAACAGAAAAATACAAAATTAAGAAGCTGCCAAGTATTTTCTTGTGAGATATGCAGAGTGTGCAGCACACTTTCATTCTTGTAATATCTAGAAAGACGCAGCATTATAATACAGAAAGACGAGGCTCAATTGCTTGTCCATGTTTTGCTGCCATGTTTTTATACACCTAGCAAAAGAACAAGGTACAATAGCTAGTGTGCAGTGTTGCTTGTTGTTTTGTGGAGGCAACTCCTATTACAAAAATAATTCATTTATCCTCAAAACTTAGTGCAAGTTCTCCCAAATAAATTATTTAAAATCCTAGGCTAGACGGGACAAATATAGATATATAGTACTTATGAGGCATGCCACAGTGGACAGCCTCAATTTTTTAATTTACATTTAAACATAAAGCTCTGTTTATCCCAAAGCAACATCTAGATCTTGTCTTTCTCACAGCACTTCGGACTAAACCAGCTGTGCACATAACACCTGCCTGTAAGCACTGCACCATCCTGCTTCTGCCAACTATGAAATGCGTGCATACTGAAAATTTTATATGCTGCTTACTGCTTGCTGTTACCTTAAATCTCCCCTAGCCAACACAAACTAGACAAGCAATTAATATAACTATCAAGTGGAAATGAATGTAAAAATTTTCCTAACAGTGATAACTTAAATCACAAGGCACATGCAGCCCATCCTATGTTAGTCCTGTTGTGACTCACAACAGGACTAACATTTGTGTCGCAAATTGTGAATGGTTTTGAAACTACCAAACACAAAAATAAAGTTAAACACCATAATAACAATGCGCTAGTGAGCTTCAATGTATATCGATGTATATGCCACTTCATTGTTAAGGTAATGCATCACAATACTGACTGTTTGAAGCAAAACGGGAATGTGAACTAGTTGGCGGGTAATAGGCGAGGTTCAAGTTTAGGCAATAAAGCTTTCAGTTGTGAGTAAGCGCTCTTGATGTGCACTTTCTTGTCCTTTTCTTAGCACTGCCGTTATATAAGTACTGATCACTTCGCCAGGAACACTATGAATCCCTCACAATACAGTCAATATCATGCTACAGGTGTCTATTATCGAGGCACTCCACTGTAAATTAAATATAGTGTTATAGGCATGACAGAGTGCAGGTGCAGATTCTGCATACTGTATCGGATGACTGAGATAAGAGCTACCATGACATTGGACTCAAAATAGTGATACTCTCAATGTTTCCAATGTATCAATGACTTGCTTCATTAAACACAGGTATGCATTGCACAATTCAGAAATGGATTCTATTTGATCACTCTCTCCTAACGAGATTACTGCTACCAACCCAGGTTCTGTGAAGCATCCAGATGAGCTTCAAGAGTTCTTATCAAGCTGCTGGTGTCCACAGCTGCATAGCGTTGCATGTGCCATCTTGAGCACCATCTGCAAAGAAAAACAAAATGTACAGATTTTTTGCAGTGACTATTTCATGCAGCACTAAACAGCTGTAAAGCACACCAATACCTGATTCAGATAACCGGCATAAATTCAGTTAGACGTCCATGCATGTAACAATCTTTTAACTCTAAGTTTATTATCCTAATGCACTCGAACACCAAGAACTAATTCAGTACATAATACAAAACTGGCAGTGTAGATAAAGCGTTTTTTTTTAATCTCAGGGAAAACAGATTCCAGAGCTTTTTCATTGCTGCTCCCGTTTGATGTTAACATTGAAAGTGCTGCTGTGCTTCTTACGCAAAAGTGAGCTTAGAGACAGACTTTACGAGGCATCATACTCTTCTTTCCTGCTTTGTTCTTTTTCTGTAAAGTTTCTTTTGTATTATCCTTTATTCCTCGTACCCTCTTCCTTTGCATAGCATGGCCAGCCAGTTTGAGAAGTGGCTAACCTGCCTGTCTTCCCATCTATTTCTTTCTTTCCTTCCTTCATTTTAAGTCTTGCAGCATTTACAAATATACACACCAAGTTCAGTAGTGTAGTGTTGCCAACTGCACAAACATTCATAACCTACAGCCAACCTACAGCCAACCACAAATTTCACTGCCTGTGCGAGACTAGAAAGCAAATACTTGTGGTTTCAAGTTCACCCTACACCTACCATTTCGTCAAAAACACAGCATTTGAGTTTCTGATAAATTAAGTTGTTTGCCGTGTTTCATGCTAATGAAAGAGCTCAAAACAAAGCATGATACAGCACGCAGAAGGTGCACAACAGCGCATCCTTTGAGAATTTGCGATAGAGTCATCTGGTGATCTGCGTGCCATTGTCTACTGCTTCTGGTGCTGCACTAAACACAATATTCACATTCATCAAGAAGCATGAAGGTAGGAAGCTTACATATGACTTAAAGAAGTAAACCATAAGAAATGACGAAAGGTGTTCTGTTCTTGCTGAACATTAGTTTTTTTTTAACTGTGATAATGTTTAATGGCTGCTTAGCCTTGCTTCAAAGCTTCATAATAGTCTTATGAGAGTCACATTTTTTTAATTATTGTCCCGCTGCCATCAGTATTGCATTGAGCTGACTTGCACTGATGTGACTGAATAAGCCTGGCACAGCTCGCACATCTTCAACTCGATGAGAATATCCACATGAAATTCAGGAAAGTTCAAGATGTCACTAATTATGTCACAAAATTGTCACGGATTAAGTGACAATATCGTAAAATGCACGTGCTTCACCATAAACGCTGTCACTTAGCAGACAACTTTCACATAATATGGCCATAATCATATCTCTGCAGCATAATTTATTCGTTCTAGTCCAACCTAATGACGTTATTACCCTATATATGGTATGCTGTTTCTTTTTTTGTCTTAGAGACGAACAAAGTGCGCAATGCAAGATTGTTATCGAAAAGTATTCCCACTTACTAATATTAGGGAGATTTGGAATAGCGTACGCCAAGCCCGTAGCCACGGGGGAAGGGGGGGAGCGAAATTCTGATGGAAGGGGTGTTTTACCGAAAATGAATTATGAAAATAGGCGTTTTTCTAAAAAAGTGAAGGGCGCGACGAAGGGCTCCTGAAGTTTCGCCCATCTGTTTTCTTTAACGTGCACTGACATCGCAGAGTACACAGGCGTTTAGCGTTTCGCCTCCACCGAAATGCTACCGCCGCGGCCGAGATCGAAGCCGCGACTTTCGGGTCGGCAGCGAGCACTGCAACCATCGTACAACCGAGGCTGACAACTACAATAACTGAATCAACTGAAAACAAAGTTAGCCTTAATACACACATGACGGAGTGATAACCGCGGCCTCTCGCTTGTTTATATTTTCTGAAAGCACGCTGCCGCATTCACGCTTTATGTCAAGCAAAGAAATTGTATAGCACAAATTGTCTTCATTGAGGCGTACCCGCTCTTCGATAGACTGGCCGTGCGAAGCGTGTGCCTTCACAAAAGCTTTTTAAACGCGCATCAGGCATCACACGTATGTGCGCCTAATGCTTTTCCATTCTGCTTTTTATTGTACTTTCCACGTGACACACTGTGCAGCACTACACACGTGAGCGACACGAAACTGAGAACACAGAAGCACCACTTACCGACTGTGCCTAACCAGGTGCTGGCCGAACACGAATACACGAAGGTGCAAGCACGCTTGAGTCTTCAGACCATCAAGAAACCAACACGAACACGCTCACAGTACGCGATGTTGCACTGCCGTCGCTAAATGCCGTTCACGTCCAGCGTTGACATCAGAGTCGCGCACACACAGGACACGGGCACGCACAGCCGGCACAGCTGAGCAATTCGGAAACTTCGATGACCGGGCTGACCGGGCAACGGGAGAAAATGGCGAACGCAGCGACGGGCGACGGCGAGACTTCGACTTGAGCACGCACGCTTCTCCTCTCCTGGTGCGCGTGTGTGAGTGTGTGCGTGTGTGTGTCTGTTTTTTTTTATTTTGTCTTTCCTCGCTCGCGCCTGCGTGCCTGCGTCGTAAGGTTGCGTTATCGTGTTGCTCTCGGCGGCTCATGTAACAGCCCTCCCGTTTAGCGGCTGCTTGAAGGAAGTCGCGTTTATATATATATCATTTTTTTTTTTACGCGATAGCGTCAAAGAGCTCGTCTCGCAGAAATTCCGGTGTCGGCGGCGTCGGCGTCATTGGTTCTGAGCGAAAAAGCCGCGTTGGTTGGTCGTGAGCGAAAAGTCGAGGTAGATGCAAAGAGAGAGAGGGCGTTTGCACTTTGGCTTTCCTTGCGGCACTGTGTATACGTCTCCATCGAGAAGCGCAGGCAAGCTAGCGATTGAGAAGGCGATAGTGTGTGTGTGTGTGTGTGTGTGTGTGTGTGTGTGTGTGTGTGTGTGTGTGTGTGTGTGTGTGTGTGTGTGTGTGTGTGTGTGTGTGTGTGTGTGTGTGTGTGTGTGTGTGTGTGTGTGTGTGTGTGTGCGTGCGCGCGCGCGCGCGACCATGCGTGTGTACGAATACCGCTGTCGCGTTTTAAAGGCGAAACTAAAGGTACCCCCCCCCTTTTTTTCTTCTTTTTTTTTCTCGTGCTTTCTGTCCACAGCATTTTATTGCGTACGCTGCGGCGTGCCGCCTCTAGACAGTTAATAACTAGGACCAGACTCAGAGTGTGCGTACGTGTGAGTATAATCGCGTACATTTATGATCGCAGATTCTTTGTGCATGCCAGCGGTTTTCGTTGCGATAAGTTGACGAGGAATCTATCGCCGTCACTTCATCGATTTAGCTACTGCCAAAGATATTAGACTGCACGAAATTTTCTTTACAGCTCGTTATATTTGGAGAGTTGCAAGACTAAAACAAGCTCTGAAACAAGCTTTTATACGGCAAGAGAGTAAAACAACCTTTTACTCTCTCGTGCGATGCGGGAGTGAAACAGGCACTTTACTCTCTTTCGCCAGGAGGAGTGAAAGGCCTTTTCACTCCTCCTGGCCAAAAGAGAGTAAAGCGACTCCCTGAGAGAGAGTATAATGAGATCTGTGGGAGTAACACAGCTCTATAACTCTCACTGCAGGAGTTTCCCGATGTGAAGGGCCCGATGTGAAATGTTATTCATTACATGGCCAGGTATGATTCTGAGTACTAAGCTACGCGAAAGCCCTCGCAAGTTTGAAAAAGAAGCACCCATTCATTGGTGGGGCAAAACATATATTTCCATGGGTGGGCTTTGCTCAAACACACAAACAAAAAAAACGTAGTGAAGAAGAGGGAATGAAAAAAACTTAAGGGCAGGTAGTACCAGTCAGTGACCGGTGTAGTGGCCTTCTGCAGCGATCACTTCGGCAATTTTCCGCGGCATGGACGCGTAGAGAGCCCTTGAGGTTTTAGGTTCTCTGCTCAGTGCTTCCCATGCCTCCTGAATTGATCTCCAAAGAGCATCCGCGTTGGGGAGGCGGCGGCTTTGGGCAGCGAGGCGCCTTTTCATCAAACCCCATACATTCTCAGTACGATTTAGGTCCGCGCCACTTGGAGGCCATAGTAACCGCAGCACACCGCAGGAGTCCAGTGCAGCTTCCGCAAGGCGCGCAGAAGTTCCTTCGATGTGTACTAATTGGCCAAGTCCATCTTTGCTAATGGCTCCCCAGACGGAAACGCTGCACCGGCCACTCGACAGAACATTCTTCGTGTACTCCGGTCGGTATCTAACGGAAACGAGAGAGAAAGAAAATAACTGCCGTTATGAACTGCGCCGCCGGCGAGAAAACATTTGCCCAGCAGAGAACAACTTTTCTTATGTGAGTCGGCTCGCGAAAACAAGATCTAAACTCTTCAAAATTCTCATGAATGCTTGCCTTCTGTAAAATGGGTGATTTATTGACAAAAAATGTCAAAATACAAAAAACTACCGTGTGACGAGAATTCTGCTAGATTAGATGTTAAATTTATCTCCGATCGCTGATGAAACAAACTAGGCGGGGATTTATTGAACACTTAATTACACAATAAGCTGCTCCCCAAACATGAAATCCGGATTACTCTTATTCATTATGAATTATGGGTTACTATCTAATATCCACAAATGTGATGTTAATGACGTGAACCTCAGCCATACCTGCAGTTGAGAGGCCGCCAAACACGCTGTTGCTGCTCCCACCTAATGCAAAACGTGGACTCAACAGTAAAGATGACTTGGCTCCATTCATCGACACCCCTGCGCTCGTACGCCCTCGCAAATTCCAGCCGCTGCCGGCGTTGGTTGTCAGTCAAGAATGGCTTTTGGGCTGCGGCACAGTTTTGCAGGCCCGCTTCCTTAAGACGCCTTCTAACTGTGTCGCATGACATCTGAAGGCCGAGCTCTTGCTTAATTTCTTTCGCGTTTAAGAAGGGATCAGCCACGGCAGCGGCAATAATCAGTGCGTCTTCTTCTCCAGACACCCTCGGTCGTCCACTACGAGGGGGGGTCAGCAATCCTTCCTCCGTCTCCGAATGCTTTAACCACCCGCGTTACGGCTGATTTAGATCTTCCTGTGAGGCGACGTATTTCTTTTTTGGGGCACGCCTTCCTAGAACAGGCGTGCAATGTAACGTCTCTGGTCCTCCGGAACGCGAGGCGGCATCGTCCGTGTTCACGCCTAACATCAATGGTGGTTTCACAAGGAATGCGCGACGAACAGAAAATGTAGGTCACAAGAAAAGCGTATCAAGCTCGCGTTATCAGCCGAATAATACTTGTTAGCCCAGCCACGCGTTTTAAAAGATAATATTTATTCAGAAAAATTACACCATCCCCCGCTAAAGGGGACCATGAGGCGATGCGAAGCCGGAGCACTTGCACGATCGCGTTCCGTTGGCGTTCATTGGGCATGCTACCGACCTCGCGTCGTGGAACGCGAAGAGGGACGCTACGCGCGTCGTATCTTCCCTCTAGCCTGGCCGTTAATTCTCACAGGGCGAGTGGGAACGCGGTCGACAGCAGGCGAGAGGGGGGCAGCGTAGGAGCGGAGAGAGAAGGGGAGGGGACGCGCATGCGCTCGAGCTCATCGCGGCGTTGCGCAGGAAAGAATTTCGGCATGTCTAGCCCGCGTTTCAGAGGAAGAGTGGAAAGGAGGAGGGGAGAGAGGAAGTGGAAAGGGGTATGGAATAGGGGGAGAGGAGATGGAAAGTGGAGAGGGAAAGCGGAGAGGGGAAGGGGAGAGGGTGAGTGGAGAGGGGAAGAGTAGAGGGGTAGAGGACAGCGGGAATGGTGAGGGGGTGTGGAGAGGCGGTGTGTGGAGAGGGTATGCGCATGCGCAGTAAGGGTGGTCACGCCGCACACCACAACCGGATTGAGCTCCGCCTTAAGGTACTTCGCATCGAAAACATAGCGCGCCGTCTGTCATAGCGAGCTCCGTCCGTCATCACGCCGCCGACAAACACGTGTGGGGGTAACCTCGGAGCGCCTATAACGCGAGTTAAAAGCGCACCCAGGGCTGATATCGAAAAAAAGACAGGCATGCGCCAAGAATGATTGGCCCGGAAGTGTCATAAGCCTCGACATCGGACGCGCTTGTGGGAGAGGGCGCGGCAATGCAGTTGTTCGTCGCTCGGCCACGCACTCGAGATCCCGCAAACTTTTGCTGCCGACAATACATTTCTTAATTGGGGCAGAGACCATCATCGTAGTCGTAATTTTCCTACTAAATGGAAAAAAAAGCAATTTTGACCCGGACGTGATTCGAACACGCAACCTTCTGATCTGGAGTCAGACGCGCTACCGTTGCGCCACCGAGTCACGGCAGACTGCCAATGTTTCAGACTGGCCGGGTTCTCCAAAAGGACATTGATCAGCAGGCGCGAACAATGGTGATTTATTATGAACTCCAAGCGATTGTATATACAGGGATACCGAAAAGGTACATTCTTAATTGGGGCAGAGACCATAATCGTAGTCGTAATTTTCCTACTCAATGGAAAAAAAAAAACTATTTTGGTCCCGGACGTGATTCGAACACGCAACCTTCTGATCTGGAGTCATACGCGCTACCGTTGCGCCACCGAGTCATTTTTTTTTTCTTTATTACCTGGCTTTGGTACACAGCACATAATACACACAACACTGGTGTAAAAACCACCCGATGTACAAAGTACATATGGTGACTGTGTAATCAACCAGCATGGTGCTGGTATCGTCAAGTTGAAATTCGGGCAATGTCACCAGCGGCTGTAGTCTTGACAGCCATTCGGGTGGTTCCGGTTCCGCTTTATATAATTCTATAAACCAATCAATACTCTCCCTGAAGTACGCTCGTGCAGGCCGCGCATCTTTGTCGAAATGGTAGCCTGCCATTCGCGATCTCCACAAGGAGTGGAGGCCCAGGAGCATAATTGCATCGAAAGGAACCCCATCTTCATGTTTACGCACAAAAACCGAATGCCATACGGGTGCAGCGGGAACTCTTTCTTGACAGATCTCTGCAAAACGTCCCAAAAATAAACCCCCTCCCAACAGTGCAAAAAAACATGATCTATGGTTTCCGGCAATTTACAATTAAACAATGAGTACCCCATGGCAAAAAACAACCCTTTTCTCCAAAAAAGATTTAACAGGCAACGTTCCGGTATGCAGTTTAAAGAAAAGGTCTTTGTTCCCGGCTGCACACGCATTTTTTTTACTCTCTTTAAAACATTGCTACCTGGGCCTCCACTGTACAAGGACCTGTACAACGGCACTGGAAGACGATGTCGCATAAGGCAAAATAAAGTTCTTTTCGTTTCACACTCCAAAGGTACTCCCTTGAAAATCTCACAGTGAGAAACCTGATACTAAACACAATTTCTTTAAAGAAAGCCCCAATCCCTCCCACAAAATCCTCGTAGTCACTACATACTCTGGGAGACATCTACCAAGTCGCAATTGACACAGTGTTCGCAGGAAAGGATCGGTGACATCTCTAAAAAACAAAAACCGGTTGACCAGCTGCCGTAAAAACAAGTGACCGAGTCCCAGTCCCCCGTCCTTAACCCGTCGAAACAAGTTGGTACGGCTGCATCGCTCCCACTCAGAAGCCCAGACAAATATGGCAAATATTCTGTGAAACTTCTGCACATTAGTCCGGGAGCAATGCAGCACCTGCATCACGTACCACAACTTGCTGATAAAAAACAAGTTACAAACAGTGGCTCTGGCAAAGATCGATAGGCGGCTTCTTTCCACTTATCTGCCCTCTCCCGTATATCTTTCGCCTGACCCTTCCAATAATGATCGCTGTCGCGATAACCATCGAGCGGGACGCCCAAATACCTGCCCGGGGTCGTCACGCAAGGCACGTTAGCGAAGTGGTCAGGTTTGGTTAGCCACGATCCGTGCCAGAGCCCTAGAGACTTCGACCAGTTAACTCCGCTGCCTGTAGCTTGGCTGAATGTACGCACGGTTTCTACTGTCTGTGTTATACTACGTTTGTCCCTTGTAAAAATAGCCACATCATCCGCGTACGCAAGCAGCTTAACCTTCTGCTGCTTGTAACTGAAAACCGTTGATGCTATGTTCGTTGACAATTTTCATGCAGAGAGTTTCAATATACATGCAAAATAACAAAGGGCTGAGGGGGCAACCCTGACGAACCGAACGTTGCACACTAATGGGGCCCCCAGACTCTTATTCACGATCAACTTTGTAGTGCAGTTTCGGTACGCCAGGGCCACTCCCTCGCAAATAACAGAACCGAGGTTAACATAATTTAACAGAGCAAACAAAATTCTATGGTCAACACAATCGAACGCCTTTTGAAAATCAATCTGTAAGATGGCAACTCGCTCATCTGAATAATCACAACATTCAAGTATGCTGCGCGCTATGTGAATATTGGTCACAATCGATCGCCCTTTGATACCGCACGTTTGGTGAGGCCCGACGATGTCCTTAATCACAGTCTGTAGTCTTCGAGCCAGAACCTTCATATATATTTTGTATTCTACGTTAGTAAGGGCTATTGGTCTATACCCTGAACAAATTTTAGCTTATCTGGGTCCTCGGTTTTAGGGATAAGTACTGTGTGGGAAGACCGTATGACGGTGGCAATGTGTTTAATTTGTACGCTTCATTAAATATGACTGTGAGTATAGGGCTTATTTCGTGTTTAAAACTGTTTATAAAAAGCGGCAGTGAATTCCGTCAGGTCCGGGTGGATTTTCCAGGATTTAACTTGTCTATTGCTAGTTCAATTTCGGTTGAGGTTATTGGCCTTTGCAAATTCTCCTTTCTTTCATCGTCCACGCGGGGCAAACAGGCAAATACTCGTTTTTAAGTTGTTTCCAGGTCTACGTCGTGCGCGGCGAATAATGCCGATAAGGCTCAGTGAAAGCCATTTTAATGTCCTCTGTATCGCCTGTTACCGACCCGCCCATTCTATCTCATGTATGTGGTTTCTTTCCGCACGTGCTTTTTCCAAGCACAGCGCTCGCTTCGATGGCGTTTCACACCGCGGCTGTGTCCTCTGCCCTTGCCCTCACCAACGCACCGCGATAACGTTCTTCGTCCAGTTGCTCAATCTTTGTTTTACTTTTCTGATGTCTTCTGACCATTTTCCGGGGGCTCGGCATTCATGCTTTAGTAGCCTATCAAGAAGCTCTTTCATTTCCGTCTCTTTCTTTCTCTGATCATGCCGAATGCGCGTTTGCCCTGTCAGTTGCTTTTAATTTTATAGTTTCTTACACAGCTCCCACTGTTGCCAAATGTGCAGACTTTGCTTGGTTCTAATTTGCCAATTTCCTCAATTACACTTGAATTAAATTCTTCGTCCTCCAGCAGCTTCCTATTTAATTCCATGTTTCCCACGAGAAAGAATTGGTTCGCTTCTTATTTCCGATAGAGCATTCCACTAAGCAGTGGTCAGAAAAGGACACCGCGACTACAGCATAACTAGTACATGCCGGCAGGATGTCACGGATACATAAATGCGGTCAAGTCTCGCATAACTAGGCCCTTCAAAACGCGTGTACTTAATCGCACTCGCATACTGAAGACATTCTGCAACATCCTCAAGATCCCAGTTCTCGAGAATGCGCGTCAAGACATCTGTGCTCTTTTCTCTAAAGCCGCGAGTGCTCGTCTTGTCGTGTGCACTGAGAACGCAGTTAAAGTCGCCCAACAGTATCGTCTGCTTTCTGCACAGAGTCGTTGTTCTAGGCCGTGAAAAAACAGGGCCCTTTCTTCCACCTTGTTGGGTGCGTACACACACACATACGCCACTCGACATTATTCAAAGAAAAGTCAAGAACCACACACCGGCCCGTCGCACACGAAAAATGACCATTCACTTGGAGCTCCGGCAACTTCTTCACAAAAAGTACGCAGCCGGCCGATGTGCCCAGTGCGTGCTGACCACACAAAAAAACTAGACGTGAAACGTCGCACCATGCTGCCGGTCTCTTCTTCACCATCAACTTTCGTTTCCTGCACCGCCAGCACATCTATGTCGCGTTCCGTTAAAAAGTCGGTAAAGCTGGCCCTGCTTTCTTTTTCCCGCCAGTCCTCTAACGTTTAGGGTTGCAACTTTTAACGGACATGCAGGAGCCATTTTAACGAAAAGAAGAGAGACCAGCAGCACTGTGCTTACCTCTCACGTCTAGCGCGGGGCTAGACGACGCCATCGCCGGCGGTGCCGTCCGGCGCCGGCACTTGAACTTGCCCGACTGGCTCGGCGTTGCCACCTCGCCTGTCCGGACGGAACGCTGGGGCGCGGACGAAAGGGATGGGACCGCCGTACTTG